>NC_069499.1:1289615169-1289935312 GCF_027579735.1 Bombina bombina | reverse complement strand
AATCAGTGCCTGCTCCCAGATAACTTCTCGTGCACGAGCACAGTGTTATCTATATGAAATACATGAACTAACACCCTCTAGTGGTGAAAAACTGTTAAAATGCAATCTGAAAGAGGTGGGCTTCAAGGTCTAAGAAATTAGCATATGAACCTCCTAGGTTAAGCTTTCAACTAAGAATACCAAGAGAACAAAGCAAAATTGGTGATAAAAGTAAATTGGAAAATTGTTTAAAATGACATGCTCTATCTGAATCATGAAAGTTTATTTTGGCCTAGACTGTCCCTTTAAACATTCTATCACCCTTGGCTGTATTGCTAGTTTCATTGGCCCAGTTTATTTTGGGGTAGTTATAATCTCCCATAATTACTGCTTTAGTTATTCAAAATATACCATATCACGTAATTGATAATTATGCATGTAATACTACAGTACTTCATTTCTTCTGGAGGCTTTCAATATCTTTTCTTTCATGTAATTAGCAAGAGTCCATGAGCTAGTGACGTATGGGATATACATTCCTACCAGGAGGGGCAAAGTTTCCCAAACCTCAAAATGCCTATAAATACACCCCTCACCACACCCACAAATCAGTTTTACAAACTTTGCCTCCCATGGAGGTGGTGAAGTAAGTTTGTGCTAGATTCTTCGTTGATATGCGCTTCACAGCAGGCTGGAGCCCGGTTTTCCTCTGTGTGCAGTGAATGTCAGAGGGATGTGAAGAGAGTATTGCCTATTTGAATTCAATGATCTCCTTCTACGGGGTCTATTTCATAGGTTCTCTGTTATCGGTCGTAGAGATTCATCTCTTACCTCCCTTTTCAGATCGACGATATAGTCTTATATATACCATTACCTCTATTGATTCTCGTTTCAGTACTGGTTTGGCTTTCTACTACATGTAGATGAGTGTCCTGGGGTAAGTAAGTCTTATTTTTGTGACACTCTAAGCTATGGTTGGGCACTTTTATATAAAGTTCTAAATATATGTGTTAAAACATTTATTTGCCTTGATTCAGGATGTTCAACATTCCTTATTTCAGATAGTCAGTTTCATTATTTGGGATAATGCATTTGAATAATCAATTTTTCTTACCTTAAAATTTGACTTTTTTTCCTGTGGGCTGTTAGGCTCGCGGGGGCTGAAAATGCTTCATTTTATTGCGTCATTCTTGGCGCGGACTTTTTTGGTGCAAAAAAAAAAGAAACTTTCTTTGTCATTTCCGGCGTCATACCTGTCGCCGGAAGTTGCGTAATTTTTTTGACGTTTTTGCGCCAAAAGTGTCGGCGTCACCGGATGTGGCGTCATTTTTGGCGCTTAAAGCATTTAGGCGCCAAATAATGTGGGCGTCTTTTTTTGGCGCTAAAAAATCTGGGCGTCATTGTTGTCTGCACATTATTTAAGTCTCATTATTTATTTGCTTCTGCTTGCTAGAAGCTTGTTCATTGGCATTTTTTCCCATTCCTGAAACTGTCATTTAAGGGATTTGATCAATTTTGCTTTATATGTTGTTTTTTCTATTACATATTGCAAGATGTCTCAGATTGACCCTGAATCAGAAGATACTTCTGGAAAATTGCTGCCTGATGCTGGATCTACCAAAGATAAGTGTATTTGTTGTAAACTTATGGTAACTGTTCCTCCGGCTGTTGTTTGTAATGAATGTCATGACAAACTTGTTAATGCAGATAAGATTTCCTTTAGTAATGTTCCATTACCTGTTGCTGTTCCATCAACATCTAATATTCAGGGTGTTCCTGTTAACATAAGAGATTTTGTTTCTAAATCCATTAAGAAGGCTATGTCTGTTATTCCCCCTTCTAGTAAACGTAAAAAGCCTTTTAAAACTTCTCATTTTTCAGATGAATTTTTAAATGAACATCATCATTCTGATTCTGATAATGATTTTTCTAGTTCAGAGGATTCTGTTTTAGAGGTTGATACTGATAAATCTTCATATTTATTTAAAATGGAATTTATTCGTTCTTTACTTAAAGAAGTCTTAATTGCATTAGAAATAGAGGAACCTGGTCCTCTTGATACTAAATCTAAACGTTTGAATACAGTTTTTAAACTTCCTGTAGTTATTCCAGAGGTTTTTCCCGTCCCTGATGCTATTTCTGAAATAATTTCTAGGGAATGGAATAATTTGGGTAATTCATTTACTCCTTCTAAACGGTTTAAGCAATTATATCCTGTGCCATCTGACAGATTAGAGTTTTGGGACAAAATCCCTAAGGTTGATGGGGCTATCTCCACTCTTGCTAAACGTACTACTATTCCTACGGCAGATAGTACTTCCTTTAAGGATCCTTTAGATAGGAAAATTGAATCCTTTCTAAGAAAAGCTTACTTATGTTCAGGTAATCTTCTTAGACCTGCTATATCTTTGGCGGATGTTGCTGCAGCTTCAACTTACTGGTTGGAAGCTTTAGCACAACAAGTAACAGATCATAATACTCATAGCATTGTTAATCTTCTTCAACATGCTATTAACTTTATTTGTGATGCCATCTTTGATATCATTAGGGTTGATGTCAGGTATATGTCTTTAGCTATTTTAGCTAGAAGAGCTTTATGGCTTAAAACTTGGAATGCTGATATGTCTTCTAAGTCAACTTTGCTTTCCCTTTCTTTCCAAGGTAATAAATTGTTTGGTTCACAGTTGGATTCTATTATTTCAACTGTTACTGGGGGGAAAGGAACTTTTTTACCACAGGATAAAAAATCTAAAGGTAAATTTAGGTCTACTAATCATTTTCGTTCCTTTCGTCACAATAAGGAACAAAAACCTGATCCTTCCCCTACAGGAGCAGTATCAGTTTGGAAACCATCTCCAGTCTGGAATAAATCCAAGCCTTTTAGGAAGCCAAAGTCAGCTCCCAAGTCCACATGAAGGTGCGGCCCTCATTCCAGCCCAGCTGGTAGGGGGCAGATTACGTTTTTTAAAAGAAATTTGGATCAATTCGATTCACAATCTTTGGATTCAGAATATTGTTTCACAAGGGTACAGAATAGGCTTCAAGATAAGGCCTCCTGCAAGAAGATTTTTTTCTTTCCCGTGTCCCAATAAATCCAGTGAAGGCTCAAGCATTTCTGAAATGTGTTTCAGATCTAGAGTTGGCTGGAGTAATTGTGCCAGTTCCAGTTTTGGAACAGGGGCTGGGGTTTTACTCAAATCTCTTCATTGTACCAAAGAAGGAGAATTCCTTCAGACCAGTTCTGGATTTAAAAATATTGAATCGTTATGTAAGGATACCAACATTCAAAATGGTAACTATAAGGACTATTCTGCCTTTTGTTCAGCAAGGGCATTATATGTCCACAATAGATTTACAGGATGCATATCTGCATATTCCGATTCATCCAGATCACTATCAGTTTCTGAGATTCTCTTTTCTAGACAAGCATTACCAGTTTGTGGCTCTGCCGTTTTGCCTAGCAACAGCTCCAAGGATTTTTACTAAGGTTCTCGGTGCCCTTCTATCTGTAATCAGAGAACAGGGTATTGTGGTATTTCCTTATTTGGACGATATCTTGGTACTTGCTCAGTCTTCACATTTAGCAGAATCTCATACGAATCGACTTGTGTCGTTTCTTCAAGAACATTGTTGGAGGATCAATTTACCAAAGAGTTTGTTGATTCCTCAGACAAGGGTAACCTTTTTAGGTTTCCATATAGATTCAGTGTCCATGACTCTGTCACTGACGGACAAGAGACGTCTAAAATTGGTTTCAGCTTGTCGAAACCTTCAGTCTCAATCATTCCCTTCGGTAGCCTTATGCATGGAAATTCTAGGTCTTATGACTGCTGCATCGGACGCGATCCCCTTTGCTCGTTTTCACATGCGACATCTTCAGCTCTGTATGCTGAACCAGTGGTGCAAGGATTATACAAAGATATCACAATTAATATCTTTAAAACCGATTGTACGACACTCTCTAACGTGGTGGACCGACCATCATCGTTTAGTTCAGGGGGCTTCTTTTGTTCTTCCGACCTGGACTGTGATCTCAACAGATGCAAGTCTGACAGGTTGGGGAGCTGTATGGGGGTCTCTGACAGCACAAGGGGTTTGGGAATCTCAGGAGGCGAGATTACCAATCAACATTTTGGAACTCCGTGCGATTTTCAGAGCTCTTCAGTCGTGGCCTCTTCTAAAGAGAGAGTCGTTCATTTGTTTTCAGACAGACAATGTCACAACCGTGGCATATGTCAATCATCAAGGAGGGACTCACAGTCCTCTGGCTATGAAAGAAGTATCTCGAATACTTGTATGGGCGGAATCCAGCTCCTGTCTAATTTCTGCGGTTCATATCCCAGGTATAGACAATTGGGAAGCGGATTATCTCAGTCGCCAAACATTACATCCGGGCGAATGGTCTCTTCACCCAGAGGTATTTCTTCAGATTGTTCAAATGTGGGGACTTCCAGAAATAGATCTGATGGCTTCTCATCTAAACAAGAAGCTTCCCAGGTATCTGTCCAGATCCAGGGATCCTCAGGCGGAAGCAGTGGATGCATTGTCACTTCCTTGGAAGTATCATCCTGCTTATATCTTTCCGCCTCTAGTTCTTCTTCCAAGAGTGATTTCCAAGATTCTAAAGGAGCGTTCGTCTGTTCTGCTGGTGGCTCCAGCATGGCCTCACAGGTTTTGGTATGCGGATCTTGTTCGGATGGCTACTTGCCAACTGTGGACTCTTCCGTTAAGACCAGACCTTCTATCGCAAGGTCCTTTTTTCCATCAGGATCTCAAATCCTTAAATTTGAAGGTATGGAGATTGAACGCTTGATTCTCAGTCATAGAGGTTTCTCTGACTCCGTCATTAATACTATGTTACAGGCTCGTAAATCTGTGTCTAGGAAGATATATTATCGAGTCTGGAAGACTTACATTTCTTGGTGTTCTTCTCATCATTTTTCTTGGCATTCTTTTAGAATTCCTAGAATTTTACAGTTTCTTCAGGATGGTTCGGATAAAGGTTTGTCTGCAAGTTCCTTGAAAGGACAAATCTCTGCTCTTTCTGTTCTTTTTCACAGAAAGATTGCTAATCTTCCTGATATTCATTGTTTTGTACAGGCTTTGGTTCGTATAAAACCTGTCATTAAGTCAATTTCTCCTCCTTGGAGTTTGAATTTGGTTCTGGGGGCTCTTCAAGCTCCTCCGTTTGAACCTATGCATTCGCTGGATATTAAATTACTTTCTTGGAAAGTTTTGTTTCTTTTGGCCATCTCTTCTGCTAGAAGAGTTTCTGAATTATCTGCTCTTTCTTGTGAGTCTCCTTTTCTGATTTTTCATCAGGATAAGGCGGTTTTGCGAACTTCATTTAAATTTTTACCTAAGGTTGTGAATTCTAACAACATTAGTAGAGAAATTGTGGTTCCTTCATTGTGTCCTAATCCTAAGAACTCTAAGGAAAGATTGTTGCATTCTTTGGATGTAGTTAGAGTTTTGAAATATTATGTTGAAGCTACTAAAGATTTCCGAAAGACTTCTAGTCTATTTGTTATCTTTTCTGGTTCTAGGAAAGGTCAAAAGGCTTCTGCCATTTCTTTGGCATCTTGGTTAAAATCCTTGATTCATCATGCTTATATCGAGTCGGGTAGAACTCTGCCTCAAAGGATTACAGCTCATTCGACTAGGTCAGTCTCTACTTCCTGGGCATTTAGGAATGAAGCTTCGGTTAATCAGATTTGCAAAGCAGCAACTTGGTCTTCTTTGCATACTTTTACTAAATTCTACCATTTTGATGTGTTTTCTTCTTCTGAAGCAGTTTTTGGTAGAAAAGTACTTCAGGCAGCTGTTTCAGTTTGATTCTTCTGCTTATAATTTCAGTTTTTTTCATTATAAGATTTAAACTTTATTTTGGGGTGTGGATTACTTTTCAGCGGAATTGGCTGTCTTTATTTTATCCCTCCCTCTCTAGTGACTCTTGCGTGGAAGATCCACATCTTGGGTATTCATTATCCCATACGTCACTAGCTCATGGACTCTTGCTAATTACATGAAAGAAAACATAATTTATGTAAGAACTTACCTGATAAATTCATTTCTTTCATATTAGCAAGAGTCCATGAGGCCCACCCTTTTTTGAGGTGGTTATGATTTTTTTGTATAAAGCACAATTATTCTAATTCCTTATTTTATATGCTTTCGCACTTTTTTCTTATCACCCCACTTCTTGGCTATTCGTTAAACTGATTTGTGGGTGTGGTGAGGGGTGTATTTATAGGCATTTTGAGGTTTGGGAAACTTTGCCCCTCCTGGTAGGAATGTATATCCCATACGTCACTAGCTCATGGACTCTTGCTAATATGAAAGAAATGAATTTATCAGGTAAGTTCTTACATAAATTATGTTTTTCATTTCCTATAAACTGAACCACTGGGTTGTATTTTTAAGTTTGTAGGAATTAGAATGAAATGTCAAGTCTTCCAATGTATGTAACTATTGGATCATATTTAAAGATAGGTACAATTACAGCTGAAAAGCTTTATACATTTTCTGTTGCCGTTAAAGGGACAGTAAAGTAAAAAGTAGACTTAAATTATTCAAGTTAGACATGCACTTTTAAACTACATTTCAGTTTACTTCTATTATCCAATTTGCATCATTTTATCCTTTGTTAAAAAGGTATACCTAGGTAGGCTCAGGAGCAGCCGTGCACTACTGGGAACTAATTGCTGATTGGTGGATGCACATATATGCTTCTTCTCATTGGCTCACCAGTTGTGTTCAGATAGCTCCCAGTAGTGCATTTCTGTGCTTTCACCACAGGGATACCAATAAAATTAAACAAATTTAATAATAGGAGTAAATGTTAAAAATGGTACGCTCTTTGGGGGGCCTGAAATAAATTTAGTTTCATGTTCTCTTAATGTCTTTAGGATTTTTTTTCAAACGTTATCACCCGATTGGCGCCTCTTTTTTTCCATTCTAGGAAGTTTCTCACTTTAGGATTTTTGTAGATTAATATGTTTAAGGGGGAATCTAATAGGTGTTTTTAAATGACCTATCAGAGGACAAGATTGGTTTATATACGGTTTTCATGAGATTACAATAAGGCACATGACAAACCTATATACGTTTATCACCTTTTAGTTACTTTAATGTGTTGCTTTCTTATTTTTAATAAGATTATTTCCAAACTGTATAACTAGCTCATAGTTTGGGTCCATAAGTGGCCCTTTCCTATTATTATCCAACCCCTGATATTACCCACAATATTTAGTTGATGATAGTGACCTCTTTAGTTTATTAGAGGAACTTCTTATGATATTTTCTCTCGATTGACTACTAGTCCTTCAATTGTATTGGACACGTACCTAAGAAATATGTGTTACTTTTCTAATTTATTTTTGTCCGAGACAATTGTATGAGTAATGTAATTGTAACATTGTAAGTGCTTTTATTTTGTGTTTTGCCATGCTTGAACCTCAAAAAAATAAATCACAGGTAGGCAGAGATCAAATTCCCATAGACAGAGGTGTGGTGTCCTGGATTAAATGTTTATTTTCCCTTGTTTAAGGTTAATAAAATAAATCTGCATTGTCCTCACAGAGCCTGCCACACCAGCAAATGAGCCTGCGCCCTTTACACTACCAGAAGTAAGGGACACTCAAAAACAAATGGGCATAGAGGAAGAATTTGGTCCCAAGCTGCCCCCAGCATTGCCTTCAAGTAAGTTTATTCAGTTTACAGCCACTTCCTAGTAGTGATTTTATTTCATACCTGTTTAGTTTAAAGGGACAGTAAGGTCAAAATGAAACTGTCATGGTTCAGAGAGAGCATACAGTTTTAAACAAGTTTTCATTTTATTGCACGTATATTTCTTCTGTTAAGTGTGATCAGTCCACGGGTCATCATTACTTCTGGGATATTACTCCTCCCCAACAGGAAGTGCAAGAGGATTCACCCAGCAGAGCTGCATATAGCTCCTCCCCTCTACGTCACTCCCAGTCATTCTCTTGCACCCAACGACTAGATAGGATGTGTGAGAGGACTATGGTGATTATACTTAGTTTTATATCTTCAATCAAAAGTTTGTTATTTTAAAATAGCACCTGAGTGTGTTATTATCTCTCTGGCAGAGTTTGAAGAAGAATCTACCAGAGTTTTTGTTATGATTTTAGCCGGAGTAGTTAAGATCATATTGCTGTTTCTCGGCCATCTGAGGAGAGGTAAACTTCAGATCAGGGGACAGCGGGCAGATGAATCTGCATAGAGGTATGTAGCAGTTTTTATTTTCTGACAATGGAATTGATGAGAAAATCCTGCCATACCGATATAATGTCATGTATGTATACTTTACACTTCAGTATTCTGGGGAATGGTACTTCACTAGAATTACACTGTAAGAAATACATAAAGCTGTTTAATAACTAGAGATTATGTTTAACGTTTTTGCTGGAATGTAAAATCGTTTTCATTTACTGAGGTACTGAGTGAATAAATGTTTGGGCACTATTTTTCCACTTGGCAGTTGCTTAATCTGTTTTTCTGACAGTTTCTGTTCTCCCTCACTGCTGTGTGTGAGGGGGAGGGGCCGTTTTTTTGGCGCTTTTACTGCATCAAATATTTCAGTCAGCAACTCATTGTATTCCCTGCATGATCCGGTTCATCTCTACAGAGCTCAGGGGTCTTCAAAACTTATTTTGAGGGAGGTAATTTCTCTCAGCAGAGCTGTGAGAATTATAGTTTGACTGAGATAAAAAACGTTTATTCTGTAATTTGTTTCCTGCTTTCAGAATTTGTTATCTTTGCTAATGGGATTAAACCTTTGCTAAAGTTGTGTTGTTTACAAGGATTGAGGCTATAACTGTTTCAATTTATTAATTTTCAACTGTCATAGATCTTCTGTGCTTCTTAAAGGCACAGTACGTTTTAATATTATTCTAATTGAATTGTATTTCCAAGTTGCAAGTTTATTTGCTAGTGTGTTAAACATGTCTGATTCAGAGGATGATACCTGTGTCATTTGTTGCAATGCCAAAGTGGAGCCCAATAGAAATGTATGTACTAACTGTATTGATGCTACTTTAAATAAAAGTCAATCTGTACAAATTGAACAAATTTCACCAAACAACGAGGGGAGAGTTATGCCGACTAACTCGCCTCACGTGTCAGTACCTACATCTCCCGCTCAGAGGGAGGTGCGTGATATTGTAGCGCCGAGTACATCTGGGCGGCCATTACAAATCACATTACAGGATATGGCTACTGTTATGACTGAGGTTTTGGCTAAATTACCAGAACTAAGAGGTAAGCGTGATCACTCTGGGGTGAGAACAGAGTGCGCTGATAATATTAGGGCCATGTCAGACACTGCGTCACAGGTGGCAGAACATGAGGACGGAGAACTTCATTCTGTGGGTGACGGTTCTGATCCAAACAGACTGGATTCAGATATTTCAAATTTTAAATTTAAACTGGAAAACCTCCGTGTATTACTAGGGGAGGTGTTAGCGGCTCTGAATGATTGTAACACAGTTGCAATACCAGAGAAAATGTGTAGGTTGGATAAATATTTTGCGGTACCGACGAGTACTGAGGTTTTTCCTATACCTAAGAGACTTACTGAAATTGTTACTAAGGAGTGGGATAGACCCGGTGTGCCGTTCTCACCCCCTCCGATATTTAGAAAAATGTTTCCAATAGACGCCACCACAAGGGACTTATGGCAAACGGTCCCTAAGGTGGAGGGAGCAGTTTCTACCTTAGCTAAGCGTACCACTATCCCGGTGGAGGATAGCTGTGCTTTTTCAGATCCAATGGATAAAAAATTAGAGGGTTACCTTAAGAAAATGTTTGTTCAACAAGGTTTTATATTGCAACCCCTTGCATGCATTGCGCCGATCACGGCTGCAGCGGCATTCTGGATTGAGTCTCTGGAAGAGAACATTGGTTCAGCTACTCTGGACGACATTACGGACAGGCTTAGAGTCCTTAAACTAGCTAATTCATTCATTTCGGAGGCCGTAGTACATCTTACTAAACTTACGGCGAAGAATTCAGGATTCGCCATTCAGGCACGCAGGGCGCTGTGGCTAAAATCCTGGTCAGCTGATGTTACTTCTAAGTCTAAATTGCTTAATATACCTTTCAAAGGGCAGACCTTATTCGGGCCCGGGTTGAAAGAGATTATCGCTGACATTACAGGAGGTAAAGGCCATGCCCTGCCTCAGGACAAAGCCAAAGCCAAGACTAGACAGTCTAATTTTCGTTCCTTTCGTAATTTCAAAGCTGGAGCAGCATCAACTTCCTCTGCACCAAAACAGGAAGGAGCTGTTGCTCGCTACAGACAAGGCTGGAAACCTAACCAGTCCTGGAACAAGGGCAAGCAGACTAGGAAACCTGCTGCTGCCCCTAAGACAGCATGAATTGAGGGCCCCCGATCTGGGATCGGATCTAGTGGGGGGCAGACTTTCTCTCTTCGCCCAGGCTTGGGCAAGAGATGTTCAGGATCCCTGGGCGCTAGAGATAATATCTCAGGGATACCTTCTGGACTTCAAATACTCTCCTCCAAGAGAGAGATTTCATCTGTCAAGATTGTCAACAATCCAGACAAAGAAAGAGGCGTTTCTACGCTGCGTACAAGAACTCTTGTTAATGGGAGTAATCCATCCAGTTCCACGATCGGAACAGGGACAGGGGTTTTACTCAAATCTGTTTGTGGTTCCCAAAAAAGAGGGAACTTTCAGACCAATCCTGGACTTAAAGATCCTAAACAAATTCCTAAGAGTTCCATCGTTCAAGATGGAGACTATTCGGACAATTTTACCTATGATCCAAGAGGGTCAGTACATGACCACTGTAGATTTAAAAGATACTTACCTTCACATACCGATTCACAAAGATCATTATCGGTACCTAAGGTTTGCCTTCCTAGACAGGCATTACCAGTTTGTGGCTCTTCCATTCGGATTGGCTACAGCTCCAAGAATCTTCACAAAGGTTCTGGGTGCTCTTCTGGCGGTACTAAGACCGCGGGGAATCTCGGTAGCTCCATACCTAGACGACATTCTGATACAAGCTTCAAGCTTTCAAACTGCCAAGTCTCATACAGAGTTAGTGCTGGCATTTCTAAGTTCACATGGATGGAAGGTGAACGAAAAGAAAAGTTCACTCGTTCCACTCACAAGAGTTCCCTTCCTGGGGACTCTTATAGATTCTGTAGAAATGAAGATTTACCTGACAGAGGACAGGCTAACAAGACTTCAAAGTGCTTGCCGCACCCTTCATTCCATTCAACACCCGTCAGTGGCTCAATGCATGGAGGGAATCGGCTTAATGGTAGCGGCAATGGACATAGTACCCTTTGCACGCTTACACCTCAGACCACTGCAACTGTGCATGCTAAGTCAGTGGAATGGGGATTACTCAGACTTATCCCCTTCTCTGAATCTGGATCAAGAGACCAGAAATTCTCTTCTATGGTGGCTTTCTCGGCCACATCTGTCCAGGGGGATGCCATTCAGCAGACCAGACTGGACAATTGTAACAACAGACGCCAGCCTTCTAGGTTGGGGTGCCGTCTGGAATTCTCTGAAGGCTCAGGGACAATGGAGTCAGGAGGAGAGTCTCTTGCCAATAAACATTCTGGAATTGAGAGCAGTTCTCAATGCCCTCCTGGCTTGGCCCCAGTTGACAACTCGGGGGTTCATCAGGTTTCAGTCGGACAACATCACGACTGTAGCTTACATCAACCATCAGGGAGGGACAAGAAGCTCCCTAGCTATGATGGAAGTATCAAAGATAATTCTCTGGGCAGAGTCTCACTCTTGCCACCTGTCAGCAATCCACATCCCGGGAGTGGAGAACTGGGAGGCGGATTTCTTAAGTCGTCTGACTTTTCATCCGGGGGAGTGGGAACTTCATCCGGAGGTCTTTGCCCAAATACTTCGACGTTGGGGCAAACCAGAGATAGATCTCATGGCGTCTCGACAGAACGCCAAGCTTCCTCGTTACGGGTCCAGATCCAGGGATCCAGGAGCAGTCCTGATAGATGCTCTGACAGCACCTTGGGACTTCAGGATGGCTTACGTGTTTCCACCCTTCCCGTTGCTTCCGCGATTGATTGCCAGAATCAAACAAGAGAGAGCATCAGTGATTCTAATAGCACCTGCGTGGCCACGCAGGACTTGGTATGCAGACCTGGTGGACATGTCATCCTGTCCACCTTGGTCTCTACCTCTGAAACAGGACCTTCTGATACAGGGTCCCTTCAAACATCAAAATCTAACTTCTCTGAAGCTGACTGCTTGGAAATTGAACGCTTGATTTTATCAAGACGTGGGTTTTCTGAGTCAGTTATTGATACCTTAATACAGGCTAGGAAACCTGTTACCAGAAAGATTTACCATAAGATATGGCGTAAATACCTATATTGGTGTGAATCCAAAGGTTACTCTTAGAGTAAGGTTAGGATTCCTAGGATATTGTCTTTTCTACAAGAAGGTTTAGAAAAGGGTTTATCTGCTAGTTCATTAAAGGGACAGATCTCAGCTCTGTCCATTCTGTTACACAAACGTCTGTCAGAAGTTCCTGACGTCCAGGCTTTTTGTCAGGCTTTGACCAGGATTAAGCCTGTGTTTAAAACTGTTGCTCCACCATGGAGTTTAAACCTTGTTCTTAATGTTTTTCAGGGCGTTCCGTATGAACCCCTTCATTCCATTGATATAAAGTTGTTATCTTGGAAAGTTCTATTTTTAATGGCTATTTCCTCGGCTCGAAGAGTCTCTGAATTATCAGCCTTACATTGTGATTCTCCTTATTTGATTTTTCATTCGGATAAGGTAGTCCTGCGTACTAAACCTGGGTTCTTACCTAAGGTAGTTACTAACAGGAATATCAATCAAGAGATTGTTGTTCCTTCTTTATGCCCAAATCCTTCTTCAAAGAAGGAACGTCTACTGCACAACCTGGATGTAGTCCGTGCTCTAAAATTTTACTTACAGGCAACTAAGGAATTTCGACAAACGTCTTCTCTGTTTGTCATTTACTCTGGGCAGAGGAGAGGTCAAAAAGCTTCCGCTACCTCTCTTTCTTTTTGGCTTCGTAGCATAATTCGTTTAGCTTATGAGACTGCTGGACAGCAGCCTCCTGAAAGAATTACAGCTCATTCTACTAGAGCTGTGGCTTCCACTTGGGCCTTCAAGAATGAGGCCTCTGTTGAACAGATTTGCAAGGCTGCAACTTGGTCTTCGCTTCATACTTTTTCCAAATTTTACAAATTTGACACTTTTGCTTCATCGGAGGCTATTTTTGGGAGAAAGGTTCTTCAGGCAGTGGTTCCTTCTGTATAAAGAGCCTGCCTATCCCTCCCGTCATCCGTGTACTTTTGCTTTGGTATTGGTATCCCAGAAGTAATGATGACCCGTGGACTGATCACACTTAACAGAAGAAAACATAATTTATGCTTACCTGATAAATTCCTTTCTTCTGTAGTGTGATCAGTCCACGGCCCGCCCTGTTTTTAAGGCAGGTAAATATTTTTTAATTTATACTCCAGTCACCACTTCACCCTTGGCTTTTCCTTTCTCGTTGGTCCTTGGTCGAATGACTGGGAGTGACGTAGAGGGGAGGAGCTATATGCAGCTCTGCTGGGTGAATCCTCTTGCACTTCCTGTTGGGGAGGAGTAATATCCCAGAAGTAATGATGACCCGTGGACTGATCACACTACAGAAGAAAGGAATTTATCAGGTAAGCATAAATTATGTTGCTTCTTGTCATTGGCTCAGCAAATGTGCTCAACTACCTCCCAGTGCAATGTTCCTTCTTCAGCAAAGGATACCAAGCGAATGAAGCAAATTAGATAATAGTTTCAAATTGGAAAGTAGTTTAAAATTGTATGCTCAATTGGAATCATAAAGAAAAAATTTGGGTTTCATGTCCTTTTAATAAAAATGTCTTAATAAAAGATAATCCAGTAATACGTATACTTATGCTGTACCTATCATTAAAGGAATAAGCTTTCTTAACCTTATTAACCTTTCTTTCTGTTTGTTAATATTAAACTTCTGCTTCTTAGATGCAGTGACACAACTACACAGCTCATTGTGTGTTCTTTCCCTTGCAGCATCTACTGGGATATCCAATGCTGAGCCCTTACTAAATGCAGAGGAGTCCTTTAAAAAGCAGAAACAAAAGAAGCATAAAGAGAAGCACAAAATGAAAAAAGAACGTAAACACAAGAAAGATAAGGTAATGCTGTTTACACATGTCATTTTTAGACCTGTGCACAAAGCCAGATCTTTATGTGTAGCACAATTAAACCCTTTGCTATAGGAATTTCAGAGAAAAACTTGCACAAATGACTGGAGAATGTTTAGCATTATTGCTATCACTCTATTTAAACAGAAATTGAGCTTTTAAATTTACCTATGAAAACAATATATTTTTTAAAGTAGATAACCCAAGGTATTGATCTAGGCCCATTTTGGTATAATTGATGCCACCATTTGGGTGCCAGATACGATCATATAAAAAAAAATGTTTAAACTATATCACAAACTTTTGGTTTCTCACTGAAATTATTTACACACAACTATTGCAGACATATGACAAATGGTTGTAAAAGCTTCTCTGGGATCCCCTTTGTTTAGAAATGGCAGACATGCATGGCTTTGCCATTGCTTTTTGGCAATTAGAATGCCATTGATTGCAGCTGCGCACCACACTTCTAGTATTCCTGGCAGTGAAGAGGTTAATCCGGCAGTTTGTAAAGTTCATTTTTGATCCAGAGTAGAGATTACCCTCCCACCTGACACCTCCCACTCGTTGATCACTACCTAATCCCTCCCAAACAGCTCTCTCCCTCACCCTTATACATAAGAGCTTCAATAAAAGACAAGTACTAGATCATATTTGCCCATAACAGTAGCAATGAGATCTAAGTTCTAAGTGAGATATGAGCTTATAATACAATTGACCTATATCTATATGAAGAGATAAATGAACATGTAGGAAAAAAATTTTAATTAGAGGAAATATGTTGTTTTACCTATCTTATGCTTGTTACATGTAGGACATGTAACAAGCATAAGATAGTTAAATAACATGAAAAATAATAGTTTGTGACATAGGTAAAACAACATATTTCCTCTAATTAAAAAAATCTATATTCCTCATTTTCTAAACTAAAGAAAAAAAGCAAAGAAAAAGAAAACAAAACCTTACAACCAAGTCTAAACATGCGGTTAACATCTCACTCTATAAATGTATGTGTGCTAACATAGCTTTAAAAACCACAGTATGTAGTATAAAAATGAAAAAAAAAAAAGATGATTCTCCTGAGCACTGCCGACACATTACATGTGTTTCCCACAAGGTAAGTATACTCTGAGGTTAATTATATCTTTTGTTATGTCAAGAATAATCATTAGCTAGGGATTATGCATGATCTCATGTAAAGAAAAGGTCAGGTTTACTTAATCTAATATCTGATACATCAAAGCAATATAGACGTGGTCTATGAAATAACTTATCAAGAGGACATAAGCAATAAATCACATTACATAGAGAATCTATGAATTCTTATACTCATGATTATGCCTGAGTAGAAATCCCAATGTTTCAGCAACTAGCTAGAACATAGCTAGTTTTTATTTTTATTTGTAAAGTTTGTTTGTGAATTTGTATCTAGTTATATGTAAGGAGTAGATTAGGTTAAACCATCAACATATTCCAATGGAGTGAGAAAAGAAAACCTATATTAGAGCATAAAATTGGCAGCCAACAGGGCTAAAACTTGAATAAGTGATTAATTCCTATCAAAATACAGGGGAAGTCTATTGCAGTCAAACATCGTTATAGTAGATAATTAAAGACAGAAAAGCCTTATATTTACAGTGGGTGGCTTTTAATTTGACCAAAGTCACAAACAATAACTATAGCATTCAATAAGATCGTCCAAACGTGCTCAGCCAATACCTTATTTCAACCACACGCTCAGTGTTTTTGCAGATATATAGGATTTATGTCTTTCAGAAAAATACCAGAGAAGGAGCTTAGGGACTCTTATCATATAGATGCTTGAGAATGAAAAATGGAGAGCCCCTTTCATATATTGTACAGAGTACAAAATATTGGATGCAAAGGAGGTGGAATTGGAATTGATCCGTAATGCTCTGACTCTGCTCCATTCATGAAGACTCTCCACATACCACTCCTCCTCTAACCAAGTTGGTCCCAAAGGCACACAGGTCAAGTTCCAATTTGAGTAGTAAAGTACAGCGAGTAAATCGGAAGCAAGTGCCATCAATTCTGTCAGGTAGGTCTCCATTGACACGTAGATCTCGGTGTGGGTGTCCGCCTCCAGAGCACTGGGTCTCAATGATCCAAGAGAGGAGACACCCAGGCCATTAAAATAAGAATCCGGCATTGGATCCTCCAGGCATTCTGCATGGAGATAAGATGTGTCAAGTTTCTATGCAGGAAACTGTCTTGATCATGCTCATGTGTGGCCAAAATAGGTTTGGCCATTTTAAATTAGGGATGCACCGAAATGAAAATTGTGGACCGAAACCGAAAATTCAGGATGCCCTTGGCCGAAAACCGAAACCAAAAATGACTTTTTTTCCCAACAAATATGACACCTCATTCATTTTTAAGGTAGTATAACACACTTCATTAATTTTCTACAAACATGACACCCTTAATTAATTTCTTAAGTCAGTATGGCACCCCCTCATTGATTTTTTTATTTTATCATACAAATTACAATATGACACCCTTAATTTCTTTATGACACCCTTCCACTTTTTGCATCAAATATGACACCTCATTCATTTTTAAGGAAGTATGACACACTTCATTAATTTTTTTTAAAAACAATATTGCCAATTTGTGCAATAAATATGACAATCCTCATTCATACTGACTTAACTGAGTGTTATTATAGAAACATGTCACATTTCTCCAACATTGGTGTGTCCAGTCCACGGCGTCATCCATAACTTGTGGGAATATCTCTTCCCCAACAGGAAATGGCAAAGAGTACAGCAAAAGCTGTCCATATAGTCCCTCCTAGGCTCCGCCCACCCCAGTCATTTTCTTTGCCGTTGCACAGGCAACATCTCCACGGAGATGGTGAAGAGTATGTGGTGTTTAGTTGTAGTTTTTTATTCTACTATCAAGAGTTTGTTATTTTAAAATAGTGCTGGTATGTACTGTTTACTCTGAAACAGAAAAAGATGAAGAGTTCTGTTTGTGAGAGGAATATGATTTTAGCAGCAGTAACTAAAATCGTTTGCTGTTTCCACAGAGGACTGTTGAGATGAAATAACTTTAGTTGGGGGAAACAGTTAGCAGACTTTTCTGCTTAAGGTATGACTAGCCATTTTTCCAACAAGACTGTGTAATGCTGGAAGGCTGTCATTTCCCCTCATGGGGACCGGTAAGCCATTTTCTTAGTCTCAAACAGAATAAAGGGCTTAATATGGGCTATAAAACTGGTAGACACTTTTATGGGCAAGATCAATTGCTTTATTTGGGCATTTTATAAAGCTTGATGTTGATATTCACACTTATAAACTTTGGGGAACGTTTTTTTAACGTCAGGCACTGGTTTAGACACCTTTTCAGTCAGGAAGGGCCTTCCCTGTAGTAGGCTGAGCCTCATTTTCGCGCCATTACTGCACAGTTACTTTTGAGAGCAGGACATGCAGCTGCATGTGTGTGGGTCTGAAAGTTGTTGAAAAGGTTCCTAGAAGGCTTCATTTGGTATCGTATACCCCCTGGGTTTGGTAAAGTCGCAGCAAAGGCTGTAGCTGGGACTGTAGAGGGGTTAAAACTGTAACCGGCTCCGGTTTCTTCATTTTAAGGGTTAAAGGTCTCAAATTTAGTGTGCAATGCTTTGAATGCTTTAAGACACTGTGGTGAAAATTTGGTTAAGTTTGAACAATTCCTTCATAGTTTTTCACATATTCAGTAATAAAGTGTGCACTGTTTAAAATTTAAAGTGACAGTAACGGTTTTGTTTAAAAACGTTTTTTGTACTTTATTGACAAGTTTAAGCCTGTTTAACATGTCTGTGCCTTCAGATAAACTATGTTCTGTATGTATGGAAGCCAATGTGTCTCCCCCTTCAAAATTGTGTGATAATTGTGCCATAGCGTCCAAACAAAGTAAGGACAGTACTGCCACAGATAGTAAAGTTGCCCAAGATGATTCATCAGATGAAGGGAGTAGACATAGTTCTACATCATCTCCTTCTGTGTCTACACCAGTTTTGCCCACGCAGGAGACCCCTAGTACTTCTAGCGCGCCAATGCTTATTACTATGCAACAATTGACGGCAGTAATGGATAACTCCATAGCAAATATTTTATCCAAAATGCCTGCATATCAGAGAAAGCGCGATTGCTCTGTTTTAAACACTGTAGAGCAGGAGGGCGCTGATGATAATTGCTCTGTCATACCCTCACACCAATCTGAAGGGGCCATGAGGGAGGTTTTGTCAGATGGGGAAATTTCAGATTCAGGTAGAATTTCTCAACAGGCAGAACCTGATGTTGTGACATTTAAATTTAAATTAGAGCATCTCCGCGCACTGCTTAAGGAGGTGTTATCTACTCTGGATGATTGTGACAACCTGGTCATTCCAGAAAAATTGTGCAAGATGGACAAGTTCCTAGAGGTTCCTGTGCACCCCGACGCTTTTCCTATACCCAAGCGGGTGGCGGACATAGTGAATAAGGAGTGGGAGAAGCCCGGCATACCTTTTGTTCCCCCTCCTATATTTATTTCCTATGGTCGACCCCAGAAAGGACTTATGGCAGACAGTCCCTGAGGTCGAGGGGGCAGTTTCTACACTAGCCAAGCGCACTACTATTCCTATCGAGGATAATTGTGCTTTCAAAGATCCTATGGATAAAAAATTGGAGGGTTTGCTTAAAAAGATTTTTGTACAGCAAGGTTACCTCCTGCAACCTATTTCGTGCATCATTCCTGTCACTACAGCAGCGTGGTTCTGGTTCGAGGAACTAGAAAAGTCGCTCAGTAGAGAGACTCCGTATGAGGAGGTTATGGACAGAGTTCACGCACTTAAGTTAGCTAATTCCTTTATTTTAGATGCCGCTTTGCAGTTAGCTAGATTAGCGGCGAAAAATTCTGGGTTTGCAATTGTGGCGCGCAGAGCGCTCTGGCTAAAGTCTTGGTCAGCGGATGTATCTTCCAAGACAAAATTGCTTAATATCCCTTTCAAGGGTAAAACTCTTTTTGGGCCAGAATTGAAAGAGATTATCTCAGACATCACTGGGGGTAAGGGCCACGCCCTCCCACAAGATAGGCCTTTCAAAGCCAAGAATAAGTCTAATTTTCGTTCCTTTTGCAATTTCAGGAACGGACCGGCCTCCAACTCTGCAGCCTCTAGACAAGAGGGTAATGCTTCGCAAACCAAACCAGCTTGGAAACCGATGCAAGGCTGGAACAAGGGTAAGCAGGCCAAGAAACCTGCTGCTGCTAACAAAACAGCATGAAGGAGTAGCCCCCGATCCGGGACCGGATCTAGTAGGGGGCAGACTCTCTCTCTTCGCTCAGGCTTGGGCAAGAGATGTTCAGGACCCCTGGGCACTAGAAATAGTTTCTCATGGTTATCTTCTGGAATTCAAGGAACTACCCCCAAGGGGAAGGTTCCACATGTCTCACTTATCTTCAAACCAAATAAAGAGACAGGCATTCTTACATTGTGTAGAAGACCTGTTAAAAATGGGAGTGATACACCCAGTTCCAACCGTGGAACAAGGAATGGGGTTTTACTCAAATCTGTTTGTGGTTCCCAAAAAAGAGGGAACCTTCAGACCAATTCTGGATTTAAAGATCCTAAACAAATTTCTCAGAGTGCCATCGTTCAAAATGGAAACCATTCGAACGATTTTACCTACAATCCAGGAGGGTCAATTTATGACTACCGTGGATCTAAAGGATGCGTATCTACATATTCCTATCCACAAAGATCATCATCAGTTCCTAAGGTTCGCCTTTCTGGACAAACATTACCAGTTTGTGGCTCTCCCATTCGGGCTAGCCACTGCTCCAAGGATTTTCACAAAGGTACTCGGGTCCCTTCTAGCGGTTCTAAGACCAAGGGGCATTGCAGTGGCACCTTACTTGGACGACATTCTGATACAAGCGTCGTCTCTTTCAAAGGCAAAGACTCACACAGACATCGTTCTGGCCTTTCTCAGATCTCATGGATGGAAAGTGAACATAGAAAAAAGTTCCCTGTCTCCGTCGACAAGAGTTCCTTTCTTGGGGACAATAATAGATTCTTTAGAAATGAAGATTTTCCTGACAGATGTCAGAAAGTCAAAACTTCTAAGCGCTTGTCAAGTTCTTCATTCTGTTCCACGTCCTTCCATAGCTCAGTGCATGGAAGTAGTAGGGTTGATGGTTGCAGCAATGGACATAGTTCCTTTTGCGCGAATTCATCTAAGACCATTACAACTGTGCATGCTGAAACAGTAGAATGGGGACTATACAGACTTGTCTCTAGTGATTCAAGTAGATCAGAAGACCAGAGACTCACTCTGTTGGTGGCTAACCCAGGACTACCTGTCCCAGGGAATGAGTTTCCGCAGACCAGAGTGGGTCATCGTCACGACCGACGCCAGTCTAGTGGGCTGGGGCGCGGTCTGGAACTCCCTGAAAGCTCAGGGGCTATGGTCTCGGGAAGAGTCTCTTCTCCCGATAAACATTCTGGAACTGAGAGCGATATTCAATTCTCTCAAGGCTTGGCCTCAACTAGCAAAGGCCAGATTCATAAGATTCCAATCAGACAACATGACGACTGTTGCTTACATCAACCATCAGGGGGGGAACAAGGAGTTCCCTGGCGATGAGAGAAGTGACCAAAATCATAAAATGGGCGGAGGATCACTCCTGCCACCTATCTGCGATCCACATCCCAGGAGTGGAAAACTGGGAGGCGGATTATCTGAGTCGTCAGACATTCCATCCGGGGGAGTGGGAACTTCTCCCGGAGATATTTGCCCAGTTGACTCAATTATGGGGCATTCCAGACATGGATCTGATGGCGTCTCGTCAGAACTTCAAGGTTCCTTGCTACGGGTCCAGATCCAGGGATCCCAAGGCGACTCTAGTGGATGCATTAGTAGCGCCTTGGACCTTCAACCTAGCTTATGTGTTTCCACCGTTTCCTCTCATTCCCAGGCTGGTAGCCAGGATCAAGCAGGAGAGGGCCTCGGTGATCTTGATAGCTCCTGCGTGGCCACGCAGGACTTGGTATGCAGACCTGGTGAATATGTCATCGGCTCCACCATGGAAGCTACCTTTGAGACAGGATCTTCTAGTACAAGGTCCATTCGAACATCCAAATCTAGTTTCCCTTCAGCTAACGGCTTGGAAATTGAACGCTTGATTTTATCTAAGCGTGGGTTTTCGGATTCTGTAATAGATACTCTGATACAAGCCAGAAAACCTGTAACTAGGAAGATTTACCATAAAATATGGAAAAGATATATCTGTTGGTGTGAATCCAAGGGATTCTCATGGAGTAAGATCAAAATTCCTAGGATCCTTTCTTTTCTCCAAGAAGGTTTGGATAAGGGATTATCAGCGAGTTCTCTAAAGGGACAGATTTCTGCTTTATCTGTCTTATTACACAAACGACTGGCAGCTGTGCCTGATGTTCAAGCTTTTGTTCAGGCTTTGGTCAGGATCAAGCCTGTTTACAGACCTTTGACTCCTCCCTGGAGTCTGAATTTAGTTCTTTCAGTTCTTCAAGGGGTTCCGTTTGAACCTCTACATTCCATAGATATCAAGATGTTATCTTGGAAAGTTCTGTTTTTGGTTGCTATTTCTTCTGCTAGAAGAGTTTCTGAGTTATCTGCTCTGCAGTGTAATCTGCCCTATCTGGTGTTCCATTCAGATAAGGTTGTTTTGCGTACTAAACCTGGTTTCCTTCCAAAGGTTGTTTCCAACAAGAATATTAACCAGGAAATAGTTGTGCTTTCTTTGTGTCCGAATCCAGTTTCAAAGAAGGAACGTTTGTTACACAATCTAGATGTAGTTCGTGCTTTAAAGTTCTATTTAGAAGCAACAAAGGATTTCAGACAAACGTCGTCTCTGTTTGTTGTTTATTCTGGCAAGAGGAGAGGTCAAAAAGCTACTGCTACCTCTCTTTCCTTTTGGCTGAAAAGCATCATCCGATTGGCTTACGAGACTGCCGGACGGCAGCCTCCTGAACGCATCACAGCTCACTCTACTAGGGCTGTGGCTTCCACATGGGCCTTTAAGAACGAGGCTTCTGTTGATCAGATATGTAAGGCAGCGACTTGGTCTTCCCTGCACACTTTTGCCAAATTCTACAAATTTGATACTTTTGCTTCTTCGGAGGCTATTTTTGGGAGAAAGGTTTTGCAAGCCGTGGTGCCTTCCGTTTAGGCAACCTGATTTGTTCCCTTCCTTCATCCGTGTCCTAAAGCTTTGGTATTGGTTCCCACAAGTTATGGATGACGCCGTGGACCGGACACACCAATGTTGGAGAAAACAGAATTTATGCTTACCTGATAAATTACTTTCTCCAACGGTGTGTCCGGTCCACGGCCCGCCCTGGTTTTTTAATCAGGTTTGATGAATTTATTTCTTTAAATACAGTCACCACGGCACCCTATAGTTTCTCCTGTTTTTCTCCTGTCCGTCGGTCGAATGACTGGGGTGGGCGGAGCCTAGGAGGGACTATATGGACAGCTTTTGCTGTACTCTTTGCCATTTCCTGTTGGGGAAGAGATATTCCCACAAGTTATGGATGACGCCGTGGACCGGACACACCGTTGGAGAAAGTAATTTATCAGGTAAGCATAAATTCTGTTTTTTATAAAAATGAATGCAGCATCAAATGTTAAAAACCATGGACGAGAAATGCCATATATTTTGTATGTAACTTAGGGAAATGCCATGGCTATTGTAAAACTAAGCAGAAGGGTCCGTTTCACTAAGCCTAGAAGACCACCCTTCGCCTTCCCAATCAGAAAAAAAAAATATATACGTTGCATGATTTCCAAGTGCCCTGGTGTAGCGGGGTGTGGTATAGTAATTGTTAAAAATCGCGTGCATGTATGTTAAACAGGGTCCAGGAATTTGACTGAAGCCCTGACGCGTGCGGGCAGGAATTTATGACGCGGCATGCATGCGCATTCAAAGGAAGTGACACGGTTCTCTGTTTTGTCCGAACACAAGTTCCTGGTATAAATAAAAGACGTGCTGGAAGCGCACTAAGGGCAGAAGCTGCATCGCATCCCTCCTCCCTCACAGCCTACCACATTTGTCCATATAACCAGATGTTTTCATTATTTCTAAGGGGGAATAATTTTCGGCCGGTTTGCCCCTCTTTCGGCCAAAATGGGATAGGCCCATTTTCGGCCGAAAATTTTGGTTGCCGAAATTTCGGTGCATCCCTAATTTTAATAACTATCTGTATCTCTTCACAGAGATCTTAACAAGTATATAGCAAATCATCCTAAGAAGGCAAATACAATGCAGATAGTTTCTTGATCAAATAATCTGTGCAGGTCAACATGTTTAACTTCAGGCTAAGAAAGGTATTTAGCTCTGATACACATGACTGTCTCAGGCATCTGTCGTTGCAGTAGAAAATTCCAATTTGAAATTATGTCTTCCAGGGTAGAGAAGATGCCCAAAACTATCTGCTGTAGTTCCTGGGCACTAGTTCTGTCAAGGGATATGCAGATTGCCAAAGATAGCTGCAGAATGATGTGTTTAGCATACACTTGGCTGAGATTCAGCAGTTTGCTGCCATCTTGATGTGACACCCAACGGAAGCCCCCCCTTTTCTTTTCTCCTGCAGTGTAGTGATCCCCCCTCAAACAGCCATTTTCAGAGTTTAATAACGCATTAAATGAACAGTAAACACATAGAAACCAGTATATAAAATGTTTAGTTATGCACATTCCTGTCCTCCAACTCATTGCTCGACCCCCCTGCAATCTGGCTTCCGTCCCCAACACTCAACTGAGACTGCCCTCACCAAGGTTACTAACGATCTCCTTTCTGCTAAAAACAAAGGCTACTACTCTATACTCATCTTACTGGACCTCTCTGCTGCCTTCGACACTGTTGACCATCCCCTTCTCCTACAGACTCTCAGCTCTTTTGGGGTCTGTGACACTGCCCTCTCCTGGATTCACTCTTATCTCTCTAACAGATCCTTCTCCATCTCTCTTCTGCTGGTGACTCCTCCTCTCTTTTGCCTCTGTCTGTTGGAGTACCTCAAGGCTCTGTCCTGGGTCCTCTACTCTTCTCTATTTACACTTCTTCACTGGGTAACCTTATCAACAGCTATGGCTTCAGCTATCATCTCTATGCTGACGATAACCAGATCTACCTTTCCACCCCTGCACTCTCTCCTTCTGTCAATTCTCACATCTGCGACTGCTTATCTGGCATTTCCTCCTGGATGGCCTCTCACCACCTAAGTATAAACATGTCCAAGACCGAACTACTTCTAATTCCCCCCTCTAACTCTACTCCAGTTTCTAATTTTTCCATCACTGTTGGCGGCACCACTATCTAACCATCACCCCAAGTCCGCTGCCTTGGAGTCACGCTTGACTCAAATCTGTCCTTCATTTCCCACATCCAATTGCTCTCTTCATCCTGCCGCAACCACCTACGCAATATCTCCAAAATGTGTCAGTTTCTAAGTGCTGAAACCACAACTTACTAACTGGCCTCCCTCTCTCCCGCCTCTCTCCCCTCCAATCCATCCTAAATGCATCTACCGGACTAATCCACCTCTCTCGACGCTCTGTTTCTGCTGCACCTCTCTGTGAGTCCCTTCACTGGCTCCCCATTCACAACAGAGTTAAATTTAAAATTCTCACCCTGACCTACAAAGCCCTGACCAATGTTGCCCCACCCTACCTGTCCTCAACATATACACTCTTGCCCACCCCCTAAGATCCAACAAGACTTGCTTCTGGCGTCCTCTACCATCACCTCCTCTCATGCTAGACTACAGGACTTCTCTCGTGCGGCACCAACCCTCTGGAACGCACTTCCTCGTGCTGTCAGACTTGCCCCTAACCTCTCCTCTATTAAACGTTCCCTAAAGACCTTTCTGTTCAGGGAAGCTTATCACCCGACTTATTAACATACTAACTTCACTTAACTAACAGCTGCCCTCTATCTCCTCACTAATATCATTCTAACCTTTGCAGTCCCCACCTCCTGTTTCCCATCCTACCCATCTAGATTGTAAGTTCCCACAGGAATAGGGCCCTCAATTCCCCCTGTTTTTGTCTGTAAAATTTTGTCTTATCGTATTGTTTCTCCATTGTACTGTTATCCTTGTACCCATGGGCAGCACTGCGGAATCTGTTGGCGCTTTATAAATAAAGAATAATAATAATCATGAAAAAACTTTGCAATATATTTTCATTATTTACTTTGTCCACTTTTCATGTAATCGAGCTCTGAAAATTAAGCAATTTCTAATATTTAGAACTTGAAATGCAACCTGCTGACTTTAAGGCTAACTCTGCTAAATATCTGTCCCTAATTGGCTGTAACTGAAAACCTCTGCAAATAAATGCATTTTATACTAACTTTATGACCGTAGCTAGCCTGGTTGTCTGCTGTCTAAAGCCCAGATTGACTCCTCCAAATAAGGCAAATGGTGGGTCAAGCTATTGGAAAAATAATTGCAAAAAAAATTGTTAATTTGTTTTAAATACGTTAAGACTTGGCTGATATGTTATACAGTAACACAACAGAAATGTCATGTCATTACAAGGTATTTACTGTAAGCATTGTACTTGTGCTGTTATATTCAGAGAAAAGTTATAATGTGCTTGAAGTTACTCTCTCCAGGTTTAGGTACAGGTCAAACAAGAAACTGCATAAGCCAGTTTTAGGTTTACTTGTATACAGTGAATCACTTGTTTTATGCTGCATGTGGGCTAAAAAGGTTGTTTTAATTTCACCCCTTGTTTCTTGTCTGATTTCTAAAGAATGATCTCTTCCATGTTTAATGTCATGTCTGCTGAATTAGTATCACAGCTCTAAGTAGTTGTGCCTAAGGTCCTATATCCAATTACCCAAACATGACTATTTCCTTTAAAATAGTTTTTTATTTTGAAGATCATGTGAGCAACTAAATAGATTCTGCAGGTCAAAAAGGGAGTGGTTGTACGTGCATGTGCAGCTTGCCTAATTAAAGGTGCAGCAAACCCAAATCTTTTCATGATTCATATAGAGCATACAACTAAATTGGAAAGTTATTTAATATTACTTGCTCAGAGTCATGAAAGTTTAGTTGTGACTTTACTGTCCTTTGAATTTGTGAATTGTTTCAGTCAGTCCAGTTAGTCCAGTATGTTTAAATTTAGTCACTTGACCACTAAATGACAATGTTTTCCTTTTGTCACAAGCCTTTACGGTTGAAATCCTGGACTGCTGATTCTGGTTCTAAATATATTTTCTTAAGTAAAATGATGATGGTCCACAGTCGTCCATAACATATAGGATATATTTCCCACCACTAGGAGGAGGTCAAGAACCCATATCGGAGCTAAAATTCCCTCTCATCTCCCATCTCTCTCTTAGTTTTGTTCTTGGCCTCGTGGGAGATGGTTGAAAATAGAGGTTGTTCCAGCTACTTACTTATGGATTACAAATATGGAACTTAGACCTATGTGAGACCCATAGTCCCTGGGGAGTATAATTTACAAAGAAGGCAGAAAAGACTCTTCACAACAGCTGAATGATACAGGGACACAGGAATAGACTGTTATGTGCACAGCATTTCCCAAATGGGACTTCAGCCATAAATACTCTCAGGTGTCGCAGGGACTTGTCTCTAGCCTCCCTCTGTGGGACTCGGGTGTTTTCTTACTGCAATTCTTTGCAGTACTCGATAGCTGCCCTGGATAGGCTCTCTACTGGCTACTGCTGCAGCTGCGTTGACATGCCTGGTAAGCCAGTGGAAGGGTGCTTCGTAAGGTAAGTGACTTTAAAAAGCACACATACAGCCCAGAGGCTATTTGTAGGTACTCTGTCACAGGTGCAGCATAGCTAAGGGACTTAACCTGCTCTCCTCATGACACAGTCCCTAACGGTTCTGTCATCATTGGGAACATTATCAGGGAAGCCTCTTAACCCTTTGCAGCCCTCTGGCAAGTCTGGGGGCACTTTCAATATTTAGGTGTATGGCCCTTTAAGAAGACCAGCATTTGCTTAGTGCAATATGCGATTTTATAGAGGAGGCTCCGGTTATGCTGGGGACCAATGTATTGATATTGCTAAGGGATTATTATGCCTGGTGTACTAGTGTTTATTAAATTGGAACCAAAACTGTTTTTACTATATTATATAAACTCTGGCTTTTCTCCCAGCGGTAGCTCCGCCCCCTCAGTGTTCGAGGGCTTTTTCTCTATCAATCCGGAGCCTCAGCAACTGGATTCTTACTACAACAGTTTGGGCCAGAACCTAACCTTTTTTTTAGTGCCTGCCAGTCCCAGGAAGGGGGTGAGTACCCATACAGGAGCTGCTAGGGGGTACTTAAAGAGACATAAAGCCCACATTTTTTTCTTTTATGATTTAGAAAGAACGTGCAATTTTAAACAACTTTCCAATTTACTTATATAATCTAATTTGCTTCATTCTCTTGATATCCTTTGTTGAAAGGCATATCTAAATAGGCTCATTAGCTGCTGATTGGTGGCTGCACATAGATGTATTTTGTGATTGGCTCATCCATGTGCATTGCTTTTTCTTCAACAAAGGATATCTGAAGAATGAAGCAAATTAAATAATAGAAGTACATTGGAATGTTTAAAATTGTAATCTCTATCTGAATCATGAAAGAAAAATGTTGTTTGATGTCCCTTTAAGGGCTATATAATATTTATTGGGGATGTAGTGGTTTCTATACTGAGAGATAATTGAGGTGTCTGAGGGAGTGTAAACTTAGTTTAGAGGGCTCTCTACTAGGTATTATCTGTATATATATATATATATATAATATATATATAATATATATATATATATATATATATATATATATATATATATATATATATATATATATATATATATAGTGCCATTGCATACTTTATTATAAGTGAAAATCTGTCTCCACTGATATCTCTATTGAGGAGCCAGTTTCTGATATCCCTCTGTCTTCATATACATGTTTATTTTGCAAATATGTTTCAGTATGTTAGGTCACTCAAATCTGTGAGAATTGTATACCTTAAATGTTGCATACATGTCAGCCGCAACAATCTACTGTCAAGAGGAAATTCGCCTTGTACTTGTCACTCAGGGGGAAACTTCTGAAGCTAAAGATAACATATACAAAATAGTGACAGTTTGTTTAGCGGCTGTCCCCAAACTGTGTAAGCGTAAATCTGGGGATTTAACTCAATCACTTGAGGTAAATTTGCAAAATATTTCTTGTGCTGATAACCTAAAGGTTCAGATTTGAGAACATCCTTTCTTCTGATGTTTTTTCCAAGGACCTTTAGGCAACTGTACACCACAGCACATTCTTATGTGATCTACAGTGTACCCAATTAACTATAATATGTGCAATTATGTATTGTACTGAACATGACAACATATGTGCCATTACCATTTATTATAACTATCTGCGCTATTAATACTTATTTATAAGTCAATTAAGCATTGTACTCCCATTATTTCCAGGGGAGGTAAACAGATAGTTTTGTTATGTCAGTCTGCATTTTATATACTGTTGTACATGGCATTGCAACTGCATGTCAAGTTTGTGTCTCAGGACAATTTTTGATATTTGTATTCCAGGTCCATTATAACTCTCTTGCATATTTCATGAGTTATCAGAAGATTAGTTCTGGAGAGTGGTTTCTCCACAAAGAGAATTTTTTGATGGAAATTTCCCAGAAATACAGATTTGCAGAAATGTATTTGATGGCAGCCAACTGTAAAATTTGGCTAGAAGCTGGATTCTTTTACTGTGTTGTTTACGAAATGGTGTTACCTTGTAGATTAATACTAGTTTGTATTTCCTCCTATTGTTTTGCTCGCACAAGGGATTCTAAAGGGTCAAATGGGACTGAGGGCACGTCATATATTTGTGATAGTAGTGCAGAAAATGTTTGTTTTTGGATCTTCTTTGCAGACAGATTTATTGGCTTTTTAGATTTTCAATATTTTATATCAG
The DNA here is from genome assembly GCF_027579735.1 of Bombina bombina. Lineage (NCBI taxonomy): Eukaryota > Metazoa > Chordata > Amphibia > Anura > Bombinatoridae > Bombina > Bombina bombina. Next base: position 1,289,906,126 of record NC_069499.1, on the reverse strand, counting down.
GATCCATACTTTTACTTATTCCTTAGAACACTTACGCTGATATCGTGGTCACTGAATCAGTGGTTCTTAAAGGGACAGTCTAGTCAAAAATAAACTTTCATGATTCAGATAGGGAATGTAGTTTTAAACAACTTTCCAATTTACATTTATGATTAATTTTGTTTTGTTCTCATGGTATTCTTAGTTGAAAGCTAAACATAGGAAGGCTCATGTGCTCATTTCTTAGTCCTTGAAGGCTGCCTCTTATCTGAATGTTGACAGTTTTTCACAACTCATGTGTGCCATATAGATAACGTACTCACGCCCGTGGAGTTACCTATGAGTCAGCACTGATTGGCTAAAATGCTAAGTCTGTCAAAAGAACTAAAATAAGGGGGCAGTCTGCAAAGGCTTAGATACAAGGTAATCACAAAGGTAAAAAATTTATTAATATAATAGTGTTGTGTATGCAAAACTAGGGAATGGGTAATAAAGGGATTAGCTATCTTTTTAAATTATAACAATTTAGTGTAGACTGTCCCTTTAAGGCTATTTTTTTTTTTTTAGTAGAAGTAGTTTCTGCTGTTTGAAGATGTTGCCACCTTTGGCAACAGGTGTAAAGACAATAATTATATTTGGAATTCTGTATCTACTTTGCAGATGTTGATTGTTCTCCAAAATGGTGTGTAATTGTTTTTCCATCTTAATATGAGGAGAGTCCACGGCTTCATTCCTTACTTGTGGGAATACTGAACCTGGCCACCAGGAGGAGGCAATGACACCCTAGCCAAAGGCTTAAATACTTCCCCCACTCCCCTCATCCCCCAGTCATTTTTTTCCTTTCGTTGCAGGAGGTTGGCAGAGAAGTGTCAGAAGATACAGAGTAGTTCCTTATGGAGGGTAGTAATCTTCGGAATGGAACTGGAGTTTTAAGTAGTCTTGTCAGCCTCTCAGTAAGAGCATTGATGAAAGTTAGGGTCTGGAGATGCAGGGAGAGTCTTTCTGCGAACCCATCCAGACTCGTATTAACAGCTCCTTAAGCAATCAGTGCCTGCTTCTATCACTCAAGTCCATGTCAGGAGCGATGCTAACTTGAGAGGCCGTGTTCCTGTTCCACGGCATAGATTCCGGTAAGATTGTTTAATTTATACACACATGATAACTCAAGAAGACAGGGTCACAGTGGGACTCCTATTATCTGAATGGAATCGAGGGTTAATATCTCTGGAAGAGGATTATTGAACAGGTGGGATTAATCACATATTTTTAATATTGTGTTTATGCTGTGACATGTGTGAGATGCGGCTCAGGCAGATGTTGGAACGTACAGGTTTTTACTTTCACTTTGGCGCTACGCAGCCCGTCAGGCTTGGCGCGCTTTTAGTGGTGCAGGGGCGGTCCTGCATGGTGCACCACATGACCGGGTGTGGTCACAGTGATTCTCTTCTTCCTGATCGTGGTGTGACTGGAGACTAAGAGGATTCTCTCTTGGGCCTGGGTCATAGGAGGTGGTGAGTGCCCCAGCCATCGGGGGTCTAAAGGTGCCATTTATCTTTGTCGTTAGTCCTTTTTATAAGCGCAAGCTATGGAGGACTCTGATACGTTAGAGGGTACTCCCTCTTTACCTAAAGCTAATGCCTGTCTATATTGTGAGGAGGCCACGGTATACCCGCCTGCTCAATTATGTTCCACTTGCCTTGATAAAGTAATCCTTTCAAAGAAAGCTAATATGTTTAGTACTATTGAGCCTTCGACCTCTGAGGAGTCTCCATCCCATGAGGTGCGCATCCTACATTCATCTCCTAATACACATCTGGAGGGGCCCTTTTACCGCCAGACTTTACTGAACAGTTACAGACGGCAGTGTCTGTGCTCTTTAGTGCTTTACCTCGCCCTGCTAAGTGCAAGCGAAAGGTTAAATATGGCTATCCTTCCCAGGGGTCATCTACTAACTTATTGGAATTATCTGATACAAGATTATCCGATGATGAAAACGCCTCTTATACTTTAGAGGATTCTCTTTCTGTGTTTGAATCTGCTGCCTCTAAGTCTCCAGCTGCGGAGGAACCAGACTTTAGATTTAGGATTGAACACTTACGCTTTCTGCTAAAGGAGGTGTTGGCTACTTTAGAGGTTCCAGAACCTAAATTACCTGAGGAACCTTGCATTCATAAATTAGATAAGGTCTACGAGGACAGGGTTGTACCACAGACTTTCCCGGTTCCCATAAAGATGACGGACATTATTAAGAATGAATGGGAAAGACTCAGTTCTTCTTTTTTTCCCTTCTTCTTCCTTTCCCTTCTTCTTCCTTTAAGAAATTGTTCCCGGTTCCAGACTCTCAGTTGGAGTTGTGGGGTTCCGTCCCTAAGGTAGCTAAGGTGCTATCTCCATGCTTGCTAAACGCACTACTCTCCATCTTGAGGACAGTTTGTCGTTTAAAGAGCCCATGGATAAGAAGCTGAAAAATCTATTATTAAAAACGTTTCAGCATACGGGATATTTGTTTCAACCAGCAGCGGGTGTTGCTGCGATTGTGGGTCGGCTACCTATTAGTGCGACTCCTTATCTGAGTTGATAGAGGTGGAGGGTCTCCTCGACACAATCCTGGAAAGAACTAGGGCCTTAAGGGTAGCTAATTCTTTTATTTGTGATGCAAATATGCAGATTATTTGCCTAAACACCAAGGCTTCAGGTTTTTCTGTGCTAGCCCGTAGGGCACTTTGACTGAAGTCGTGGTCTATGGACATGACTTCGAAGTCTAGACTTCTTTTTCTCCCATTCAAGGGAAAGATTCTTTTTGGTCCAGGTCTGGACTCTATCATATCCACGGTTACTGGAGGCAAGGGTGCCTTTTTACCGCAGGATAAGAACAAGCCTAAGGGACAAGGTCCTAATTTTCGCTCCTTTTGTTCGGACAAATCCCAACATCAGCAGCCCTCTGCAAAGCTGGAGCCCTCTGCATAGCTGGAGGCTTCCAAGGGAACTTGGAAGCCTCCTCATTTCTGGAATAAATTATAAGCAGAAAAAGAAGCCTGCAGAGTTAAAGTCGTCATGAAGGGGCGGCCCCCGATCCGGCTTCGGAACTGGTAGGGGGCAGACTGTCACTTTTTTTCAGAAGCTTGGTTTGGGGACGTGGGTACTGGAGGTCATCGCTCAGGGATACAGGATATGTTTCAAGTCTCATCCTCCCAGGGGCAAATTCCTCTTATCAAACCTGTCTTCAAGGCCACAAAAGAGAGAGGCCTTTCTGGTGGGTGTGAGGGATCTCTCCATCCTGGGGGTCATTGTACCGGTCCCTCTAGCAGGCAGTAGCCAGAACCAGAGGAATTGCAGTGGTGTCGTACTTAGATGACATTTTGTGTCAAGCACCGTCCTGTCGTCTGACAGAGGACCATTCGAAAGCTCTTCTTTTTCTTCTTCGATCTCATGGATGGAAGATAAAGAATTCTCTTATTCCCAGTACCAGGGTGGAGTTCCTGGGTACGATAATAGACTCCATGTCTATGAGGATATTTCTTACAGACCAGAGACTTTACAAGCTACCTTCCAGTTGTCTTGCCATCCAGACCTCCTTCAGGCCATCTGTGGCTCGGTGTATGGAGGTAATTGGACTTATGGTGTCCTGCATGGACATCATCCCCTTTGCCAGATTCCACCTCAGACCTCTTCAGCTGTGCATGCTGAGACAGTGCAATGGCAATCATTCTCTGGATAGCCGGTTGAGAGAATCGTTCTACTGGTGACTTTGTCCAGATCATCTTTCCCAAGGGACGTCCTTCTTGAGACCATCCTGGGAGATTGTGACTACAGACGGGTGTCTCTCAGGATGCTCTGAAGGCTTGGCTCCTTCTGGGTTCGACCCAGTTTATCAGATTCCAATCGGACAACATAACCTCAGTGACTTACATCAACCATCAGGGCGGAATGAGAGCTCCCTAGCAATAAGTATCTCGGATTATGGAGTGGGCAGAGGCCCACAGCTGTTCGCTTTCAGCGATCCACATTCCGAGTGTGGACAACTGGGAAGCGGATTTTCTCAACAGACAATCCTTCAATCCAGGCGAATGGTCACTCCACCTCGAAGTGTTTGCTGAGATATGCAACAGGTGGGGCATGCCGGAGATAGATCTCATGGCGTCTCGTCTCAATACCAAGCTACCCAGATATGGGTCGAGGTCCAGGGATCCTAAGGCGGAGCTAATAGATACATTAGCAGTGCCTTGGAGGTTCAGGCAATCTACCTTTTCCCACCATTACCACTCCTTCCTTGTGTAGTGGCCCGCATCAAGCAGGCGTCAGTGATACTGATTGCTCCATCGCAGCCGCGAAGGATGTGATTTGCGGATCTAGTGGGGATGTCATCTTCTCCATGGAGGTTACCTTGTCGCAGGGATCTGCTGGAACAGGGTCCTTTTGTTCATCAAAATCTAGATTCTCTGAGGCTGACTGCATGGAGATTGAACGCTTAGTCCTAGCCAAGAGAGGTTTCTCTGAGAGAGTTATTGATACTCAAATTCAAGCCCGTAAACCGGTTACTCGTCGCATCTATCATAAGGTGTGGAGGACCTACTTTTTCTGGTGTAAAGAGCGTGGATTTCCCTGGCATCAGTGTTAATTTCGTCGACTAAAACTAGACTAAAATGACTATAAAACTAAAGAAATTCTAATGACTAAAATACGACTAAAACTAAAATGACATTTTAGTCAAAAGACTATGACTAAAACTAAATCAAAATGACATTTTAGTCAAAAGACTATGACTAAAACTAAATCAAAATTACATTTTAGTCAAAAGACTATGACTAAAACTAAATCAAAATTTGCTGACAAAAACATTTTATGCAAGGTGTTAATCAATCCCTATGCAATTACTGCTCTTTTGTAAAATTTACTAAACTTAATTTTATTAAATTTTAAGATAAATAAAGACATGTTATATACCACAACAGTTAAATCTGTTAAATCTGTATTGCATGTTCAAACCTTAATACCATAAATAAAATCAGGTTAATAAACCTTTACTCCAGGACTATATAATTTGTTTGGAAGTTCTAGAGCAGTGATAATTTCGTTGCCGAAAATGTTTCGAATCTGTGAACAATCAATTGATTCTTCCTATAGAAATAAGCATAACCCATGAGTATGGATTTAAGTTATGCTGTGCCTGTGCTAGCTGCAGAAACATTTTGTTATGTTGAGTTACTTGATACTTGTTTTAATTATTAACAGAGAACTGTTAAAGTTTTTATATTGGGTAATATGTTCAATACAGCCAATACAGTTTACAGTTTTGTTTTTTTATATTTTAAAGTTGCACTTCTGTTTGTTTATGAAACTTGGTTTTATTTAATTTTAAGTTTAATAAAGATGTTATATATCACAACGGCTAAATATGTGTCTGTATTGAGGGTTTAAACCTTAATACCATAAATAATAACAGGTGTTTACTTCTGGATTATATAATCAGTTTGCAAATTATAGAGAAATGCTTAAATAATGCATTACACTTTAACTAAACCCCTTAGATTTTAGTTGACTAAATCTCCAGTAGATTTTAGTCGACTAAATCTCCAGTAGATACTGGAGATTTAGTCGACTAAAATCTACTGGAGATTCAGTCGACTAAAACTAGACTAAAACTAAAACAATTCAGATGACTAAAATACGACTAAAACTAAAATGGCATTTTAGTCAAAAGACTAAAACTAAGACTAAATTGAAATTTGTTGTCAAAATTAACACTGCCTGGCATAAGGTCAGGGTTTCTAGGATTCTTTCTTTTCTCCAGGATGGTCTGGAGAAGGGCCTTTTCAACTAGCTCTCTTAAGGGACAGATTTCGGCCCTATCTGTTTTGCTGCACAAGAAGCTCACTGAGCTTCCAGACGTCCAGTCTTTTTTATTCAGGCTCTGTTTAGAATCAAACCTGTATTTTGACCTAGCGCTCCTCCTTGGAGTTTAAATCTTGTTCTTAAGGTGTTGCAGAGGGCTCCTTTTGAGCCTATGCACGGCCTTGACATTAAATTATTGTCTTGGAAGGTTCTTTTTTTACTGGCTATTGCCTCAGCATGCAGAGTTTCTGAGATGGCGGTCTTGCAATGTGAGCCCCCTTACCTAGTATTCCATGCTGATAAGGCTGTGCTTCGTACTGGGTTAGGTTTTCTTCCTAAGGTTGTTTCTGATTGTAACATCAATCAGGAAATTGTTGTTCCTTCCATGTGTCCTAGCCCTTTTTCTTTGAAGAAGAGGTTATTTCATAATTTGGATGTGGTTCGGGCCTTTAAGTTCTATCTTCAAGCCACTAAGGAGTTTAGACAGACTTCTTCTTTGTTTGTTGTCTATTCTGGGAAGCGTAAGGGGCAGAAAGCCTCGTCCACTTCCTTGTCTTTTGGTTAAGGAGCATTATTCGCTTAGCGTATGAAACAGTGGGACATAAGCCTCCTCAGAGGATTAGGGCTCACTCTACTAGAGTGGCTTCCTCTTGGGCCTTCAAGAATAAGGCATCTATGGAGCAGATTTGTAAGGCGGTTACCTGGTTCTCCTTACATACCTTTCCAAAATTTTACAAGTTTGACGTTTTTGCTTCGGCTGAAGCATTTTTTGGGAGAAAGGTTTTGCAGGCTGTGGTGCCCTCAGAATAGGGTCCGCATTTCTTTTTTACCCTCCCGTTTTCATTCAGTGTCCTCTAGAGCTTGGGTATGTTTCCCACAAGTAAGGAATGAAGCCATGGACTCTCCTCATATTAAGATGGAAAACATAAATTATGCTTACCAGATCATTTTCTTTCCATCTGTATGAGGAGATTCCACTGCCCCCGCCGTTTTCTCCGTTGTGCGGACCTAAATTTTTTGTTTGTTCTTCTGGCACCATTTATACCCTGATATTTCTCCTACTGTTCCTTGTTCCCTCGGCAGAATGACTGGGGGATGAGGGAAGTGGGGAAGCTATTTAAGCCTTTGGCTGGGCTGTCTTTGCCTCCTCCTGGTGGCCAGGTTCAGTATTCCCACAAGTAAGTAATGAAGCCGTGAACTCTCCTCATACAGATGGAAAGGAAATTATCTGGTAAGCATAATTTGTTTTTCATTAACTCCATGAAAGTTCAGGTTGCTACCATTTCTGCTCATTTCTCCTAAAAGTTTGACTTTGATCCTGTTATTGTGATATTCTTTCAACCTTGGAAATATTTTTTCATGTCAAATTAGACTCCATGTTATCTAGTTTTGTTTCTGCAGGTTTATCCTTTAGTACTTTTGCACAAAATGTGCTTAAAGTTATTAGTTTTTAAGATTGCACTACTGGTAGTTTGTCATCAACTAGTCATATTTATGGGATTTGCACTCTTTGTGTTCCTTATCTGATTTTCTATTAGGATAAGGTAACTTTTAGAACCCCCTTTGATTTCTGGTAGATTCTCCTTGGAATACTGTTCTGTCTGAATCCTAGGAAAGAACACAAGACTCATCTACACAGAGCTCTGAAATATGTTTTTAAAGTGTTGAGAAAATCAGAAAGTATTAGTTTTATTCTCTTTTTTTTTTTTTTTCTTTTTTTTTCTGTGCCAAAAAGAATCAGAACGTTTATAAAGTTTCTTAGCTGTAGCTTTGCTCTGTGATCCTTGTGGCTTATTAAAAAGCTTATTGTTTCTAAGGCCCAGCTTTAGAGAAATAGTTATACAAAGCAGACAAGTTGTCTTCATTGCATACTATTGGACTGCTAAATATGTGGTGCCCCTAGATCTGGGGGGTTTCTTTCTTGAAATCCTTTTTTTTTTTTTCTTTTTATTGTGCTTGCTTCAGTGCAAGTCCTTGCCAAAAGGTATTTGAGTCTGTTCTCCTTGCTTTCTCAGAATAAATTATTGCTTGAATCCCACCCTCTCTGACTTCACATTTATACCTTCTCAGGGGTCAGAGGATACTGCATTATTGATATAGTGCTATGAAGAAGTATATTGGCACAAATCTAGTTATCTTGGCTCACCAATATTCCAATTGTGAAGACGTGTTAATGTATCTTAACTCAATTAAATCTCCAGGTCAGCGGCAGTGAACCGTTGTTGAGCATGTGTCAGAATAGGCAATCATCTTCTAGAAAACGTATTTGGAATGCTCATTCTGCTTTTTTTAAATAAAATTTAAAGAGACATTAAAGTTTTTTTAAATTCCATAATAAATATTAACTATTTAATGAATTATTATTTAAAGAATTATTGTGAATCTGTATAGATTTAAAAGAAAAAAATTATTAAGCACTGCAGTTGAAGCAAGAGAAGCATTATGGTGGTAACCCAGAGTTACAGTGCCAACAATTTTGTTGAGTACCACCTTGGGTGCAATAGGTTCACCACCTCTACACCTAGGTATTTAAGAGATAAGCACTTCCACTGAAAAGTACTTTTTAATTAGCTTATAATCACATACAAACTATGCTATAGTTAATGAAAAAAATAACATTTAAAATTCAGTAGCAAGCATGGTAATTTAGTTTAGTAAAAATGGTTTGTATAGATTTTCACACTGTATTATTCCACTCTGTACATTGAATTTATTTTTGTACATTTGTCTTGTGTTGATAGTAACCATCACAGGACAATACACAGAAATTAGACACTTTCAATTGCTTATGCGATCATTACTTTTCTGAATAATGACAATGTTACAAATTTATTTTATGTTACTTTATTAATAGTTTTATATTTTTTATTTATGTATAGGTTTCTGATTATACTGCCATTCATGTTTCAATATGTATAGCTGTTAATATTCTTTAGAAAATATGTAACTTTGTTCCTGTGGATTTTTTTTTACAATTGTTACCATGTCAAAATTAAGTAACTGATTGACTTATCTATTCTAGCTGAGTAACATGTTAGAACTAGTACGTTTTCACTCCATATGAAAGAGATATCATTGAATGTTGTAACCCCAACAATGATAGGTTACTACTGTGTTTAAATGTGTGTGCCTTTAGAATCTAAGTAGCCTCTGATGAAGCGCATGCTCGTAACGCGTCGGTCGTTACTGTCTGTGGCTTTTAGCATTGTTCAATAAACCCCAGTTATACAAGACTCTGTGATCCAGCGTGACTCCTTTCTTTACTTGTCTGTACATTAGCGTACAGGTTTAAACAACTTACACTGTTGAAAAATCTGTCCATCCCATAAAACAGTGCTTGACAAATCTCTTTCAAAATTAGGAGCCAGTAAGAATATTTAGGAGCCAGACAGTGGGATTTGTGTGTGTATATATATATATATATATATATATATATATATATATATATATATATATATATATATATATATATATAATAACCCAAAAAGTTAGGAGCCAGGGGTAAAATGCTATTAAGTTGTAGGAGGTGCTGGTTCATGGGGGTTTTCTAAGGATTCCACTCTGTCCACGGTTCTTCCAAGAGGACTATAATCTGTGTCTGATGATAAATTTCACATTGGCGTAGTGTTTCCAAACACCTTGTAAACAACTGTAAAATACTCACAGAATAGTATTGGATAAATGGCTCCACAAGCGGTCAGAAAAAGGAACAAAACTTCTTTGGATATAAAAGGTATATTTTATTCTTATTTATTTAATAAGTTTTGTTCCTTTTCCTGACTGCTTGTGGAGCCGTTTATCCAATACTATTCTGTAAGTGTTTGGAAACATTATGCCAATGTGAAATTTCTCATCAGACGCAGATACAGTCCTCTTGGAAGAGCCGTGGACAGAGCGGAATCCTTGGGAACCCCCCTTCTACAACCTATTTCTCTTGCAAGGTGTATCCAGTCCACGGATTCATCCTTACTTGTGGGATATTCTCATTCCCTACTGGAAGTGGCAAAGAGAGCACACAACAAAGCTGTCCATATAGCTCCCCCTCTGGCTCCGCCCCCCCAGTCATTCTCTTTGCCGCTCTAACAAGTAGCATCTCCACGGGAGGGTAAAGTGAATGTGGTGTTAGATTTGTAGTTTTTATATCTTCAATCAAAAGTTTGTTATTTTTAAATAGTGCCTACTCTCTGGCAGAAAGTGAAGAAGAATTCTGCTGAGAGGAAAATGATTTTAGCATGTTGTAACTAAAATCCACTGCTGTTCCCACACAGGACTGAGGAGTACCAGAAAACTTCAGTTGGGGGGAACAGTTTGCAGGCTTAACTGCTACAAGGTATGTTCAGTCATATTTTTCTAGTCAAGACTTAGTAATGCTAGAAGACTGACAAGAATTCCCATGTGGGAAAGGTAAGCCATATTCTGAGACTCAGTATAGAAGAGAGGCTTAATTAACAGGGCTCAAAGACTGGTGGACACTGTTAAAGGGACAATCGATTATTTTATTGGGAAAATATAAGCATTATTCAAGTTTTTACTACTCTTGAAGCGTTTTATGGGGATTTATTCCACATGGCAGTATTTTAGACACCTATTTAGGGTTCTGAAGGCCCCACAACTCCGGAGTGGAGAGGGAGGGGGCCTAAATTTCGCGCCTCAGTTGCGCAGTTCATATTGCAGACAGCTTCATGCAGCTTCACGTGGAGGGTCCAAAGACTATAGGACTTCATAGAGGCTTATTTTCTTCAAATTAATCCCCTGGGGCAAGGTAGGGCCACAGCAGATTGCTGTGACACGGTGCTGTAGTTTGCTAACCGGTTGTCAGCTCTAAGTTGCTCCGGTTCGGGCATTAAGGGGTTAATTGGCTTGAACCTTACTGTGCAATCATTTCAAAGCATTAGGATAGTGTGGTAAAAATTTCAGAAGGATTGGATCATTTTCTATGATTTAGTAAAAAAGTGTGCGCTTTTTATTATTTAAAGGCACAGTACCGTTTTTTCTAAAATTGTATATTTCAATATTTGAGTGCTGTCTAAGTCTGTTTAACATGTCTGAGCCTACAGATAGACGTTGCTCTATGTGTTTAGTTGCCGTGGTGGAACCCCCTTTACATTTGTGTTTTAAGTGTGCTAGTAGGTCTAAGCATTTTAAAGATCACGATGTTTCACTTATAAATGTATCCCAAGATGATTCTTTGACAGAAGGTAATGAGGATAGCCCACCTTCCTCTCCCCATGTGTCGACACCAGTTACGCCCGCGGAAGCAATGCCTAGTACCTCTAGCGCATTGGCCCCTATTACCTTACAACAATTAGCAGCAGTCATGGATAATTCCCTTGCAGCATTTTTATCCAAACTGCCAGTTTTTCCTAAAAAGCGTGATAGCTCAGTTTTGAGAACGGAGTATGAAGCTTTGGAGGATTTATCTGTTGTACCCAACACTCTGAAGTGTCGGTGAGGGATGTGCTGTCCGAGGGAGAAATTTCTGACACTGGAAAGGTTTCTCAGCGGGCAGAATCAGATTCCTTAGCGTTTAAATTTAAGCTGGAACACCTCCGCGTGCTGCTTAAGGAGGTATTAGCTACGCTGGATGATTGTGACCCCATGGTGGTCCCTGAGAAATTGTGTAAAATGGACAAATATCTAGAAGTCCCTGTATACACTGATGCGTTTCCGATCCCGAAGAGGGTGGCGGATATTGTGGATAGGGAGTGGGAGAGACCAGGGGTACCCTTTGTTCCCCCCCCTATCTTTAAGAAAATGTTCCACATTACTGATCCCAGGCGGGACGCATGGCAGACGGTCCCTAAGGTAGAGGGGGCAGTTTCAACCCTAGCTAAGCGCACAACCATACCAATTAAAGACAGTTGTGCATTCAAAGATTCTATGGATAAAAAATTAGGTTTACTAAAGAAAATATTTGTTCAACAAGGTTTCCTTCTCCAACCTATTGCCTGCATTATTACTGTAACTACTGCAGCGGCTTTCTGGTTTGAGGCGCTGGAGGAGTCGCTCCAGACGGAGACCTCATATGACGAAATTATGGATAGAATTAAGGCGTTAAAGCTGGCTAATTCTTTTATCACAGATGCCGCTTTTCAATTAGCTAAGTTAGCTGTGAAAAATTCTGGTTTTGCCATTATGGCGCGCAGAGCGCTTTGGCTTAAATCATGGTCGGCCGATGTGTCGTCTAAGACAAAGTTACTGAATATTCCTTTCAAGGGAAAGACCCTTTTCGGGCCCGAGTTGAAAGAGATTATTTCGGATATCACTGGGGGAAAGGGCCGTGCCCTCCCGCAGGATAGGCCTTTTAAGGCTAAAAACAAGGCTAATTTTCGTTCCTTTCGCAACTTCAGGAGCGGTCCTGCTTCAACCTCTGCGACCGCAAAGCAAGAGGGTAACTCTTCACAGCCCAAGGCAACCTGGAAACCTTTGCAGGGCTGGAACAAGGGTAAACAGGCCAAGAAGCCTGCAGCTGCTAAGACAGCATGAAGGGGTAGCCCCCGTTCCAGGACCGGATCTGGTAGGGGGCAGACTCTCTCTCTTTGCTCAGGCTTGGGCAAGAGATGTTCCCGATACCTGGGCATTAGAGATAGTTGCTCAGGGATATCTTCTAGAATTCAAGGACTCTCCTCCAAGGGGAAGGTTCCACATTTCTCGTCTGTCTACAGACACGACAAAGAAAGAGGCGTTCTTACGCTGTGTAGAAAATCTACTCAAGATGGGAGTGATATATCCAGTCCCAATTACAGAACAAGGACTGGGTTTTTACTCAAACCTATTTGTGGTTCCCAAAAAGGAAGGAACTTTCAGACCAATCAGTGGAATGGGGATTATGCAGATTTGTCTCCTCAAATCCATCTGGACCAGGAAACCAGAGATTCTCTTCTCTGGTGGTTGTCTCAGGATCACCTGTCTCAGGGATTGTGCTTCCGCAGACCGGAGTGGATCATCGTAACGACCGACGCCAGTCTGTTAGGCTGGGGCGCGGTCTGGGGCTCCCTGAAAGCTCAGGGCCTATGGTCTCGGGAAGAGTCTCTTCTCCCGATAAACATTTTGGAACTGAGAGCGATATTCAATGCGCTCCAGGCATGGCCTCAACTAGCGACGGCCAAGTTCATCAGATTTCAGTCGGACAACATCACGACTGTAGCTTACATCAATCATCAGGGAGGAACAAAGAGTTCCTTAGCGATGAAGGAAGTAACCAAGATAATCAGGTGGGCTTAGGATCACTCTTGCCACCTATCTGCAATTCACATCCCAGGAGTAGACAACTGGGAAGCGGATTTCCTAAGTCGTCAGACTTTTCACCCGGGGGAGTGGGAACTCCATCCGGAGGTATTTGCTCAGTTGACTCAGTTTTGGGGCATACCAGAGTTGGATCTGATGGCGTCCCGTCAGAACACCAAACTTCCCCTTTACGAATCCAGGTCCAGGGATCCCAAGGCGGCATTGATAGATGCTCTAGTAGCGCCTTGGTCCTTCAATCTGGCCTATGTCTTTCCTCCGTTTCCCCTTCTCCCTCGGCTGGTAGCCAGAATCAAACAGGAGAAGGCCTCGGTAATTCTGATAGCGCCTGCGTGGCCACGCAGGACTTGGTATGCAGACCTAGTGGACATGTCATCTGTTCCACCATGGATACTCCCAATGAGGCAGGATCTTCTAATACAGGGTTCTTTCAAGCATCCAAATCTAGTTTCTCTGCAGCTGACTGCTTGGAGATTGAACGCTTAATTCTATCTAAGCGTGGGTTCTTTGAATCAGTCATAGATACTCTGATCCAAGCTAGCAAACCTGTCACCAGGAAAATTTACCATAAGATATGGCGGAAATATCTTTGTTGGTGTGAATCCAAGGGTTACTCGTGGAGTAAGATTAGGATTCCAAGGATATTGTCTTTTCTCCAAGAAGGATTGGAGAAAGGCTTATCAGCTAGTTCCTTAAATGGACAGATATCAGCTCTGTCGATCCTTTTACACAAGCGTCTGGCAGCAGTACCAGATGTTCAAGCGTTTGTACAGGCGTTAGTCAGAATCAAGCCTGTCTATAAACCTGTGGCTCCTCCATGGAGTCTAAATTTAGTTCTTTCAGTTCTTCAAGGGGTTCCGTTTGAACCTTTACATTCCATAGATATTAAGTTATTATCTTGGAATGTTTTGTTTTTGGTAGCTATATCTTCTGCTCGAAGAGTTTCAGAATTGTCTGCTTTGCAGTGTAATTCACCCTATCTGGTGTTCCATGCAGATAAGGTAGTTTTACGTACCAAACCTGGTTTTCTTCCTAAAGTTGTTTCTAATAAGAACATTAACCAGGAAATCATTGTTCCTTCTCTGTGTCCTAATCCAGCTTCTAAGAAGGAACGGCTTTTACACAATCTTGATGTGGTTCGTGCTTTGAAATTCTATTTACAAGCGACTAAGGATTTCAGACAAACATCATCTTTGTTTCTTGTCTATTCTGGTAAGAGGAGAGATCAAAAAGCGACGGCTACCTCCCTTTCTTTCTGGTTGAAAAGCATCATCCGATTGGCTTATGAGACTGCTGGGCAGCAGCCTCCTGAACGAATTACAGCTCATTCCACCAGAGCTGTGGCTTCCACTTGGGCCTTCAAGAATGAGGCATCTGTTGAACAGATTTGTAAGGCAGCGACTTGGTCCTCACTGCATACTTTTGCCAAATTTTACAAATTCGATACTTTTGCTTCTTCGGAGGCTATTTTTGGGAGAAAGGTTTTGCAAGCAGTGGTGCCTTCCGTTTAGGTTACCTGTCTTGTTCCCTCCCTTCATCCGTGTCCTAAAGCTTTGGTATTGGTATCCCACAAGTAAGGATGAATCCGTGGACTGGATACACCTTGCAAGAGAAAACAGAATTTATGCTTACCTGATAAATTACTTTCTCTTGCGGTGTATCCAGTCCACGGCCCGCCCTGGCAATTAAGTCGTTAAAATTTTTGTTAAACTACAGTCACCACTGCACCCTATGGGTTCTCCTTTTTCTCCTAACCGTCGGTCGAATGACTGGGGGGGCGGAGCCAGAGGGGGAGCTATATGGACAGCTTTGCTGTGTGCTCTCTTTGCCACTTCCTGTAGGGAATGAGAATATCCCACAAGTAAGGATGAATCCGTGGACTGGATACACCGCAAGAGAAAGTAATTTATCAGGTAAGCATAAATTCTGTTATCGATGCAGCAGCCTTTGGGAGAGACTGTTGGAAGGCAGTGTTTCTAACCAGAGGGGAGTAACCACTAGTGGCAGTGACTCCCAGGCTCCTCGGTTTGCCGATTCCTGCCATAAAAGGAAGTACCAACATTGTCTTGTTAAAAGGTGCTATACCTCGTCAGTCTATGCAGTGAAAATCATCATAATAACCAGCATTGTGTGTAAAAACCCAATGGTTAGTTCTACTTTTGCCATAGCAACTGGAGTTTTTATGCAGAGCATAAGAGTATTAATCTAAGTTTCTAGTCTAATAGGGAAAACAGAGAATAGCTTTTACTAAAACACATATTGAACAACATAGAGATTCTAGCATTGAACAAATCCCATAATAGAACTGTAATAGAGGGAAATAAGTAAAGATATGAGCTACTGATGCCTATCCGTTGTGTATATATCTACTACTTATCAAAGGGGGTTTGTTTATTCCTGCTATGTTTCTCAGTTGCTTCTATCTCATTTACATTTTACACCATCTTCTTTATAGTATATAATATCAGTATTGTGTTCAGCCTGCAGTAAGCGTTGTTTAGATTGATAATGATTAATTCTGCATGGTGGATCATTCTGCTACAAAGGGCTTGCTGTTGTATTGCTTTCAGGATGCCCCAGCATATCATACCTTACGTGGGAAATGGACTAATTTGCTTTATAACTGTATAAGGAAGTTACTTTGTTGGTTTACTGGATTTAGTGCAGGAGATGGACATGGTTTGTCAGGAACAATTTAAAGTCTGCAGATTTATAAAAAGTCAGGGACCAGGAGACAATACCAGAGGAAGATGCAAGATAGTGTTCCGGATACAAGCCTAGGTCAGGAGCCAGGAAATTAGTCTGTAACAGGCTTATGCAGCAAATGGAAGTACCAGCTAGATAATACAAAGTACAGTTACTAAGATCAGCAGCCAGTTCACAACAAACAACTTAGCAAGGGGGTAGGCAAAAGGCACAATTGAGGATAATAAATGCCAGGAGAAATTTCAGGGGCCTTTTATAATTTGCTATGTCAATATTGTCACACTTTCTGCTGCATGGTGGTTTCCAGTGTCAGGGTTACAAATAGCAATATCCGATACTGGACTTAATACTGAGCTATGTTTAGCACTTCTGCAGCTGAGCCCAACATCTCACCTATACTACACACTGGATCTGGAGCAATTCTACACTATGTGCTAAGTCTGAGGCACAATGCTGAACTTAATGAGCTCAAGGCTCTGGTAACACTAACGCCCTCATCTATTTTAGCACTGGCTAAGGCACAAGCTGAAAGCCTCCTCTAGCCTGACAGACTCTGCAGGCTTCCGATTCCATAGCAGATTCTAGTCAGTGCTGTTTTAGTTGAAATTATTTTTATTATTGCAGAACATATAAAACGTACATCACATATTATTCATTCAGGTAAGATCCCTTGCCCCTCCCACCTTCTTCAGTTCCTTGCCTGGTAGGCTTGAGTTCATGTGATGTCAAAATTGCGAAAATAAGATTTTAGCGCAGCTTCAACCAGAGTATTCCGTATGTCTGTGTGTCTGCATATATTATTATAGCATCCAAAAGCGAGAGGGGTGTTTATCATCCAAGAAGCAGAAAAGTCTTTGTAACAATACGACCATCTCCCTCCCTCTATAGCTCTCTAATGCATAAATTGAACCTCTTACCCCCAACTGTAAATAATAACAATAAATATTAAACAATAAAACAAAACATAAACTTTAACTGTAACTTGCCTGTCTCATTCAATCTCCTGCCGTAGATCTAGGGAGGAAGCCCCCCTCTTTGTTATACAAGGGTCTCTCATAAACAGTCAGTGTCCTATGTCCTCTTGTAACTTTAAATTAATGTCTGTGTCTTTTAATGTTTGTGTGTTCTAGTTCTTTATCAGTAATGTTTTAATATCCCTTCAGGATCCAGTAATTCCATATCTTTAGGAATTGGTCATGGTTTGCTTGTATAAAGGAGGCTGATTCGGACAACTTATATGTGGCTTTGATCTTCTCTATTATTTCTCCCCATGTGGGGATCCCTATCTTCCAGTATCTGGCCACACATATCCTAGTAGCTGTGCATAGTGTATGTATAAATGTGTTGATGGCTTTGTTAAAGGGTTTAATATGTTCGTTCAATAACGCTTGGGACATTAAGTTTATATTTTCAGTCAGAACATAACTTAGTAGTGCAGATAGCTTAGACCATACCAGTTGTATCTGGGGGCATTCCCACCACATGTGTATATAAGTCCCCGTCTCTATACACCCTCTATAGCCATTTTTGTTGCCCTTCTGGTTAAAGTGCGATGTAATTACTGTTGTGAGATACCATCTGAAGGTGGTTTTAATACAATTCTCTTTAAAGTCTGCACTGATCAGACCCCTCCCTGTAGTATAGAAGGTTTCTTCCCATTCCTCTTTGGATTGGATCTTATTTGTGTCTGATTCCCATTTTTCCATTAATGGAGTCTTAGAGATGTTTTTGGCCATCTGTATTGAGATGTATATGTGAGAAATAAGTTTTTTGTGTCTAATACTCGAGCTGGAGTATCGTTCTAGTGTAGTCAGATTTTGTCTGGGGTTGCGAGTTATAGCTTTTGATATGGCTGATGCTATTTGTAGGTATAAAAACCAATGTAGCCTTTCTGGTTGTAATTTGTCTTGCAGTTGTTGGAATGTAACAATTTTACCGTTATGTAAGAAGTCTGCTACTCTGTAAAGTCCTTTGTTCTCCAATTTTCCTATCTGATTGTGGAAGTCTTGGTGCATAAGAGTCCTAATTGGTCTCTTCAGTGAGTCTGTCGGTAGTAAATTTAGAGAGGGAGATCGCGAATTCCATAGTGCCATCATCTCCCCTGTTAGTTTAGAAGCCTGTGGTTTATTAGAAATATGTCCCGGTTTCTCCCAAAGAATATCATCTGAGTGTTTGTAGCCTGCCATCAATGTCTCCACTCGTACCCATCTAAGATCGTTTGGTTTCTTGCCTAGTAAAGTGGTCTGCGCTAGTCTCGCCGCCTGGTAGTAGTTTATGAGATTGGGAACCCCTACCCCTCCCAGTTGCCTGTGGCGAAGTAGTGTATGGGAAGGAATTCTAGCTTTCTTACTGCCCCTTATAAAGCCAATCAAGTCCGTCTGTAGTCTATTGAGGTCTACTAAAGGGATTTTGATTGGTAAGGTCCTGAATAGGTATAGAAGTCTTGGGAGAGTGTTCATTTTAACAGCCGATAATCGACCATACCACGAAAAACCACCGGCTTTCCATGTTTTTATCTGCCGCCTGATTGTTTTGTATAGTGGAACATAGTTCAATTTATATAGTTCTGTCATATCACTTGATAGTTTAATTCCTAGGTACTTCAGTGCCTCTTTTGCCCATTTAAGTGCGAAGTTAGTATCAATTAACTTTTTTGTGTGATTTGGGAGTGCGATAGGTAACGCTTCGCTCTTGTCTAAGTTGATTTTGTATCCTGAAATGTCAGAGTAGTCTTGGAGTATTTGATATAAATGAGGGAGAGATGTTAACGGTCTTGTCGGGGTGAGGAGGACATCGTCAGCAAACAGAGATATTTTGAATTCTTCCCCCCCTATCCTGACGACATGCATCTCTGAAGCTAAACGGATTGTCGCTGCCAACGGCTCTATACAGAGCGCAAACAAGAGTGGTGACAGAGGACAGCCTTGTCTTGTCCCATTCCGTATGTTAATAAGTTTGGATTGATAGCCTGCCGCTCTGATGTGTGCTGTGGGGTGTGAATATAAGCTTCTAATAGCCTGTATAAATGGGCCCCGAAATCCCAGTCGGTCTAAAACCTCAAACATAAAGTCCCAGTCTATCCTATCGAACGCCTTCTCCGCGTCCAGAGACAGGACCAGAGAAGGCGTCCGTGTTTTGTTTAAATAATCCACCAGGGAGATCATACGTCTAGTATTGTCTGGGGCTTCCCTATCCAGAATGAATCCCACCTGATCTGGATGAACCAGGCCAGGCAGGTGTACCTTAAGCCGGTTTGCTAAAATTTTCGTGAATATCTTTATATCTTGGTTGATTAATGATATGGGTCTATAATTTTGGCACAATTTTGGGTTCCTTTTCGGTTTAGGAATCACCACTATCTTAGCTTGAAGAATTTCGTCTGGGATTTCCTTGCCCTGTAATATGTCGTTGCAAAGTGTCACTATGTGCGGGATTAAGGTAGCCTTAAAAAGTTGTTAATATTCTCCTGGGAATCCATCAGGACCAGCTGCCTTTCCAGGCTTCAGGTCCCTGATAGCGTTAAGTACCTCCCTGGCAGACACCTTCGCATTCAATTCGTCCCTAATATTGTCATCTATGGGTTTGAGTTTCGCGCTATCTAAAAATTTGCACGTCATTTGCTTAGTGTGGTCATTATGTGCCGTTTTTTCTCTGTCATATAATTGTGCATAATATTGAGCAAAACTATCCGCTATTTCCTGAGGATTCGAGGTGCATGTGCCGTCCGTTTTCAGAAGATGTGGTATTGTAAAGGATTTAGTCTTTTCTCTAAGCTTATGCTCCAAGAATCTGTCAGGTTTATTAGAATAGAGGAAGTATTGTGCTTTCAGCCTATGTGCTGCTCTAACCGCAGCTTTGTTCATGATATTTGCTAATTCTGATCTTTTAGTCTGTAGTTCCTGAAAGACTTCTGTCGCTAAGTTCTGTTGATGGAGTTTGGTAAGTGTGTCTATCTGGGTCTGAAGAGAGTCAATTTGCTGTCTTTTTGCTTTGGTAATGGCCGATTTCTCTTTAATGAGTAATCCCCGAATAAAGGGTTTGTGTGTTGTCCAGGTATTAATTGGGTTGGAAGTGGATCCTACATTTAATTCCCAATATTCAGATAAGGCTAAAGTTATGGAATTGTGTACAGTTGGGTTTTGTAATACATAAGGGTCGTAGTTCCAAGAGCGAGCCGAGCTAACATGGAATGTCTCTTTGATGTGTATATGGACTATGGAATGGTCCGACCAAGCCCATGCGTGTATGGTAGAGGCTATCAAGTCTGGGATCCATATCTGACTCAAATATACATAGTCTAATTTGGAATAGGTCTTGTGTGCGTGAGAGTAGTAGGTGTAGTCTGTGGTTTTACCATATAAAGTGTCCCAGGAATCTATTAAGTTGTGTGATAGAAGGGTCTCCTTAATCTTTTTAACCAATGAGTTATGTCTCATCTGCTTCTGAGTTAGCTTTAGCCTTTCTGTGCCCTGAAATGTATACATCGATATATTAAAATCTCCCCCTAATAAGATCCTAGCTTGTGACCATTGAGTCAATAAGTAAGCAATGTGAGAAAAGGAGGAGATTTGTGTCTCATTTGGGGCATATATGTTGCATAAAATTATTTGTTTATCCCTTAACCTTCCTCTCAGAATTAGGAACCTTCCCTCTGGGTCTTCAATTGTCTGTTCCATTACAAAACCCAAAGAGTGATGCAAAAGGATTGACACCCCTCTTTTTTTTGTATCAGTGGTGGAATGATGGTGTTGGGTATAGCTCTTTGACCAATACTTCGGTACTACTCCCTTAGTGAAATGTGTTTCTTGTAGATAGATAACGTTAGCCTTTAGCTTAGAGTATTGGTTCAAAGCCATCCTGCGTTTAAGGTCTGTGTTAAGGCCCCGTACATTTTGTGAAATAAGTCTGATGTCACCTGTCATTACTTACAATTCTGAAGTG
Source organism: Bombina bombina (assembly GCF_027579735.1). Taxonomy (NCBI): domain Eukaryota; kingdom Metazoa; phylum Chordata; class Amphibia; order Anura; family Bombinatoridae; genus Bombina; species Bombina bombina. Next base: position 1,289,885,423 of record NC_069499.1, on the reverse strand, counting down.
AGGGCTCCCCCCCCCCCCCCCCCCCGGCTCTGCCGTCATATTCATTACATCGAACTAGAGACATTACGCATAGGTGCTTCAATATCCGTCCCACTCGGATGAGCAGGTATATTAGTATTAGAGAACAGGCATGAAAAACAAAAACAAATTTGTCAATAGACAATAACCTTTTCATCATAACAAAAAAGAGAATCCCCTCCCCCCTCCCCCACTCATCTATGAACAACAAGTGAGTACTTTATGCCCCTACTGCTAGGTAGCCTATTTCAAGCAAAGAATAGTATTCTGAATTAACATGCTAAACATATTTTTAGTTATCTAGAATCTGGTTTGCCGTGTCTTTCAGCTATTAATGTTCAGTTACTTTCATCTGGACCATCAGTCTTGTGTTCTGTGTCCTTACCTAGGTAATCCCTTATCTTAGTCTCTAATAGGTGAAGTTGAGGGTAGCACCGATACACACCAATGCATCTCCACCTTCCGGCTTAAGATAGAGGAGAGCGAGCAAAAAGTAGCATCTCGCTCTGTTTCCTTTATCAGCTTCAGAACAAATACAACACACCTTGTGATGAGTTGTATGATGCTGGTCTTCATGTCTTGGCTTTCCTCTTTGACACTTTCATCCACTTTTGCCTCTGAGGATGTCCTGAATCCGAAGATTGTTGTGGTGCCTCTGTCCTATTTGTTATCTGCGGCAATTCTGGCGTTTCTATTTGGATAGTGTTGCAGATTGCTGGAATCTCAGTTGGGTCTTTAAGGCTTAGCGTTCTGCCCTTATGTAGGATATGTAGATTGAAGGGGAATCCCCATCGGTACACTATTTGGTGTTTCCTCAGGAGTGTAGTAAGCGGTTTCAATTGGCTTCTTCTCTGAAGCGTTTTGACACAGAGGTCCTGAAAAAATTGAATTACTGTCCCCTGAAATTTAAATGTGGGGTTTTTCCTTGCGGCTGCGAGGATTGCCTCCTTTTCTGGAAATCTGAAGAATTTGATAACCACATCTCTTGGTGGTGCATCTTCTTTTGGTTTGGCCCTTAAAGCTCTGTGTGCTCTTTCCAGTTGAAATTTTCCATCATCTACCTCCCCTGTGATTGCTTGAAAAAGTTGGTGTAGATAGTTGGGTAACTCGTCTGCAGACAGCGCTTCTGGGATTCCCTTCAGCCGTAGATTGCACCTTCGGCTTCTATTTTCGAGATCTTCCAACTTATCTTGGATGTCGTTCATTTCTTGTTGTTGTGTAGTTAGAGTATGATTAAGGGTAGTTAAATCTTCTGTTATGGCGGTTTCTGCTTCCTCTACCATAGCCACTCTAGAGCCTAGTTCTGTTATGTCTTGCTTAATTTCTGTGAGGCTGTTGGTGACCATATTCTGGAAAGAATCAAATTTGTCCCAAAGCTTGTCAAAGTTCTTGTTAATGTCCTGTTTGGACACCAGGGTCCTGAGATCAGCTCTCGTGACTGGGGTAGTTTCATCTTCATTAATCTGAGAATCTGTTTCTGAATCTACATCTTCTTCTATGATACTGCTGGCGTTTTCTGTCATTTTTTCTCCCCTTACTGGTTTGAAAAACAAGGCAGCTGCCGGTGTTTTGGGCCCTTGCGAGGATTTATTTTGTTTCCTGGCCGACATATTTAACGTGATTTGTTGAGTGGCAGGCTACAACGCTTGCTGTGTAGATTTGAGGTATATGTTGGCTCGTGGGTAGCTCTTTTGAGCACGTTTGTGGTAGGGGGTGTGTATGTTGGATATGAGGATTTGTCATGCAAATATTGCTTTGCTGTTGTGATACACTTAAGCTTCCAGACAGTTGCTTCTTTAATATTTTTACTACCAGATTTAGTATAACTCCTGGGGTCTCTGCTTATATGCACTTCTATAGATATGAGTTCAGTAACCAACTTAACATTCAAACTAGAGATAGCATGGAAATGTGACTGGTAGAGGTAGAATCTTTATTTCCTTTTCTCTTACTTGGTGTATCCAGTCCACGGATTCATCCTTACTTGTGGGATATTCTCAATCCCTACAGGAAGTGGCAAAGAGAGCACACAGCAAAGCTGTCCATATAGCTCCCCTCAGGCTCCTCCCCCCCAGTCATTCTCTTTGCCGCTCTAACAAGTAGCATCTCCACGGGAGGGTAAAAAGTATGTGGTGTTAGATTTGTAGTTTTTATTTCTTCAATCAAGAGTTTGTTATTTTAAAATAGTGCCGGTTTGTACTATTTACTCTGAGGCAGAAAGTGATGAAGATTTCTGCTGAGAGGAAAAAGATTTTAGCATGTTGTAACTAAAATCCATTGCTGTTCCCACGCAGGACTGTTGAGTACCGGAGAACTTCAGTTGGGGGGAACAGTTTGCAGGCTTAACTGCTTAAGGTATGTTCAGTCATTTTTTTCTAACAAGACCTGGTAATGCTAGAAGACTGATAGAAATCCCCATGTGGGAAGGTAAGCCATTTTCTGAGACGCAGTATAGAAGGATGGCTTCAGTTAAGGGCTTAAATACAGGTAGCCCTCAGTTTACGCCGGGGTTAGGTTCCAGAAGGAATGGTTGTAAATTGAAACTGTTGTAAATTGAAACCTAGTTTATAATGTAAGTCAATGGGAAGTGAGGGAGTTAGGTTCCAGGCCCCTCTCAAAATTGTCATAAGTAACACCTAATACATTATTTTTAAAGCTTTGAAATGAAGACTTTAAATGGTAAACAGCATTATAAACCTAAAAATATACTGTAGATATAATCACACAACAGACTGTATCATCAACAAACTGTTTAATGTAGAAAAACGTTTTTTTACTTGCATTTTTCTGCAGCTAAGGGAAGTGTGGCTGCTAGATCTTGTTCCTTTAAAAACGGCTCCATTGCTCAGGTCTGGTTATACACTGATTAGCCTGCCTGTGTTTAATCACACAACAGACTGTATCATCATCAAAAAGTTTAATGAACAAAAACGTTTTTTACTTGCCTTTTTCTGTAAACGATTCTCTGCATTGAGTCTGCAGCTAAGGGAAATGGCTGCTAGATCTTGTTCCTTTGAAAGCTGATCCATTGATCATGTCTGGCTTGCTTTTCTTTGCATGTGTTTGCTGCAACACAAGCGGACAGCTCCACCTACTGGCTATTTTAATGTATGCATGTGCTAATGCTTTTAATAGCAGTCAATGGTTCTCAATACCAAAAAATGGGCGTTATTCTCAAACGGCGCAAATTGAACCGTCGTAAACCGAGGGCCACCTGTACTGGTAGACACTGTGATGGGCTAAATCGATTACTTTATTAGTGTAATCTTATATTTGTTCAAGTGTTTTAGACGTTGGAAACAATTTTGGGGTTTTTATTACGCCTGGCATATTGTAAGACACCTAATCTGACTCAGGTAGGCCCCATATCTCCGGAATGAAGAGGGAGGGGGCCTCATTTTCGCGCCTCAGTTGCGCAGTTGTTTTGAAAGGCAGCTTCATGCAGCTTCACATGTAGAGTCCTGAGAGTGCAGGAGGACTTCAGGGAGGCTTATTTTCTTCTACAAATAATCCAAAAGGAAGGTAGGGCCACAGCAAAGACTGTGGCACCGTGCTGTAGTGTGTTAAACCGGTAGTTTACTTCAATTTGCTCCGGTTTGGGCAATAAGGGGTTAATTGATTTTAAAATTTATGTGCAATCATTTCAAAGCATTGGGATCATGTGGTGAAAATTTCATAAAGATCGGATGTCTTTTGGTGATTTGGTAAAAAAGTGTGCGCTTTTTATTATTTAAAGGCACAGTAACGTTTTTTCAAAAAGTGATTTTTACTGTATTGTAGTGCTGTCTAAGTCTGTCAAACATGTCTGAGTCTTCAGATAGACCTTGTTCTTTATGTTTAAAAGCCATGGCGGTACCTCCATTGCATTTGTGTTTAAAGTGTGCTAAAACATCTAAGCATTTTAAAGACCATGCAGTGACACTTAAAAATGTAGCCCAAGATGATTCTTTAACGGAAGGTAATGAGGATAGTCCTTCTTCCTCTCCCCATGTGTCGACACCAGTTACGCCCGCGCAAGCGATGCCTAGTACCTCTAGCGCATTGGCCCCTATTACTTTACAACAATTAGCAGCAGTAATGGATAATTCCCTTGCAAGCATTTTTATCCAAACTGCCAGTTTTTCAAAAAAAGCGCGATAGCTCAGTTTTAAATACAGAGGATGAGCAATCAGAAGCTTTGGATGATTTATCTGTAGTACCCTCACAACACTCAGAAGTAGCAGTGAGGGACGGTCTGTCTGAGGGAGAAATTTCTGACACAGGAAAAGTTTCTCAGCGGGCAGAGTCAGATTCCTTAGCGTTTAAATTTAAGATGGAACACCTCCGCGTCCTGCTTAAGGAGGTTTTAGCTACGCTGGATGATTGTGACCCCATGGTGGTCCCAGAAAAATTGTGTAAAATGGACAGGTTTTTAGAGGTCCCTGTATACACTGAGGCATTTCCGATCCCAAAGAGGGTGGCGGATATTGTGACTAGGGAGTGGGAGAGACCAGGTGTACCCTTTGTTCCCCCCCCCCATCTTTAAGAAAATGTTCCCCATAAACGACCCCAGGCGGGACGCGTGGCAGACGGTCCCTAAGGTAGAGGGAGCTGTTTCAACACTTGCTAAGCGTACAACTATACCAATAGAGGACAGTTGTGCTTTCAAAGATCCTATGGATAAAAAATTGGAAGGATTGCTGAAGAAAATATTTGTTCAGCAAGGTTTTCTTCTTCAACCAATTGCCTGCATTATTCCGGTAACTACTGCAGCGGCATTTTGTTTTGAGGCTCTGGAGGAGTCGCTCCAGAGGGAGACTTCATACGACGAGGTCATGGATAGAATTCATGCTCTAAAGCTGGCTAATTCTTTTATCACTGATGCCGCTTTCCAATTAGCTAAGTTAGCGGCGAAAAAATCAGGTTTTGCCTTCATGGCGCGAAGAGCGATTTGGCTCAAATCGTGGTCGGCGGATGTGTTGTCCAAAACTAAACTATTAAATATTCCTTTCAAGGGGAAAACCCTATTCGGCCCAGAGCTGAAAGAAATTATTTCGGATATCACTGGGGGAAAGGGCCATGCCCTTCCACAAGATAGGCCGTTTAAGGCCAAAAACAAGGCTAATTTTCGCTCCTTTTGCAACTTCAGGAGCGGACCTGCTGCAACCTCTGCTGCCGCAAAGCAAGATAACGCTTCACAGCCCAAAGCAACCTGGAAACCCTTGCAGGGCTGGAATAAGGGTAAACAGGCCAAGAAACCTGCTCCTGCTACCAAGACAGCATAAAGGGGTAGCCCCCGATCCGGGATCGGATCTAGTAGGGGGCAGACTTTCTCTCTTTGCTCAGGCTTGGGCAAGAGATGTTCCAGATCCCTGGGCATTAGAAATAGTTGCTCAGGGGTACTTTCTAGAATTCAAGGATTCTCCCCTAAGGGGAAGGTTCCACATTTCTCTTTTGTCTTCAGACCAAACAAAGAAACAGGCGTTCTTACGCTGTGTAGAAGATCTACTAAAAATGGGAGTGATACACCCAGTTCCAATTGCAGAACAAGGACTGGGCTTTTACTCAAACCTGTTCGTAGTTCCCAAAAAGGAAGGAACTTTCAGGCCAATCCTGGATCTAAAAATTCTAAACAAATTCCTCAGAGTTCCGTCTTTCAAGATGGAAACCATTCGGACAATCTTGTCGATGATCCAGGAAGGTCAATATATGACTACCGTGGATCTAAAGGATGCGTACCTACATATTCCTATCCACAAAGATCACCATCAGTTCCTAAGGTTCGCCTTTCTGGACAAACATTACCAGTTCGCGGCCCTTCCTTTCGGGTTGGCCACCGCTCCCAGAATTTTCACAAAGGTGCTAGGGTCCCTTCTAGCGGTACTAAGACCGCGGGCATTGCAGTAGCACCTTACCTAGACAACATCTTATGGTGGTGTGTGGTCTTCCCGACGGCGCTAACTTACAAGACTTTAGCTCCTATAACGATAGGGTCTCTAGATACCCAAGAGGAAGTTAAACAGAATAGTTTAGTGTTAGGAGCGCCTATTTAAAGGCTAAGTCTAATGAGGGTATAAATAAAAATTTGTCGTTAAGTATACCAGCACAAGGAGCCCAAGTGTGTAAAAAATATTTACAGGTTAATTATAGCTTTAAAATTAACAAATTTATTAAAGCAATAGCTAGGTGTCTATAATTGCAAACAGATTTATAAACGCATAAAAGTATATGGATCCATATTACTTCATAAATAAACAATAATTAAAAACATTCAATGGTGGACTGTTTATATGATAAAATCAGTTTTACAGTCTGTGATAAAATTGGTTTGGGTGAAATCAAAAAGATGTACAAATGATACAGTAAAATACAATAAAATAAAATACAGAAATAATGCAATAAAATTCAGAAATGGTGTGCAAAAAGCAGCAAATGGGGATAGGTCGTGTGACCTAAGATAAGAACATATATGTGAAAGATGTCTTCCTGATTTAATTTGAGAAAAAAAAAAAATGATAATCCTTTGGAAAATTAAGTGAAATGATGTTTTAAACCTGAAAAAAATGTGTGAATCCCCTCGTGAAAAGTCAAAAAGTGTCCAAAATTAAGTCAATAATTATATCAAAAAAAGGGCAAAAAAGTCAATTGTGAAAAACCAAAAATCCAAAATAAGATATCAAATTAAAAATGAAATCCAAAAAATTTTATTTAGTGATAATGTGATGTCCAATAAAAGTCAAAAATGCCACCTGTGTTTATGAATCAAACTGTGAATAGCTTAAAAAATAAAATAAAAATCCAACTGACCAATTTCTTGAAAATATTGGATATAAGAAACAGTAAATATAAAAAATGAAAAATGATTATAAGAAAATGTAAGACGATCCAATCCCTGTGGAAAAAGAAAAATGCACATAGAGCAGTATCGTTTAAAATATGTTTGCACAAGTAGAAATAAAACTCACCATATATGCCAACGCGTTTCGGCCCACCAATAGGGCCTTTATCAAGACTGATATATGGTTGGTGAGAGTGCTTGCTTTATACTTGTTTGGTTTGTGCAAATTGCGCCAAAATTCTTAATTGCGCCAAAAAACTCGCGCCAAAAATTCGCGTCAAAAATTAGCCTTTGGACCCGGAAGTATAAGATAGACCGGATATGTGTAGCTCCGGTTTTGGATAAAAACATATATTATAATGTTATGGCACAATTATAAGTCCTTCATTATAGACTCATTTTGTTAATGTCCCTTAGAAGTAATGATTGGCAGTTGGGGACTTGCTATAGATATAGTAAGTGTCTTGTACCGGATGTATGGTATTTCCATTCTACCGGAAGTTAACTGAAACCGGAAATTGGTTTATGGCATGGAGAACAAAATTTGACCGGAAGTGTGATTCCGATATCAACATTTGTTACGATATGGGGGCCCAGATCTATTGTTGAATAATACCCTCATTAAGGACTCATTGTGCTGGTAACCCCAAAGAATTAATTTGGCAGTTCAGGACTTACTGGACCCATAATTTGTTTCTGGTATTGGATGTTTGAAATAGCCGTTCTACCGGAAGTGGATACATACCGGAAGTTAACAGAAACCGGAAGTCGGTTTATTGCGTGGACAGCAGAATTTGTATAGAAGAGGCGGTAGACATGTGTCTGGGAGTGGTGAATAAAAACATTGTGGAATCTTAAGTTTGGTATGGGAACTTAATTGTACTGGTTTAATTTGTGTTGTTCATCTGTTTTGTTAGAATGACATAGAATAAGAAAACTAAAATAAATAAAAAGATTTTTGAGTGAAACTGTGATGTAGTCTCCAAATCTGAGATTCATTAATAATTATTCGCTGTAATCGTATGTTAATTCTGACCTAGGTGTAAAACGAGAATGAATTATAATCTCAATTATGAGAATAACCTATAGTTGTGGTAACTTCATCGCTTATTATTTAGGAGTTATTAAATCCAGACAGTTAGACATAGAGATCAGGTCGTGTTTAAAATTGACATAAACGAGGTTAAAAGGATACAAATAAAAATATAAATTATGAAATTGTCGGAAATATAAAAGACATTAGAAGATATAAAATTGTCTTTTTGAAAAATCTTTGAAAAATATTTTAAAAAATATATTAAAAATATTAAAAATTAAGAAATGTTAAAAACGGAAGCTTATAAATTAACAAATTTATTAAAGCAATAGCTAGGTGTCTATAATTGCAAACTGTCTCTATCCTAAAGGTCTCAATAATAAAGAAGACTTATCGCATCTATTACATCTCAAATGAAGGATCCCACATTTTAAACACCTATAACAATTATAGATCTACACATAAATACCAACTTAAAGCGACAATAGCCGGTTGGTTGATTCAGGGCCCCGAAACTTTCCCCTATGCACAATCTTTAACAATTTTTTAAAAATTATATTTTTAAAGCTATAATTAACCTGTAAATATTTTTTACACACTTGGGCTCCTTGTGCTGGTATACTTAACGACGAATTTTTATTTATACCCTCATTAGACTTAGCCTTTAAATAGGCGCTCCTAACACTAAACTATTCTAGACAACATCTTAATACAGGCGTCGTCTTTTCACAGAGCCAAGGCTCATACGGACATTGTTCTGGCCTTTCTAAGGTCTCACGGTTGGAAGGTGAACGTAGAAAAGAGTTCTCTGTCCCCGCTCACAAGGGTTCCCTTCCTGGGAACACTAATAGACTCTTTCCGACAGAGGTCAGGAAGTCAAAACTGTTGAATTCTTGCTGAGTTCTTCATTCCATTCCTCGGCCTTCTGTGGCTCAGTGCATGGAGGTAATTGGTTTAATGGTTGCGGCAATGGACGTAGTCCCTTTTGCCCGAATTCATCTCAGACCACTGCAACTGTGCATGCTCAAATAGTGGAATGGGGATTATGCAGATTTGTCTCCTCAAATACAAATGGACCAGAAAACCAGAGACTCTCTTCTCTGGTGGTTGTCTCAGGATCACCTGTCTCAGGGAATGAGTTTCCGCAGACCGGAGTGGATCATTGTCACGACCGATGCCAGTCTGTTAGGCTGGGGTGCGGTCTGGGACTCCCTGAAAGCTCAGGGTCTATGGTCTCGGGGAGAATCTCTTCTCCCGATAAACATTTTGGAACTGAGAGCGATATTCAATACGCTCCAGGCATGGCCTCAACTAGCGGAGGCCAAATTCATCAGATTTCAGTCGGACAACATCACGACTGTAGCGTACATCAATCATCAGGGGGGAACAAAGAGTTCCCTAGCGATGAAGGAAGTATCCAAGATCATCAAATGGGCGGAGGATCACTCCTGCCATCTATCTGCAATTCACATCCCAGGGGTAGACAACTGCACCCAGTGGGAACTCCACCCAGAGGTTTTTGCTCAGCTGACCCAGCTATGGGGCATTCCAGAATTGCATCTGATGGCGTCCCGTCAGAACACCAAACTTCCCCTTTACGGATCTAGATCCAGGGATCCCAAGGCGGCATTGATAGATGCATTAATAGCGTCTTGGTCATTCAGTCTAGCTTATGTCTTTCCACCGTTTCCTCTTCTCCCTCGGCTAGTAGCCAGAATCATACAGGAGAAGGCTTCGGTAATTTTGATAGCACCTGCGTGGCCACGCAGGACTTGGTATGCAGACCTAGTGGACATGTCATCGGTCCCACCATGGAAACTGCCATCGAGGCAGGATCTTCTAATTCAAGGTCCTTTCAAGCATCCAAATCTAGTTTCTCTGCAACTGACTGCTTGGAGATTGAACGCTTAATTCTAGCTAAGCGTGGTTTCTCTGAATCAGTTATAGATACTCTGATACAGGCCAGAAAGCCTGTCACCAGGAAGATTTACCATAAGATATGGCGGAAATATCTTTGTTGGTGTGAATCCAAGGGTTACTCGTGGAGTAAGGTTAGGATTCCAAGGATATTGTCTTTTCTCCAAGAAGGATTGGAGAAAGGTCATTGTTCCTTCTCTGTGTCCTAATCCAGTTTCTAAGAAGGAACGCCTTTTACACAATCTTGACGTGGTTCGTGCTTTAAAATTCTATTTAAAAGCAACTAAAGATTTCAGACAAACATCATCCTTGTTTGTTGTCTATTCTGGTAAGAGGAGAGGTCAGAAAGCGACTGCTACCTCTCTTTCCTTCTGGCTGAAAAGCATCATCCGATTGGCTTATGAGACTGCGGGACAGCAGCCTCCTGAACGAATTACAGCTCATTCCACCAGAGCTGTGGCTTCCACATGGGCTTTCAAGAATGAGGCTTCTGTTGAACAGATTTGTAAGGCAGCGACTTGGTCTTCACTGCATACATTCGCCAAATTTTACAAATTCGATACTTTTGCTTCTTCGGAGGCTATTTTTGGGAGAAAGGTTTTGCAAGCAGTGGTGCCTTCCGTTTAGGTTACCTGACTTGTTCCCTCCCTTCATCCGTGTCCTAAAGCTTTGGTATTGGTATCCCACAAGTAAGGATGAATCCGTGGACTGGATACACCACGTAAGAGAAAACAGAATTTATGCTTACCTGATAAATTACTTTCTCTTACGGTGTATCCAGTCCACGGCCCGCCCTGGCAATTAAGTCAGGTTCAAATTTAATTTTTTAAAATAACTACAGTCACCACTGCACCCTATGGTTCTCCTTTTTCTCCTAACCGTCGGTCGAATGACTGGGGGGGCGGAGCCTGAGGGGAGCTATATGGACAGCTTTGCTGTGTGCTCTCTTTGCCACTTCCTGTAGGGATTGAGAATATCCCACAAGTAAGGATGAATCCGTGGACTGGATACACCGTAAGAGAAAGTAATTTATCAGGTAAACATAAATTCAGTTTTTTTGTTTGTCTTCCCAATAAATCAGGCCTTTTGAACAGTGATGTTGGAGATCTGTGTGATTTACTACTTTTGTTTATATTGTATTTCCAGCAATGTGTCCCTCTCCCTTCTCCCCTTATTATGTGTATTTGTAGTACTGCAGCGTAACTTTCTTATAGCACTTTTTATGATATCTTAGTTTTTGCTGTGGGAGTCATATTAACTTAATATATCATCAGTCTTCTGCTTGAATCAACTTCAGGAGAGAGAGGAACAAGAATCAACAGTTCCGTTTTTAAAAGTAACTTGTTTTCTTATAAAGTGGGTTATCTGCTATCCGCTACGTGGAATCAGCATTATGTGTAACATCTCTATTGTAATGCTTTTATATGCGACTCCTCACTGACCTGTGGCATATTATCATACACACCCCTGTTAGATTTCTTTTCCTCCTGGTGTTTCACCCACCCCTCAACATTTTTATGTTCATGTAGTCGTGACCAGGGAGACCCGTTGTTGCTTACTTGTATGTCGGGGCATGCCCTTATGTCCAATATATCTTGTGTATTTGTACCTCCTGCCGCTTAGTCTGCTTGCCTGCTGGTGTCTCCTATGTGTCGGGAGTTGCGCCTCGTGGTAAGAAGTGAATACAGCGCCAACAAGAGGCCAAGGGATAAATATACTCACAGAGAGATAAAAGAAGATTATTTAATGAACCATGTTAAAAAGCATCAGTAATAAAAGACTATATATAAAAAATGTAAAAAGCACATATAAATAAAATTACAAATACAGGAATATCTTACAGAAGCGGCTCAAAGGGCCAAAGCTGATAATTACAATAAAAACAGAGGTAATAACAGGTGATCAGTGTGAGTGGTACACCAGAATAAGAGTGTATACTAATAAAACAGAATTAGCCTAAGTACAACTATAACAAGTGCATCAAGCAAAAAAAACTGTTAAATAATAGTACAAACAATAGTGTTCAAAAATAGTGTTCCAAAAAATAAAATGCACTGCAGTGCAAAAAAAAAAAGGGGGGTAGCAAAATAATTGTATAGATACGATCAAATAGTGAGTGAGTCCAAATGGATAGAAAAATGCTAGCTACTTAATCCAGTGAGGTTAAGATATAATTAAATAAAATACACAATATGCAATAACATAAAAAATAAAATACACAATATGCAATAACATAAAAAATAAAAGGAATTTCCTCACTTTCACTTTCACTTTGCTTTTCATGACCCATTTTTTCCATTTTTCAGTTTTGATTGACTTATTTTTGTACTTCACTAACATTTGTTGATCAACTTTTTGAACACTTTTTTGGATTATATTTTATTTTTTATGTTATTGCATATTGTGTATTTTATTTTTTATGTTATTGCATATTGTGTATTTTATTTAATTATATCTTAACCTCACTGGATTAAGTAGCTAAAATCATCTTCCTCTCACAAACAGAAATCTTCATCTTTTTCTGTTTCAGAGTAAATAGTACATACCAGCACTATTTTAAAATAACAAACTCTTGATAGTAGAATAAAAAAACTACAACTAAACACCACATACTCTTAACCATCTCCGTGGAGATGTTGCCTGTGCAACGGCAAAGAGAATGACTGGGGTGGGCGGAGCCTAGGAGGGACTATATGGCCAGCTTTGCTGGGACTCTTTGCCATTTCCTGTTGGGGAAGAGATATTCCCACAAGTAAGGATGACGCCGTGGACCGGACACACCGTTGGAGAAAGTAATTTATCAGGTAAACATAAATTCTGTTTTCTATCCATTTGGACTCACTCACTATTTGATCGTATCTATACAATTATTTTGCTACCCCCCTTTTTTTTTGCACTGCAGTGCATTTTTCTATTTTTTGGAACACTATTTTTGAAACACTATTTTTGAACACTATTGTTTGTACTATTATTTAATAGTTTTTTTTGCTTGATGCACTTGTTATAGTTGTACTTAGGCTAATTCTGTTTTATTAGTATACACTCTTATTCTGGTGTACCACTCACACTGATCACCTGTTATTACCTCTGTTTTTATTGTAATTATCAGCTTTGGCCCTTTGAGCCGCTTCTGTAAGATATTCCTGTATTTGTAATTTTATTTATATGTGCTTTTTACATTTTTTATATATAGTCTTTTATTACTGATGCTTTTTAACATGGTTCATTAAATAATCTTCTTTTATCTCTCTGTGAGTATATTTATCCCTTGGCCTCTTGTTGGCGCTGTATTCACTTCTTACTACTTGTGCATATTTTTTGGAGGTTGGTTAGGATCTCTGTTTGGATACAGCTTGGGGATTACCTTAGCGCTTGTACACTACCCCTTTTTCACAGTTGCGCCTCGTGGCCAAGATGGCGGCTCACACCTCACCGCTGCAGTTGATTTCAGGTTCCGTGCGGCTTGCAAATGCCTGAATCACCTTTCAGCCTTCATATTCCGTGATCACCTCTCCTTCAGTAATTAACTCCTATAGCATGAAAGCTTCGTTTGCCTTCTACAGCAGTTAATTTGAGCAGTATGTTACGGAGCTTTGAGATTACAGCTCCATCTTAGTGCGGCTCCAAGCTCCGCCCCTACTCAGTGCTGTTTTAAAGGGACAGTCAACTCAAAATGTTTTATTCTTTAAAAAGATAGATAATCCCCTTTATTACCCATTCCCCAGTTTTGCACAGCCGACATGGTTTTATTAATATACTTTTAACCTCTGTGATTACCTTGTATCTAAGCATCTTTTGACAGCCCCCTGATCACATGACTTTTTATTTATTATCTATTGACTTGCATTTTAGCTATGTTGTGCAGAACCCACGGGCGTGAACACAATGTTATCTATATGGCCCACATGAACTAGCAGTCTCCTGTTGTGAAAAGCAAATAAAAAAGCATGTGATAAGAGGCTGTCTGTAGTGGCTTAGAAACGGGCAGACATTTAGAGGTTTGAATGTTATAAAGTATATTAATATAACAATGTTGGTTGTGCAATGCTGGGGAATGGGTAATAAAGGCATTATCTATCTTTTTAAATAAAAAACAATTTTAGTGTTGACTGTCTCTTTAATTACTGATTTGATGCTTTAGCTCCCTCCTGCCAGTGTGCAGAATTTTCATGAGAACTTGGAGTTAACTGTGAGGGACCATGAAACCAATGCATTATGTAATTCTGAGATTGACAGAGGACATTATTTTCACTGTTAATGGGTATCGGGCTGCAATATTGCTGCTGCAAGATGGCCAACCATAACTTTACAGCTGGTGTGTTGAAGACTGATTTGTAGTGCATTCCAATATCTAACTCATAAAATCTCTGTGCAAGAATGTCATGATTGGCAATTTCCACTATGGTTTGGGTTTAGGGTTAATTCATTGGAGGGCTGCAACAGGAGTTTGACCCCCCCCCCCCCCCCCCCCCCCATGTGGCAAAGCTGTCAACAATGTTTTAGCATCTGCTACCTTTCTGCAGCCACAGTTTTGTAATTGAAATATCACAGCTGCAATATCTTTGCAGCAGGAATATTGCAGTCAGAATGACATTACTAATAAGAACCTGTTTAATGTAGTTAGGGCCTGAAGTATTGTTCGCAAAATATTATGTCAATTATTTTTAATTTCTTTAAATGACTACACCACAGTGAAACAAAAATATCTTTAACATATATGTATTAAAATATTGTCCCCTTTTTATTTTACAGAAATGAAGTCCTCTTTTTCTCATGTACACAAGTACAGTGTATGTCTGTCAGTTATGCAGTTATTTGTCCAGAGAACAAATTTTGCTTCGGACACATCGTTAATAAGTACCTTTAATGGTTGTTCTAACTAATATGGTCATTGTTGCAGCAATTATTTATCCTTGGCTGTACATTTAATTGGTGTTATGGATGAAGAGGAGGCTGAAGACCTTTGAGAAATTTCTACTTAATTCAAGTGGCTTGAAGCTAAACACTAAATATTTATTTATGCTGTCATTTTAAACATGGGATACTAATTTGTTGTTTTCTATTTCCTACTGTATTTATTTCCACCATATAAAAATAATCATAATATAATGCATTGTTGTTTGTTAATGCAGAAAAAAAAGCACAAGAAAGAAAAACACAAAAGTAAGCACAAAAATAAAAAAACTGAGAATAAAAGCTCAGACTCAGAAGACAGCAACACAAGTGAAAGTGACTCAGGTCTAACTGTGGAACTGACACCAAAGGAACTATTAAAAAGGTGAGTGATATATGTAGAAATGTCATGATCATGTTTTTTTCATATTTTTTTTCATACTAGTGGCGAGAGTCCACAATCCATTACTCATGGGAATTACTCTTCTCTACCACTAGGAGGATGCAAAGATGCCCAAACCCCAAGTGCTATATAACCCCCCCTCCCCCACCCACCTCACAAATACCTCAGTCTTTAGAATGAAGATGTGCACGTGATTCTTCAGAGAAAGGGGTTTTCAGTCTATGTTGAGGTCTGGTTTCCCCTCAGAGTACAGTGCTTGTCAAATGCGCCGGGTTTGCCTGTCTGGTTAGTGCACATCCCTTTAGTTTTCCCGCGCATTGGTGTACACACTGGGTTAGCGCAAGTTTGCTCAACTATGGGCGCATGGGGTTTTTGGGTCATTCAATCTCATTTAAGATGTCACGTTTGGAGGTAATGTTATTTTCTCCTGTTCTTGTCCTTTTCAGCTTGGCTTAGCGCACATTGTTCCTGTCAAAGCTACTTAGGTGGGGATAAATGGTTACCTTTCCTGCATTGCTTTACCCTTTGCTATAATGGAGCTGCAGGATTCTGTCCCTAAATTTAGCTACTAATCTAAGAAACAGAGTCTCCTTAACGCCTTTCTACCGTTATTTGGTGTGCCTTCTTTTTTAAAAGAGGTCTTAATTACTTTAGGAGTTAAAGATCCTAAAACTTCTGATGATAAACCTTGTTATCGTTTAAATTCAGTTTTTAGGACAGTTGTTAATCTTCCTGAGGTTTTTCCTGTGCCTGACATGATTGCTAGGGAAAGGTCTAAGCCAGGTGTGTCTTTTAATCCTTCTGCATGGTTTAACAAATGATATCCTTTACTTTCTGGCTAAATGTACTACTATTCCTTCGGAAGACCGTTCTTCTTTTAAGGACCCTTTAGAGAGAAAGTTAGAATCTTTTCATAGAAGGGCCTTTTTACATGTTGGATATTATCAGACCAGCTATTTCTATTGCTGATGTGGCTGCTGCTTCTACCTACTGGTTGTTTAGTCTTTCAGAGCAGTTTTCTTCTGACCCTGTTAGTGCAAATCTATTGGGTTTGCTTCAGAGTGCGAATTCTTTTATTTGTGATGCTGTGTTCGATATTATAAAGATTGATGTCAAAAGCATGTCTTTAGCAATTCTTGCCAGGAGGGCCTTATGGCTTAAATCCTGGATCTTCTGACAAGAATCCATATCAGAAGTTATAGGAGGGCCTTATGGCTTAAATCCTGGATATTCTGATATGGATTCTTGTCTCTTTCCTTTCAGGGGAAGAAGTTATTTGGGTCTGATTTAGATTCTATTACTTCTACTATTACTGGTGTAAAAGGAGCTTTTCTTCCTCAAAACATAAAGTCTAAAGGAAAATCCAAATCTTCTAATCATTTTGTTTCTTTTCGTCCGAATAAGGAACAGAAAACTGACTCCTGTTCAAAAGCCAGGCTCCTTTTGGTTCAGTCTGAAAACCTAATGTTAACTGAAACAAGTCTAAGCAGGGTAAGAAATCTGTCCCTTCTTCTAAAACCTCATGAAGGTGCAACCCCGACCTAGAAGTTCTGGTAGGTGGCAGATTATGCCTTGTTTAGGAGGCTTGGTTTCAGTCTGTCCCAGATCCCTGGGTTCAGAATGTTGTTTCTCAGGGATATCGAATTGGATTCAGAACAAGGCTTTCCAGTGGAAGGTTTTTTTCTGTCCAATGCTAAAAGGAATTCTGTAAAAGCTCAAGATTTTCTTCAATCTGTCTCAGAGCTGGAAGATATGGGAGTGATTGTTCCAGTTCCTTTGCAGGAAAAGGGGATGGGATTTCATTCAAATCTCTTCATTTTTCCAAAAAGGAAGGCACTTTCAGGCCAGTTCTGGATCTAAAAACTCAGAACAAGTTTGTAAGGATTCCATCGTTCATAATAGAAACTATCAGGACTATTCTGCCTTTTGTTCACCAAGGTCAGTTTATGTCTACAATAGATTTAAAGGATGTTTACCTTCATGTTCCAGTTCAGAGAGAACATTACTAGTTTCTGAGGTTTGCTTTTCTGGACAAACACTTTCAGTTTGTTGCTCTTCCATTTGGTCTGGCTACAGCTTTGAAAATATTTACCAAGGTTCTGGATGCCATTTTGTCTGTAATCAGAGCTCAGAGTTTTGCAGTATTTCTTTATTTGGATGATATCTTGGTTCAAGCTCCGTCTTTTCCTTTAGCAGAATTTCACACCAACCAACTTGTTGTTTCTTCAAAAGCATGGTTGGAGGATAAATTTTCAAAATAGTTATTTGGTTCCACAGACAAAAGTTACTTTCCTGAGTTTCCAAATAGACTCAGTGTCCATGAGTCTTTCTCTAACAGAGCATAAATGAATGAAATTGGTGTCAGCCTGTACTAGGTCTCATGATTACAGCTTCAGATGCAATTCCATTTTGCTTGATTTTACATGAGGCCTCCTCAGCTTTGTATGCGCTGCGTAAATGGTGCAGAGATTATACTCCTCTGTCTCAAAATATATTTTTGGATCCCAGTACAAGTCAGTCTCTAACTTGGTGTCTGGATCATCAGTTTATTATTCAGAGGGTTTCTTTTGCTCACCCTACCTGGACTGTGATCACTACAGATGCAAGTTTTTCAGGTTGGGGTGCTGTTTGGTGGTCTCTGACAACACAGGGGGTTTGGGACCCTTGGGAGGCGAGGTTGCCAATCAATGTTCTGGAACTCCATGCACTTTTCGGGGCCCTTCAGTCTTGACCTCAGTTGTAAACGGAGTCTTATCTCCATTTCCAGACAGACAATGTTACAACAGTAGCTTATGTCAACCATCAGGGGGGAGCTTGCAGTTTCCTGGCAATGATGAAGGTGTTTTGGATTCTCTCGAGCGGAAGCCAATTCTTCTCTAGTTTCTGCAATTCACATCCCAGGAGTGAACAATTGGGAAGCAGACTTTCTCAGTCGTTAGTCTATATATCCAGGGGAGTGGTCTCTTCACCAGGATGTGTTTCAGATTGTGGATCTTTGGGGTCTACCAGAAATAGATTTGATGGCCTCTAGTTTGAACAACAAGCTTCACAGGTACTTTGCAAAGTCCAGGGATCCTTGGTCATTTAAGCCTGCTTATCTGTTCCCTCCTCTGGTTCTTCTTTCTAGAGGGATTTCCAAGATAAGGCTAAATAAGTTGTTTGCAATCCTGATTGCCCCAGCGTGGCCTGGCAGGATTTGGTATGCGGATATGGTTCAAATGTCCAGTTGCCCTCCTTGGCCTCTTCCTCTGCAGTCAGACCTTCTGTCCCAGGGTCCTTTTTTCCATCTGGATCTCAAGTCTCGGCGGACAGAAATGAACCCGATCGGGTTGATTGACACCCCTGCTAGCGGGCGATTGGCTGCGAATCTGCAGGGGAAGGTATTGCACCAGCAGTTCACAAGAACTGCTGGTGCAATGATGAATGCCGACAGACTATGCTGTCGGCGTTTATCGATGTGCAGCGGACATGATAAGCTACATCGTATCATGTCCGCTCGCACTATAATAAATAGACCCCATGGTGGTTTCTCAGATTCTGTGATTGAAACTCTGATTCAGGCTCGTAAACCTGTTACTAGGAGGATTTATTACAAGATTTGGAAAGCCTTCATTTCCTAGTGTATAAATTTATGTTTTTTCCTATCATTCTTTTAGAATTCCTAGTATTCTTCAGTTTTTGCAGGATGGCCTAGATAAGTGTATCTGCCCTTTCAGTTTTGTTCCACAGAAAGATTGCTAATCTTCCTGATGTTTGTTTTGTTCAGGCTTTGGTTCATATTAAACCTGTTATCAAGCCTACTTCTCCTCCATGAAATCTTTACGTAGTGTTAAGGGTTTTGCAGGTTCCTCCTTTTGAACCCACTTTCTTGGAAAGTGCTATATCTTCTGCATGAAGAGTTTCTGAATTGTCTGCTTTTTCTTGTGAGCCTCTTTATTTGATTTTTCATCAGGATAAGGCTGTTTTACAGACATCATTTAAGTTTTTGCCTAAGGTTGTTTTTGTTGTACGTTCTTTGTGTCCTAATCCAAAGAATGCTACTGAAAGATCTTTGCATACTCTGGATGTTGTTAGTAACATAAACATAATATTTCAATGCTCTAAGGATTTTAGTAGTTTGTTCTTTTTTTCTGGGCCTAGGAAAGGTCAGAAAGCCTCTGCTATTTCTTTAGCCTCATGGTTAGAACGTTTGATTCACAGAGCTTATGTAGAGGCAGGCCAGCCTCCACCGCAGCTGATTATTGCTCATTCTACTAGATCAGTTGCCACTTCTTGGGCTTTTAAGAATGAGGCTTCAGTTGATCAAATTTGCAAGGCAACTACTTGGTCTTCTTTGCATACTTTTACTAAATACTACCACTTTTCTACCCTAAACATGTTTTTTAAATCCCTCCCTTTGTGTTATTACTCGTGGACTCCACAACTTGTTCCTAATAGTAATGGATTGTGGACACTCACCACCTGTATGAAAGAAAATGTATGCTTACCTGATAAATTAATTTCTTTCATGGTGGTGAGAGTTCACAAGACTTTACCCTTTTGGGGGGGGGGGGGGGTTTAGGTTAGATTTTTTCAGCACATCTTTTTTCCCTGCTCCTTTTTTGGCTCTTATTCCTTTGTCTTACCTCACTTGCTTGGCTATATGTTAGACTGCGGTATGTGCAAGGTGGTGAGGGGTTTTATAGAGCTCTTGGGGTTTTGGAGTATTTGCCTCCTCCTAGTGGTAGAGAAGAGTAATTCCCATGAGTAATGGATCGTGGCCTCCCACCACCATGAAATAAATGAATTTATCAGGTAAGCATACATTTGTTTTTTTTTAAATAAAAGAACGCAAACATTTTGTGCTGCCCTAGGCACCAGAAATCTGTTCCACTCTTCTCCCTAAATCCTGTCAACTTTATCATATTTGTTTAATTTATTAACCCCTTCCTGTCAGTGATGCAGAGTACAGAGTTTAATCTCCTTTCTGCCATTCTCCCATGCAGAGAAATGTTTTAACCCCTTTAATGACAGTATAAAACAGGACAAGGATTTCTTTCATGTAATTAGCAAGAGTCCATGAGCTAGTGACGTATGGGATATACATTCCTACCAGGAGGGGCAAAGTTTCCCAAACCTCAAAATGCCTATAAATACACCCCTCACCACACCCACAATTCAGTTTTACAAACTTTGCCTCCTATGGAGGTGGTGAAGTAAGTTTGTGCTAGATTCTACGTTGATATGCGCTCCGCAGCAAGTTGGAGCCCGGTTTTCCTCTCAGCGTGCAGTGAATGTCAGAGGGATGTGAGGAGAGTATTGCCTATTTGAATGCAGTGATCTCCTTCTACGGGGTCTATTTCATAGGTTCTCTGTTATCGGTCGTAGAGATTCATCTCTTACCTCCCTTTTCAGATCGACGATATACTCTTATATATACCATTACCTCTGCTGATTCTCGTTTCAGTACTGGTTTGGCTTTCTACAAACATGTATATGAGTGTCCTGGGGTAAGTAAATCTTATTTTCTGTGACACTCTAAGCTATGGTTGGGCACTTTGTTTATAAAGTTCTAAATATATGTATTTAAACATTTATTTGCCATGACTCAGAATGTTCAACATTCCTTATTTTTCAGACAGTCAGTTTCATATTTGGGATAATGCATTTGAATTAATCATTTTTTCTTACCTTCAAAAATTTGACTCTTTTTCCCTGTGGGCTGTTAGGCTCGCGGGGGCTGAAAATGCTTCATTTTATTGCGTCATTCTTGGCGCAGACTTTTTTGGCGCAAAAAATCTTTTCCGTTTCCGGCGTCATACGTGTCGCCGGAAGTTGCATCATTTTTTGACGTTATTTTGCGCCAAAGATGTCGGCGTTCCGGATGTGGCGTCATTTTTGGCGCCAAAAGCATTTAGGCGCCAAATAATGTGTGCGTCTTATTTGGCGCCAAAAAATATGGGCGTCACTTTTGTCTCCACATTATTTAAGTCTCATTTTTCATTGCTTCTGGTTGCTAGAAGCTTGTTCTTTGGCATTTTTTTCCCATTCCTGAAACTGTCATTTAAGGAATTTGATCAATTTTGCTTTATATGTTGTTTTTTCTCTTACATATTGCAAGATGTCTCACGTTGCATCTGAGTCAGAAGATACTACAGGAAAATCGCTGTCTAGTGCTGGATCTACCAAAGCTAAGTGTATCTGCTGTAAACTTTTGGTAGCTATTCCTCCGGCTGTTGTTTGTATTAATTGTCATGACAAACTTGTTAATGCAGATAATATTTCCTTTAGTAAAGTACCATTGTCTGTTGCAGTTCCCTCAACATCTAAGGTGCAGAATGTTCCTGATAACATAAGAGATTTTGTTTCTGAATCCATCAACAAGGCTATGTCTGTTATTTCTCCTTCTAGTAAACGTAAAAAATCTTTTAAAACTTCTCTCCCTACAGATGAATTTTTAAATGTACATCATCATTCTGATTCTGATGACTCTTCTGGTTCAGAGGATTCTGTCTCAGAGATTGATGCTGATAAATCTTCATATTTATTTAAAATGGAATTTATTCGTTCTTTACTTAAAGAAGTACTAATTGCTTTAGAAATAGAGGATTCTGGTCCTCTTGATACTAATTCTAAACGTTTAGATAAGGTATTTAAATCTCCTGTGGTTATTCCAGAAGTTTTTCCTGTTCCCAATGCTATTTCTGAAGTAATTTCCAAAGAATGGGATAAATTGGGTAATTCTTTTACTCCTTCTAAACGTTTTAAGCAATTATATCCTGTGCCGTCTGACAGATTAGAATTTTGGGACAAGATCCCTAAAGTTGATGGGGCTATTGCTACCCTTGCTAAACGTACTACTATTCCTACGTCAGATGGTACTTCGTTTAAGGATCCTTTAGATAGGAAAATTGAATCCTTTCTAAGAAAAGCTTATCTGTGTTCAGGTAATCTTCTTAGACCTGCTATATCATTGGCTGATGTTGCTGCAGCTTCAACTTTTTGGTTGGAAACTTTAGCGCAACAAGTAACAGATCATGATTCTCATGATATTATTATTCTTCTTCAGCATGCTAATAATTTTATCTGTGATGCCATTTTTGATATTATCAGAGTTGATGTCAGGTTTATGTCTCTAGCTATTTTAGCTAGAAGGGCTTTTTGGCTTAAAACTTGGATTGCTGATATGGCTTCTAAATCAACTCTACTTTCCATTTCTTTCCAGGGTAACAAATTATTTGATTCTCAGTTGGATTCTATTATCTCAACTGTTACTGGTGGGAAAGGAACTTTTTTACCACAGGATAAAAAATCTAAGGGTAAAAACAGGGATAATAATCGTTTTCGTTCCTTTCGTTTCAACAAAGAACAAAAGCCTAATCCTTCATCCTCAGGAGCAGTTTCAGTTTGGAAACCATCTCCAGTCTGGAATAAATCCAAGCCTTCTAGAAAGGCAAAGCCTGCTTCTAAGTCCACATGAAGGTGCGGCCCTCATTCCAGCTCAGCTGGTAGGGGGCAGGTTACGTTTTTTCAAAGAAATTTGGATCAATTCTGTTCACAATCTTTGGATTCAGAACATTGTTTCAGAAGGGTACAGAATTGGTTTCAAGTTGAGACCTCCTGCAAAGAGATTTTTTCTTTCCCGTGTCCCAGTAAATTCAGTGAAAGCTCAAGCATTTCTGAATTGTGTTTCAGATCTAGAGTTGGCTGGAGTAATTATGCCAGTTCCAGTTCCGGAACAGGGGATGGGGTTTTATTCAAATCTCTTCATTGTACCAAAGAAGGAGAATTCCTTCAGACCAGTTCTGGATCTAAAAATATTGAATCGTTATGTAAGGATACCAACATTCAAGATGGTAACTGTAAGGACTATCTTGCCTTTTGTTCAGCAAGGTAATTATATGTCCACAATAGATTTACAGGATGCATATCTGCATATTCTGATTCATCCAGATCATTATCAGTTCCTGAGATTCTCTTTTCTGGACAAGCATTACCAGTTTGTGGCTCTGCCGTTTGGCCTAGCTACAGCTCCAAGAATTTTTACAAAGGTTCTCGGTGCCCTTCTGTCTGTAATCAGAGAACAGGGTATTGTGGTATTTCCTTATTTGGACGATATCTTGGTACTTGCTCAATCTTTACATTTAGCAGAATCTCATACGAATCGACTTGTGTTGTTTCTTCAAGATCATGGTTGGAGGATCAATTTACCAAAAGTTCATTGATTCCTCAGACAAGGGTAACCTTTCTGGGTTTCCAGATAGATTCAGTGTCCATGACTCTGTTTTTAACAGACAAGAGACGTCTAAAACTGATTTCAGCTTGTCGAAACCTTCAGTCACAATCATTCCCTTCGGTAGCTTTATGCATGGAAATTCTAGGTCTTATGACTGCTGCATCGGACGCGATCCCCTTTGCTCGTTTTCACATGCGACCTCTTCAGCTTTGTATGCTGAATCAATGGTGCAAGGATTACACAAAGATATCTCAATTAATATCTTTAAAACCGATTGTTCAACACTCTCTAACATGGTGGACAGATCACCATCGTTTAATTCAGGGGGCTTCTTTTGTGCTTCCGACCTGGACTGTAATTTCAACAGATGCAAGTCTCACAGGTTGGGGAGCTGTGTGGGGATCTCTGACGGCACAAGGAGTTTGGGAATCTCAGGA
The DNA here is from genome assembly GCF_027579735.1 of Bombina bombina. Taxonomy (NCBI): domain Eukaryota; kingdom Metazoa; phylum Chordata; class Amphibia; order Anura; family Bombinatoridae; genus Bombina; species Bombina bombina. The sequence continues at coordinate 1,289,861,687 of NC_069499.1, read as the reverse complement.
GGTGAGATTGCCGATCAATATTTTGGAACTCCGTGCAATTTTCAGAGCTCTTCAGTTTTGGCCTCTTCTGAAGAGAGAATCGTTCATTTGCTTTCAGACAGACAATGTCACAACTGTGGCATACATCAATCATCAAGGAGGGACTCACAGTCCTCTGGCTATGAAAGAAGTATCTCGAATTTTGGTTTGGGCGGAATCCAGCTCCTGTCTAATCTCTGCGGTTCATATCCCAGATATAGACAATTGGGAAGCGGATTATCTCAGTCGCCAAACGTTGCATCCGGGCGAATGGTCTCTTCACCCAGAGGTATTTCTTCAGATTGTTCAAATGTGGGAACTTCCAGAAATAGATCTGATGGCGTCTCATCTAAACAAGAAACTTCCCAGGTATCTGTCCAGATCCCGGGATCCTCAGGCGGAGGCAGTGGATGCATTATCACTTCCTTGGAAGTATCATCCTGCCTATATCTTTCCGCCTCTAGTTCTTCTTCCAAGAGTAATCTCCAAGATTCTGAAGGAATGCTCGTTTGTTCTGCTGGTAGCTCCGGCATGGCCTCACAGGTTTTGGTATACGGATCTTGTCCGGATGGCCTCTTGCCAACCGTGGACTCTTCCGTTAAGACCAGACCTTCTGTCGCAAGGTCCTTTTTTCCATCAGGATCTAAAATCCTTAAATCTAAAGGTATGGAGATTGAATGCTTGATTCTTGGTCAAAGAGGTTTCTCTGACTCTGTGATTAATACTATGTTACAGGCTCGTAAATCTGTATCTAGAGAGATATATTATAGAGTCTGGAAGACTTATATTTCTTGGTGTCTTTCTCATCATTTTTCTTGGCATTCTTTTAGAATACCGAGAATTTTACAGTTTCTTCAGGATGGTTTAGATAAGGGTTTGTCCGCAAGTTCCTTGAAAGGACAAATCTCTGCTCTTTCTGTTCTTTTTCACAGAAAGATTGCTATTCTTCCTGATATTCATTGTTTTGTACAAGCTTTGGTTCGTATAAAACCTGTCATTAAGTCAATTTCTCCTCCTTGGAGTTTGAATTTGGTTCTGGGAGCTCTTCAAGCTCCTCCGTTTGAACCTATGCATTCATTGGACATTAAATTACTTTCTTGGAAAGTTTTGTTCCTTTTGGCAATCTCTTCTGCCAGAAGAGTTTCTGAATTATCTGCTCTTTCTTGTGAGTCTCCTTTTCTGATTTTTCATCAGGATAAGGCGGTGTTGCGAACTTCTTTTGAATTTTTACCTAAAGTTGTGAATTCCAACAACATTAGTAGAGAAATTGTGGTTCCTTCATTATGTCCTAATCCTAAGAATTCTAAGGAGAAATCGTTGCATTCTTTGGATGTTGTTAGAGCTTTGAAATATTATGTTGAAGCTACTAAGTCTTTCCGAAAGACTTCTAGTCTATTTGTTATCTTTTCTGGTTCTAGAAAAGGCCAGAAAGCTTCTGCCATTTCTTTGGCATCTTGGTTGAAATCTTTAATTCATCTTGCCTATGTTGAGTCGGGTAAAACTCCGCCTCAAAGAATTACAGCTCATTCTACTAGGTCAGTTTCTACTTCCTGGGCGTTTAGGAATGAAGCTTCGGTTGACCAGATTTGCAAAGCAGCAACTTGGTCCTCTTTGCATACTTTTACTAAATTCTACCATTTTGATGTATTTTCTTCTTCTGAAGCAGTTTTTGGTAGAAAAGTACTTCAGGCAGCGGTTTCAGTTTGAATCTTCTGCTTATGTTTTTCATTAAACTTTATTTTGGGTGTGGATTATTTTCAGCAGGAATTGGCTGTCTTTATTTTATCCCTCCCTCTCTAGTGACTCTTGTGTGGAAAGATCCACATCTTGGGTAATCATTATCCCATACGTCACTAGCTCATGGACTCTTGCTAATTACATGAAATAAAACATAATTTATGTAAGAACTTACCTGATAAATTCATTTCTTTCATATTAGCAAGAGTCCATGAGGCCCGCCCCTTTTTTTGTGGTGGTTATGATTTTGTATAAAGCACAATTATTCCAATTCCTTATTTTTATATGCTTTCGCACTTTTTTATCACCCCACTTCTTGGCTATTCGTTAAACTGAATTGTGGGTGTGGTGAGGGGTGTATTTATAGGCATTTTGAGGTTTGGGAAACTTTGCCCCTCCTGGTAGGAATGTATATCCCATACGTCACTAGCTCATGGACTCTTGCTAATATGAAAGAAATGAATTTATCAGGTAAGTTCTTACATAAATTATGTTTTTGGCCAGTAACCTATACAGAGCATTGCTTTAACCTCCATTTTGTCAGACACAGAGCAGTCATTTATTACCCCTTGTCTATACAGTGCAGTTATTTTAACCCCAATATATTTTAAATCTCAAACATTACAGTGATCTATACACCCCATATACCCAGTACTTCACATAATAAAATAATATAACCCCATATAGCCAGTATCCTTCATGCTACCCTGAGGAAAGTATGCAATCATTCACTATGCCCACAAATAGATGCTTTATCCTGCTGGATGTGTTAACTATAACACAAAGATAATGGCATGTTTACTTATATGGGTATCTGTGCCAGATGAATAGCAGGAGTATGCATATCCATCGCCGCGGCTGCCCACTTCAAAACTCATATGTCTTGTGAGCTAACAGTTCGAACTCCTTTCCAATTGGGGATTTAGCTGCAAAAAAGTGTTGTACAGCTAGAGAGCTGATTGGAGAACTGTTCAAACGTATCTCTTATATTAAGTGATCAATTCAAATCCATCTAAAATATCGCTTAGACTTCGGACCTGATTGTAAAACATGTAACGTTTACCATCACTTTGGTTCTTGGCATCTTATACTGCTGAATGCTTCTTGCCCCTGCAGATTGGCTATTTGCATTTTTGGTGTTGCTAGATTACTTTACAGGTTTAAGGTTGTATGCATCATATAATGTAAGCAAATAGTGCAAAGTTTTCAAGTCTCCTATGGCTTGTACTTGTCTTTTCTTCAGGAATATATATCTTTTTTTTATATATTGATATCTGAAGAGTCCTGTGGTTCAGGAAAGTGAGGAAAGCCTGGGCATTCTCTTTTCCTAGCATGCCTAAGGACATTGATTGCTTTGTTTGATATTTCCCTGCACAACATGCTTCTCTGATCTTATTGATACATATTTTATATGTAGGACATTTAAAATTAAGCTAAATACAAACATTCCCACGTGTCTATTGCTTAAAGGGATATGAAACCCAAAATATTTCATGATTCAGAGCAGGCAATTTTAAGCAACTTTTATAGTTTACTCCTATTATCAATTTTTCTCCGTTCTCTTGGTATCTTTATTTGAAAAGGCAGGAATGTAAGCTTAGGAGCCAGACATTTTTTGTTCAGCACCCTGGGTAGCACTTGCTGATTGGTGGCTACATTTAGCCACCAATCAGTAAGCGAAACCCATGTGCTGAACCAAAAATGGTACGTCTCCTAAGCTTACATTCTTGATTTTCAAATAAAGATAGCCGGAGAACAAAGAAAATTTGATAATAGGAGTAAATTAGAAAGTTGCTTAAAATTGCATGTTCGGTCTGAATCATGAAAGAAAAAAAATTGGGTTTAGTGTCCCTTTTAAAGGAACATTAAATACAGTATAATTGACAAATATACAATAAAAAGACATTATTCTACCGTTCATTTCTAATTCAACGTTAATCCAATTTTCCCTCCCCTTGTATCATGTGACATCTATCTGCCAATTACAAAATGCATATACGTATATACTGTGCAATTTTGCACATGATCGGTAGAAGCTGGAGCCTCAGAAAGTGTGTGTATAAAAATAATGTACATTTTGATAATGGAAGAATATTAGAATTTTTTTTTTTTTTTTTAAATGACATGCTTTATCTGAATAATGAAACTAATTCTGACTTTAGTGGCTCTTTAAGCTATTTCATAAAAGGTCTTAAAAGCAGTATTGAAATAAACAGGCAAATTAACCAAGAAATAAGCTTTGTATTTTACCACTAGTTTAGTAAGATCTTTTTATTTATTTTTTCTTACAGGTTGAAAAATTTTCCAATACCTCGGTAGTTGAGAGGATGCAGATTCATAATGTATCATTTTATTTTGAAGGATAATCTAAACTCTAAGAGCCGAAGAACATGTATAGATTGTAAATATGCTTGTGTATAGACAAATATGTTGTAAATATTAACATTGTAAGAAAAATATATTTCAAAATATAAATCTGTGTTTTAGAAACTAAGCAAAATATTAATCCTCATTTTGTGGGTTGTGAACTTTTTAAAAAATGGTTTCATGCAAGTATTTTGTAATAGTTTCTTATTAAAAAAAAAACTACATAGATCCTTCTGGGTCTATATTGCAATGTTTACTGAGGAAATTATTATGAAATAAATTTATTATTTTTAAAGATTGTATGGTTTCTTTTCTATGCACAAAAAGTGTTTCCCACATGCATTGTGACAGCAGGGTTAATATTAATGGAATACTAAACCCCATTTTTTTTTATTTTATGATTCAGATAGAGCAAGCAATTTTATTATCAATTTTCCTTCTTTCTCTTGGTATCTTTATTTAAAAAGCCGGATTGAAAGCTTAGAAGACGGACCATTTTTTATTCAGCACCCTGGATAGCGCTTGCTGATTGGTGCTTTTTAAATAAAGATACCAAGAGAATAAGGACAAATTAATAGTAGTAAATTAGAAAGTTGCTTAACCCTTTAAGGACCGGGCATTTTAGACAAAAACTTCCCCAAAAGACCAGAGCATTTTTAGAATTTTTGCCATCACTACATTTAAACAGAAATAGAGCCTTTTTTATATTTACCTATCAAAACTATATATATTTCTCCAACATAGGTGTGTCCGGTCCACGGCGTCATCCTTACTTGTGGGATATTCTCTTCCCCAACAGGAAATGGCAAAGAGCCCAGCAAAGCTGGTCACATGATCCCTCCTAGGCTCCGCCTACCCCAGTCATTCTCTTTGCCGTTGTACAGGCAACATCTCCACGGAGATGGCTTAGAGTTTTTTAGTGTTTAACTGTAGTTTTTATTATTCAATCAAGAGTTTGTTATTTTGAAATAGTGCTGGTATGTACTATTTACTCAGAAACAGAAAAGAGATGAAGATTTCTGTTTGTATGAGGAAAATGATTTTAGCAACCGTCACTAAAATCCATGGCTGTTCCACACAGGACTGTTGAGAGCAATTAACTTCAGTTGGGGGAACAGTGTGCAGTCTCTTGCTGCTTGAGGTATGACACATTCTAACAAGACGATGTAATGCTGGAAGCTGTCATTTTCCCTATGGGATCCGGTAAGCCATGTTTATTCAGCAAGTAAATAAGGGCTTCACAAGGGCTTATTAAGACTGTAGACTTTTTCTGGACTAAATCGATTCATTATTAACACATATTTAGCCTTGAGGAATCATTTTATCTGGGTATTTTGATATAATAATATCGGCAGGCACTGTATTAGACACCTTATTCTTTAGGGGCTTTCCCAAAGCATAAGCAGAGCCTCATTTTCGCGCCGGTGTTGCGCACTTGTTTTTGAGAAGCATGACATGCAGTCGCATGTGAGAGGAGCTCTGATACTTAGAAAAGACTTTCTGAAGGCGTCATTTGGTATCGTATTCCCCTTTGGGCTTGGTTGGGTCTCAGCAAAGCAGATACCAGGGACTGTAAAGGGGTTAAAGTTCAAAACGGCTCCGGTTCCGTTATTTTAAGGGTTAAAGCTTCCAAATTTGGTGTGCAATACTTTTAAGGCTTTAAGACACTGTGGTGAAAATTTGGTGAATTTTGAACAATTCCTTCATGTTTTTTCGCAATTGCAGTAATAAAGTGTGTTCAGTTTAAAATTTAAAGTGACAGTAACGGTTTTATTTTAAAACGTTTTTTGTACTTTGTTATCAAGTTTATGCCTGTTTAACATGTCTGAACTACCAGATAGACTGTGTTCTGAATGTGGGGAAGCCAGAATTCCTATTCATTTAAATAAATGTGATTTATGTGATAATGACAATGATGCCCAAGATGATTCCTCAAGTGAGGGGAGTAAGCATGGTACTGCATCATTCCCTCCTTCGTCTACACGAGTCTTGCCCACTCAGGAGGCCCCTAGTACATCTAGCGCGCCAATACTCCTTACTATGCAACAATTAACGGCTGTAATGGATAATTCTGTCAAAAACATTTTAGCCAAAATGAACACTTATCAGCGTAAGCGCGGCTGCTCTGTTTTAGATACTGAAGAGCATGACGACGCTGATAATAATATTTCCGAAGGGCCCCTAACCCAGTCTGATGGGGCCAGGGAGGTTTTGTCTGAGGGAGAAATTACTGATTCAGGGAACATTTCTCAACAGGCTGAACCTGATGTGATTGCATTTAAATTTAAGTTGGAACATCTCCGCATTCTGCTTAAGGAGGTATTATCCACTTTGGATGATTGTGACAAATTGGTCATCCCAGAGAAACTATGTAAAATGGACAAGTTCCTAGAGGTGCCGGGGCTCCCAGAAGCTTTTCCTATACCCAAGCGGGTGGCGGACATTGTTAACAAGGAATGGGAAAGGCCCGGTATTCCTTTCGTCCCTCCCCCCATATTTAAAAAATTGTTTCCTATGGTCGACCCCAGAAAGGACTTATGGCAGACAGTCCCCAAGGTCGAGGGAGCGGTTTCCACTTTAAACAAACGCACCACTATACCCATAGAGGATAGTTGTGCTTTCAAAGATCCTATGGATAAAAAATTAGAAGGTTTGCTTAAAAAGATGTTTGTTCAGCAAGGTTACCTTCTACAACCAATTTCATGCATTGTCCCTGTCGCTACAGCCGCATGTTTCTGGTTCGATGATCTGATAAAGGCGGTCGATAGTGAGTCTCCTCCTTTTGAGGAGATTATGGACAGAATCAATGCTCTCAAATTGGCTAATTCTTTCACCCTAGACGCCACTTTGCAATTGGCTAGGTTAGCGGCTAAGAATTCTGGGTTCGCTATTGTGGCGCGCAGAGCGCTTTGGTTGAAATCTTGGTCGGCTGATGCGTCTTCCAAGAACAAGCTACTTAACATTCCTTTCAAGGGGAAAACGCTGTTTGGCCCTGACTTGAAAGAGATTATCTCTGATATCACTGGGGGTAAGGGCCACGCCCTTCCTCAGGATCGGCCTTTCAAGGCAAGAAATAAACCTAATTTTCGTCCCTTTCGTAGAAACGGACCAGCCCAAGGTGCTACGTCCTCTAAGCAAGAGGGTAATACTTCTCAAGCCAAGCCAGCTTGGAGACCAATGCAAGGCTGGAACAAGGGAAAGCAGGCCAAGAAACCTGCCACTGCTACCAAGACAGCATGAAATGTTGGCCCCCGATCCGGGACCGGATCTGGTGGGGGGCAGACTCTCTCTCTTCGCTCAGGCTTGGGCAAGAGATGTTCTGGATCCTTGGGCGCTAGAAATAGTCTCCCAAGGTTATCTTCTGGAATTCAAGGGACTTCCCCCAAGGGGGAGGTTCCACAGGTCTCAGTTGTCTTCAGACCACATAAAAAGACAGGCATTCTTACATTGTGTAGAAGACCTGTTAAAAATGGGAGTGATTCATCCTGTTCCATTAAGAGAACAAGGGATGGGGTTCTACTCCAATCTGTTCATAGTTCCCAAAAAAGAGGGAACGTTCAGACCAATCTTAGATCTCAAGATCTTAAACAAGTTTCTCAAGGTTCCATCGTTCAAGATGGAAACCATTCGAACTATTCTTCCTTCCATCCAGGAAGGTCAATTCATGACCACGGTGGATTTAAAGGATGCGTATCTACATATTCCTATCCACAAGGAACATCATCGGTTCCTAAGGTTCGCATTCCTGGACAAACATTACCAGTTCGTGGCGCTTCCTTTCGGATTAGCCACTGCTCCAAGGATTTTCACAAAAGTACTAGGGTCCCTTCTAGCTGTGCTAAGACCAAGGGGCATTGCTGTAGTACCTTACTTGGACGACATTCTGATTCAAGCGTCGTCCCTTCCTCAAGCAAAGGCTCACACGGACATTGTCCTGGCCTTTCTCAGATCTCACGGATGGAAAGTGAACGTGGAAAAGAGTTCTCTATCCCCGTCAACAAGGGTTCCCTTCTTGGGAACAATAATAGACTCCTTAGAAATGAGGATTTTTCTGACAGAGGCCAGAAAAACAAAACTTCTAGACTCTTGTCGGATACTTCATTCCGTTCCTCTTCCTTCCATAGCTCAGTGCATGGAAGTGATCGGGTTGATGGTAGCGGCAATGGACATAGTTCCTTTTGCGCGCATTCATCTAAGACCATTACAACTGTGCATGCTCAGTCAGTGGAATGGGGACTATACAGACTTGTCTCCGAAGATACAAGTAAATCAGAGGACCAGAGACTCACTCCGTTGGTGGCTGTCCCTGGACAACCTGTCACAAGGGATGACATTCCGCAGACCAGAATCACAGCTCATTCCACTAGGGCTGTGGCTTCCACTTGGGCCTTCAAGAACGAGGCTTCTGTTGATCAGATATGTAGGGCAGCGACTTGGTCTTCACTGCACACTTTTACCAAATTTTACAAGTTTGATACTTTTGCTTCTTCTGAGGCTATTTTTGGGAGAAAGGTTTTGCAAGCCGTGGTGCCTTCCATTTAGGTGACCTGATTTGCTCCCTCCCTTCATCCGTGTCCTAAAGCTTTGGTATTGGTTCCCACAAGTAAGGATGACGCCGTGGACCGGACACACCTATGTTGGAGAAAACAGAATTTATGTTTACCTGATAAATTACTTTCTCCAACGGTGTGTCCGGTCCACGGCCCGCCCTGGTTTTTTTAATCAGGTCTGATAATTTATTTTCTTTAACTACAGTCACCACGGTACCATATGGTTTCTCCTATGCAAATATTCCTCCTTAACGTCGGTCGAATGACTGGGGTAGGCGGAGCCTAGGAGGGATCATGTGACCAGCTTTGCTGGGCTCTTTGCCATTTCCTGTTGGGGAAGAGAATATCCCACAAGTAAGGATGACGCCGTGGACCGGACACACCGTTGGAGAAAGTAATTTATCAGGTAAACATAAATTCTGTTTTTTTTAGTAGACAACCCAAAGTATTGATCTAGGCCCATTTTGGTATATTTCATGCCACCATTTCACTGCCAGATGCGATCAAATAAAAATAAATGTGTTAACTTTTTCACAATTTTAGGTTTCTCACTGAAATTATTTACAAACAGCTTGTGCAATCATGGCACAAATGGTTGTAAATGCTTCTCTGTGATCCCCTTTGTTTAGAAATAGCAGACATATATGGCTTTGGCATTGCTTTTTGGTAAATAGAAGGCCGCTAAATGCTGCTGCGCACCACACTTGTATTATGCCCAGCAGTGAAGGGGTTAATTAGGTAGCTTGTAGGGTTAATTTTAGCTTTAGTGTAGAGCTCAGCCTCACACCTGACGCATCCCACTCCCTGATCTCTCCCTGACCCCTCTCAAACAGCTCTCTTCCCTCCCCCACCCCCCAAAGGTCACTCCCATCTTAAGTACTGGCAGAAAGTCTGCCAGTATAAAAATAAAAAGTTTTGGGGGGGGTTTTAGGTTTTTTTTTCTGCAGTAGTATCTCTAACCTTCCCCCCGCTACCTATTTGCCGCCATCTTAGGTACTGGCAGCTGTCTGCCAGTACCCAGTTTGCTGCAAATTAGGCAATTTTTTTTTATTTTTATTTTTTTTTAAAGTAAAATACCTATTTTTTCTGTAGTGTAGCTGCCCCCCCCCTTACCAGATCACTTTCCCTCAAAGGATCCCACATAGGATCCCCCTCATTGCCCCTCCTCCCTCCTTCCCACTCACTGAAGCATGTTTTTTTTTCCAATGCCTGTAGGGTGGCGTAGCGGTCCCACCCATTCCCGCCCCCTCTAGCGATGGGCCGCCCACCCGCCTCCCTCCTTACCCTCCCACCCACCGATCGGCACCACTGCTGTCCGATGCAGAGAGGACCACAGAGTGGCCCTCTCTGCATCGGTAACTCTGCAAATCTTTTTTTGCAGTGCCTCACTCGTGGGGCATGCAGAAATAGTGCAATCTCGCTATATTTAGGGAGATTGCGGCATAGAGAAGCCCAGGACTGCAGCGACATACAGGGTACAGCGCTGGTTGTTAAGGGGTTAAAATTGCATGCTCTATCTGAATCATGAAAGAAAAAAATTGGGTTTAGTATCCCTTTAAGCAGCTACTTGAAAAGGCAGAATCTTTCATTTACCAATCGTTTTGAAACAGAAGTGCAAAATCATAGTTCTATGGTATTTTTGGGAATTCTAATTATTACAAAGTTCTTGTGTTTATCTTATCGTCACCCAAGATATGTCTCCAATAAAACAAGTGAAAAACTGTATTTAACAGACATTTTCTCAGATATAAACAGAGAAAACTTCATTTAAATAATCCATTAATCACTGCTAATGAGTAGCTTGTGAGTTTGATTGCAATTTTATTATAGCATCCTATGAAGCGCAAATTTTAATTTGTGGAAATAACACTTTACTATTATTTTGTAAATTTGATTAAAGTTTTTATTAAGTCCAAATACTTATTTGTAATCATGAACAAACATTCAGGAGATCATACAAATATGTATAACAATATGTAAAAAAAAAAAAAAACTTAAAAAAAATAGAAAAACAAAAACATAATTTACTTTATAAAATGATGATGATGAATATGCTTCATATGGAAGAGAACCTCAATAAATCTCACATAAATATATGAAAAATAATCTTACATAACCGGGAGAAGAGAAATTGTACAAAAATATTTCTATTAAAGATCACTACCCTCCAAACCACATGTATATGCATCATACATAACGATACATTCAATAAATATTAAACATGTAAAACAATTTATTACTGTTATAGAATAGTAAAGAGGTAAGTGAGTCTATTAAGCTTATTAGTGCTATCTTATTGCTGGCTCAAAAATTAATTCTTGAAAAAGTCGCCTGAGAGCAAGGAAACACTATAGAATAGTAAAGAGGTAAGTGAGTCTATTAAGCTTATTAGTGCTATCTTATTGCTGGCTCAAAAATTAATTCTTGAAAAAGTCGCCTGAGAGCAAGGAACGCTGGAGAAGCAAATTATTCACAGAGCGGCATCAGCAGATGAATGGAACATTGCCCGGTTACAAATAGAGTGTTGTACTAGTGACTAAAGGTTACTTGGAAAAGACCGGTCCCTCTGAAGTTTACAGGTCTAATACATGCTGCTGGTGTGCATTCCCTTGATTGAAATGAGTGCCTGACTCTGTAAGATTTGTTTGTATTTTATTTTATCTGTTTTTATACATGTACATTTCTTTCATGTAATTAGCAAGAGTCCATGAGCTAGTGACGTATGGGATATACATTCCTACCAGGAGGGGCAAAGTTTCCCAAACCTTAAAATGCCTATAAATACACCCCTCACCACACCCACAATTCAGTTTTACAAACTTTGCCTCCGATGGAGGTGGTGAAGTAAGTTTGTGCTAGATTCTACGTTGATATGCGCTCCGCAGCAAGTTGGAGCCCGGTTTTCCTCTCAGCGTGCAGTGAATGTCAGAGGAATGTGAGGAGAGTATTGCCTATTTGAATGCAGTGATCTCCTTCTACGGGGTCTATTTCATAGGTTCTCTGTTATCGGTCGTAGAGATTCATCTCTTACCTCCCTTTTCAGATCGACGATATACTCTTATATATACCATTACCTCTGCTGATTCTCGTTTCAGTACTGGTTTGGCTTTCTACAAACATGTAGATGAGTGTCCTGGGGTAAGTAAATCTTATTTTCTGTGACACTCTAAGCTATGGTTGGGCACTTTGTTTATAAAGTTCTAAATATATGTATTCAAACATTTATTTGCCTTGACTCAGAATGTTCAACTTTCCTTATTTTTCAGACAATCAGTTTCATATTTGGGATAATGCATTTAAATTAATCATTTTTTCTTACCTTTCAAAAATTTGACTCTTTTTTTTCCCTGTGGGCTGTTAGGCTCGCGGGGGCTGAAAATGCTTCATTTTATTGCGTCATTCTTGGCGCAGATTTTTTTGGCGCAAAAATTATTTGCCGTTTCCGACGTCATACGTGTCGCCGGAAGTTGCGTCATTTTTTTGACGTTATTTTGCGCCAAAAATGTCGGCGTTCCGGATGTGGCGTCATTTTTGGCGCCAAATAATGTGGGTGTCTTGTTTGGCGCTAAAAAAATATGGGAGTCGCTTTTTTCTCCACATTATTTAAGTCTCATTATTTATTGCTTCTGGTTGCTAGAAGCTTGTTCATTCATTTTTTTTCCCATTCCTGAAACTGTCATTTAAGGATTTTGTTCAATTTTGCTTTATATGTTGTTTTTTCTATTACATATTGCAAGATGTTCCACGTTGCAACTGAGTCAGAAGATACTTTAGGAAAATCACTGCCGGGGCTGGAGCTACCAAGCTAAGTGTATCTGCTATAAATTTTTGGTATCTGTTTCTCCAGCTGTTGTTTGTATTGCATGTCATGACAAACTTATTAATGCAGATAAAATTTCCTTTAGTACTGTTATATTACCTGTTGCTGTTCCGTCAACATCTAAATTTCAGAGTGTTCCTGATAAACATAAGAGATTTTATTTTTTAAATCCATTTAGAAGGCTATGTCTGTTATTTCTCCTTCTAGTTTACATAAAAGTCCTTTAAAACTTCTCTTTTTTTCAGATGAATTTTTAAATGAACATCATCATTCTGATACTGATAATGGTTCTTCTGGTTCAGAGGTTTCTGTCTCAGAGGTTGATGCTGATAAATCTTTGTATTTGTTCAAGATGGAATTTATTCGTTCTTTATTTTAAAGAAGTATTAATTGCTTTAGATATAGAGGATTCTGGTCCTCTTGATACTGAATCCAAACGTTTAAATAGGGTTTTTTTAATCTCCTGTAGTTATTCCAGAAGTGTTTAATCTCCCTGATGTTTTTTCTGAAGTAATTTCCAGGGAATGGAATAATTTGGGTAATTCTTTTACTCCTTCTAAACGTTTAAGCAATTATATCCTGTGCCATCTGACAGATTAGAGTTTTTTGGGACAAAATCCCTAAGGTTTGGGGCTGTCTCTATTCCTGCTAAAATGTACTACTATTTCTACGGCAGATAGTACTAAATTTAAGGATCCTTTAGATAAGAAAATTGAATCCTTTCTAAGAAAAGTTTACTTATGTTCAGGTAATCTTCTTAGACCTGCTATATTTTTACCGGATGTTGCTGCAGCTTCAACTTTTTGGTTAGAAGTTTTAGCACAACAAGTAACAGATCATAATTTTATAGCATTATTATTATTCTATAACATGCTAATAATTTTATTGGTGATACCATCTTTTGATATCATTAGTGTTGATGTCAGGTATATGTCTCTAGCTATTTTAGCTAGAAAAGCTTTATGGATTAAACTTGGAATGCTGATATGTCTTCTAAGTCAACTTTGTTTTCCCTTTCTGTCCATGGTATTAATCATTTTTTCGTTCTTTTTTTCATAATAAGGAACAAAAGCCTGATCCTTCATCCTCAGGAGCGGTATCAGTTTGGAAACTTTTTCCAGTTTGGAATATATCCAAGCCTTATAGAAACCTATAGTCAGCTCCTAAGTACCCATGAAGGTGCGGCCCTTTTTCCCAGTTCAGCTGGTATGGGGCAGATTACGTTTTCTTCAAAGGAATTTGGATCAATTCCGTTCTCAATCTCTGGTTTCAGAACATTGTTTCAGAAAGGTACAGAATTGGCTTCAAGTTAAGGCCTCCTGCTAAGAGATTTTTTTATTTCCCGTATCCCAGTTAACACAGCAAGGCTCAGCATTTCTGAAATGTGTTTCAGATCTAGAGTTGGCTGGAGTAATTATGCCAGTTCCAGTTCTGGAACAGGGACTAGGGTTTTATTTTATCTCTTCATTGTACCAAAGAAGGTCAATTCCTTCAGACCAGTTCCGGATCTATCAATATTGATTCGTTATGTAAGGATACCAACATTCAAGATGGTTACTGTAGGACTATTCTGCCTTTTGTTTAGTAAGGGCATTATATGTCTACAATAGATTTACAGGATGTGTATCTGCATATTCCGATTCATCCAGATCATTTTTAGTGTCTGAGATTCTCTTTTTAGACAAGCATTACCAGTTTTGTGGCTCTACCGTTTGGCCTAGCCTCAGTTCCAAGAATGTTTTTCAAAGATTCTCGGTGCCCTTCTTTCTGTATTCAGAGAACGGGGTTTTGGTATTTCCTTATTTGGACGATTATCTTGGTATTTGCTCAGTCTTCTCATTCGAAGAATCTCATGCGAATCGATTTGTGTTGTTTCTTCAAGATCATGGTTGGAGGATCAATTTACCAAAAAGTTCATTGATTCCTCAGTCAAGGGTAACCTTTCTGGGTTTCCAGATAGATTCAGTGTCCATGACTCTGTCTTTAACAGACAAAAGACGTCTAAAATTGATTTCAGCTTGTCGAAACCTTCAGTCACAATCATTCCCTTCGGTAACCTTATGCATGGAAATTCTAGGTCTTATGACTGCTGCATCGGACGCGATCCCCTTTGCTCGTTTTCACATGCGACCTCTTCAGCTCTGTATGCTGAATCAATGGTGCAAGGATTACACAAAGATATCTCAATTTATATCTTTAAAAACCGATTGTTCGACACTCTCTAACGTGGTGGACAGATCACCATCGTTTAATTTAGGGGGCTTCTTTTTGTGCTTCCGACCTGGACTGTAATTTCAACAGATACAAGTCTCACAGGTTGGGGAGCTGTGTGGGGATCTCTGACGGCACAAGGAGTTTGGGAATCTCAGGAGGTGAGATTACCGATCAATATTTTGGAACTCCGTGCAATTTTCAGAGCTCTTCAGTTTTGGCCTCTTCTGTAGAGAGAATCGTTCATTTGTTTTCAGACAGACAATGTCACAACTGTGGCATACATCAATCATCAAGGAGGGACTCACAGTCCTCTGGCTATGAAAGAAGTATCTCGAATTTTTTTGGTTTGGGCGGAATCCAGCTCCTGTCTAATCTCTGCGGTTTATATCCCAGGTGTAGACAATTGGGAAGCGGATTATCTCAGCCGCCAAATGTTCCATCCGGGCGAATGGTCTCTTCACCCAGAGGTATTTCTTCAGATTGTTCAAATGTGGGAACTTCCAGAAATAGATCTGATGGCGTCTCATCTAAACAAGAAACTTCCCAGATATCTGTCCAGATCCCGGGATCCTCAGGCGGAGGCAGTGGATTCATTTTCACTTCCTTGGAAGTATCATCCTGCCTATATCTTTCCGCCTCTAGTTCTTCTTCCAAGAGTAATCTCCAAGATACTGAAGGAATGCTCGTTTGTTCTGCTGGTAGCTCCGGCATGGCCTCACAGGTTTGGTATGCGGATCTTGTCCGGATGGCCTCTTGCCAACCGTGGACTCTTCCGTTAGACCAGACTTTCTGTCACAGAAAGGTCCTTTTTTCCATCAGGATCTGAAATCCTTAAATTTATAGGTATGGAGATTGAACGCTTGATTCTTGGTCAAAGAGATTTCTCTGACTCTGTGATTAATACTATGTTACAGGCTCGTAAATCTGTATCTAGAGAGATATATTATAGAGTCTGGAAGACTTATATTTTTTGGTGTCTTTCTCATCATTTTTCTTGGCATTCTTTTAGAATGCCGAGAATTTTTTTCAGTTTCTTCAGGATGGTTTAGATAAGGGTTTGTCTGCAAGTTCCTTGAAAGGACAAATCTCTGCTCTTTCTGTTCTTTTTCACAGAAAGATTGCTATTCTTCCTGATATTCATTGTTTTGTACAAGCTTTGGTTCGTATAAAACCTGTCATTAAGTCAATTTCTCCTCCTTGGGGTTTGATTTTGGTTCTGGGAGCTCTTCAAGCTCCTCCCTTTGAACCTATGCATTCATTGGTCATTAAATTACTTTCTTGGGAAGTTTTGTTCCTTTTGGCCATCTCTTCTGCCAGAAGAGTTTCTGAATTATCTGCTCTTTTCTTGTGAGTCTCCTTTTCTGATTTTTCATCAGGATAAGGCGGTGTTGCGAACTTCTTTTGAATTTTTACCTAAAATTGTGATTTCCAACAACATTAGTAGAGAAATTGTGGTTCCTTCATTATGTCCTAATCTTAAGAATTCTAAGGAGAAAGCATTGCATTCTTTGCATGTTGTTAGAGCTTTGCAATATTATGTTGAAGCTACTAAGTCTTTCCGAAAGACTTCTAGTCTATTTGTTATCTTTTCCTGTTCTAGAAAAGGCCAGAAAGCTTCTGCCATTTCTTTGGCATCTTGGTTGAAATCTTTAATTCATCTTGCCTATGTTGAGTCGGGTAAAACTCCGCCTCAGAGGATTACAGCTCATTCTACCAGGTCAGTTTCTACTTCCTGGGCGTTTAGGAATGAAGCTTCGGTTGATCAGATTTGCAAAGCAGCAACTTGGTCCTCTTTGCATACTTTTTCAATTCTACCTTTTTGATGTATTTTCTTCTTCTGAAGCAATTTTTGGTAGAAAAGTACTTCAGGCAGCGGTTTCAGTCTGAATCTTCTGCTTATGTTTTTTATTAAACTTTATTTTGGGTGTGGATTATTTTCAGCAGGAATTGGCTGTCTTTATTTTATCCCTCCCTCTCTAGTGACTCTTGTGTGGAAAGATCCACATCTTGGGTAATCATTATCCCATACGTCACTAGCTCATGGACTCTTGCTAATTACATGAAAGAAAACATAATTTATGTAAGAACTTACCTGATAAATTCATTTCTTTCATATTAGCAAGAGTCCATGAGGCCCACCCTTTTTGTGGTGGTTATGATTTTTTTGTATAAAGCACAATTATTCCAATTCCTTATTTTATATGCTTTCGCACTTTTTTATCACCCCACTTCTTGGCTATTCGTTAAACTGAATTGTGGGTGTGGTGAGGGGTGTATTTATAGGCATTTTAAGGTTTGGGAAACTTTGCCCCTCCTGGTAGGAATGTATATCCCATACGTCACTAGCTCATGGACTCTTGCTAATATGAAAGAAATGAATTTATCAGGTAAGTTCTTACATAAATTATGTTTTTTAATGTTGTAATAAATCCTTGGAATACATGTTCCGGTTTATGCCAGTGGGATTTTAACTTAGAGCTATAGAAGCTCTCCCCATGTGAGTAACGTTCATTCGGATTGGGATATAATTTTATATGTAAATTGTTTTGCTCTATTTCTGTTTCTATCTTTTTGAGGAAACCACCCTAAGACATTATAACTGAAGAATTCAAGAAAATAAAGTGGACTTTCTACATCTATTTTAATTTTGGGTGAATTATAATTTAATTATATTTTTATAGTCCACAGCTGCATTCATTACTTTTGGAAATTCAGAACCTGGCCACCAGGAAAAGGCAAAGACACCCCAGCCAAAGGCTTCAAATACCTCCCTCACTTCCCTCATCTCCCAGTCATTCTTTGCCTTTCGTCACAGGAGGTTGGCAGAGAAGTGTCAGAAGTTCGAGTTAAGTCTTTTATAGAGGGTAGTACTCTTCGAAATGGGACTGCAGTTTTAAGTAGTCCTGTCAGCCTCTCAGTGAGAGCATGGATGAAAATTAGAGTCCGGAGATGCAGGGAGAGTTTTTCTGTGAAACCATCCCAACTCATTAACAGCTCCTCGGCAATCAGCGTTGGCGAGTTTCGCTGCCTGCCTTTGTTCACTCATGTCCATGTCAGAAGCGAGGCTATTATCTGTCGCACTTGAAGGACCGTGTTCCTGTTCCACAGCGTAGATTCGGGTAAGATGGTTTCATTTTGCTTCATTATGTGAATGTGACGTTAACGTAAAGGTAGGGTCCCAGTGTGACTCCTTTTATGTTAAAATAAGGAATCATGGGTTAATTTCCCCTAAGGGGGGTTATTGAACAGGGGGGACTTTAATCATGTTTATGTGGTTCTATCTGCTTATGTGTAGTAATACTTTAGGCTCACGGCTTTTCTGAATATTAACTACCTTTATCATTTGGCACGATCTTTAGATTGCGCGCTATTTTATTACTTGCACGGTGCACCTAAATTGTTTTTCACTTCTGTATGCTGACCGTGTGGCAACAGAGAGAGTCTGCTCGTGGGTTGTTTGGTTCACAGGAGGTGGTGAGTGCCCCAGCCATTGGGGGTGTAAAGAAGGTGTCAGTTACCGTTTGTCATTTTTGTAATCCCATGATGGAGGATTCTGACTTTTTAGACTCGGATGTTTCCGATGCGAAGAATGCGTCTTGAGATGAATATGAAATGGCCCTGGTTATTTATGCCCATCAGTTATGTTCCGATTGCCATTCCAGAGTACTCCCTTTTTCCGATTCAGGGTCTTCAGAGTGCGTTGAGCCATCTGCCCCCGAGGATGCTAGGTCCTGCGAGGCACGTGTCCCAGAAACTCCCTTTGCTACGCAAGCAGGTGTCCCTTTGGTTTTTTCTCCTCCGGAAGGTTGCCTGTTTCCTCCAGAGGTTACAGCACGGTTCCACATGGCCATATCTGCGGCCTTGGCTCATTTGTATCTCCCAAGTGAAATATTCTTAAGATACTGTCCGTGTTCTGTCAACCAGGGTCCACTGGGCGGGGATTGCCCGATTCAGTTTGGCCTCCTGGGGGAGTGGCGGCATCTGAGGCTTCAAGGACACTAACCTTGCGGCCGGAGTCGTTTGTCGATCCGGCAAGGGATGATTTTGCCTTCCGTTATAGGTTGGCACATCTTTGTGTCCTACTAAGACATGTGTTGGCGTTGCTAGATGATCCCAGTCCAAGTGGGCCGAGGGATTTGAGGCCTTAGATGCCGGATGACAACCTGGATAGACGTTTTGGGGATGAAGCTAATCTCCTTATCGTCTGTTTTTCTTTATTTTATGTATCGGTTCCAGTTCTGAGCTTGGGTGAAGGGGGCCTTCTGATCGACTGGTCCGGTTGGGCGTACCCTTTTTTACCCTTGGGCGTTCACCTGCGCGTGCTGCCTTACTTTTATTTTAGATCCGCATAGGATGTATTTGATTTGTTTTGTATAAAGCTCACAGCTGATATAACTTTCATTTTGAGAACGTTCTTTCTCTGCAACAGATACTTGTGATTTTGTGGTCGCATGGGCACTTCCTCGGAAGTTGCGTACTTCGGTTAAGTCCAAAGTTAGGTTTTCTAGTTCATATTATCGAGCCTTCGGGTCGATTTTTCTTGGACCTTAGACAGATTCTGGAGTGCTCTTGTACCAGGCAGGTACTGGTCAGGTGCTATCTACTGTTTCTTGGGTTCAGGTCACCCTCGTGGTGCTGATTAGCCTATCGGCTTTACAAAAAAAAAAAAGTGTCTCTTAAGGACTGGTGTTAAGGACTCCGGACTCAGATCCTACAACGAAGTTTGGGGCCTGAGGCATAGATCCAACGCTTCTGGTAGGAGGGTTGTGTGCTCCAATATAAGTTGGTTTTTGCTGGAAATATTGCTTGAGATGCGTGACCGACTTTTTCAGATGTCATTGTGGTTTCTAAGTTCCCTGGGGACTCGGAACCGTGGGTTTCCATACATTTGGAAGTCTGGAGACGTTATTGATTTCCAGAGGTTTAGTATCTGAATAGTGGACGTTTGCGTCTTCACTTGCGGTATTTCTGGATGACGACTCCTGTAGCCTATTCGCATTCCTTTTGCGGTGGGGAAGTTTCCTTCCCTCACGTTTTGGGTTGGGTTATTTGTTATGGAAGAGTGGACATGTCCTTTTTTTTTTATAAGTGTTTCGTTTGCTCTAGTGCGTGGAGTGCAGGGGTCTCCCTGCCGTTCTACCAGGAGCTCATAAACTGCCCCTTGTCTTACCATGGTCTTTGACTCTCGGGTGCTACCCGTCGTTTTTATTGCCGATCTAGCCCTTCGGGCTTGAGGGTAGGGGGGCTGGGGTCAGTTACAGTCTTTTCGGCTGTCTGGGGTCAGGAAACTGACCATTTAGCCTTCCAGCGTGGGGTCAGGTTGTTAGGCCTGTCTACATGGATTACTTTGTGATCCAAGTGTACTGGTGGCCCTTTCCTAAACCGGTTGGGAGTTCTTTTCAGATTCTTGGGTTTATGGATATTGCTAGGTTCTTTACATCTAAGGACTTTAGATGGCAGAAGGCTCTGTATGGGTGAGCTCCTAATCATAGGAGGCAGCTTATGGGTTCCTCAGGTGCTTCAGATCTTCGGATTGGTTCCATTTTTTCGAGGACTCAGGCTAAGGACCATGTATCTTGCCTGGAAAGGGTATGGATGGTTCTGCTTAACCTTAGGGTTTGGTTCTCCCGTGTGTCCCTTTGGAGGGGGTGGTGGTTTTCTGACTCTTATTAGAGTTTAATATCAACCTGAAGTTTCAGTTTGAGGTTTACTGACGGGTCCCTACTTGTCTGCTGGGACATCTGATGCTTCCTGGTAGGCTCCAGTGCTATCCAACTGGGCTGACAATATTGGCCGAGGGGTTGGCCTCTAGTATGGTGTTTTCCGTTGATTAATCTTCTTCTTCTCACCTAGGGTGGGGAAGGGATTTTTAATGTGTTCTCCTTGGTTTGGAGGTACCTCAGTATCTATAAAGGGCCCATGGGTCCTTGTTTTTCTCGCCTCATAGGTTTTTTTTTTCCCTCTTTTGCGTTCTCAGTATCACGGAATTGATTTCTGGTATCGGAATGCTGTGGGTCAGAGTACTTCTTCCCTGGAGGAGTGTTCCTTCTTATGGAAGGCTGCAGTGTAGGGTTCCTTGGACCCGAGCATGAGGTTCCTGTCATGGTTCAGGGTAGCATGCTAATTTTTTAGTAGCGGTCAGAGTTCTACTCTGGGGCTTTGATGCCTAGCAGATCCATCCTTGTTTGCAAAAGGTCTTTCACTAGCATTGGGGCTGGGACCGTTATCCTGGAAGGAAGGTCGAGGATCAGTCTGCTTTTGCAGCATGGACCGTTTACGTTTATGAATCTGTCCTATCCTTTGTTGGGGGGACTCTTAGTGCCCATCTCTCTACTGGTGGCTGCTGCCGGGATGGATCGCTCCTTGGATTCCGTAATTTTCTGGTTGAGAGCTGTTGTCGAGATTTTTCAGCACTTTTCAGTGGGATGAGTCACACGGTGGCTTAAGACGGCTTTGTTGCCTGCGGAAGGGTCCTCGCGAGTATTGCTAACAGGTGGCTCTGCGCCCTCTTGGAGAGCTCTTTTTATGCTGCTGGGACGGTTTTCCTGTCTCTGCTTGTCTATGCTTAGCCTGATGAGTCTTGTCTTGTCTAGGTTACAAGAGGGAACTCGCGGGTTTCTAGAACACCATAGTTGGTATGGTGCTGTGTCAGGGATTGAGGGTGGCCTTCCGGTCATCTTAGTGACATTTTCTCCTGACTATAAAGGACTTATCTTCTGGTCCTTGTCCTCCTAGGGAGTTTGTTTCCCTGGACAGTGGTCCTGCAGCAACCTTAGATTGCTCTAAGTTGATTTGGTCTTTTGGATATCTCATGGGGCCTCTATTCTCCCTCTCGGAGGTAGATAGAGATTTTGGCCAGTTTTTTATTTTAGTTCGTTTTGGGTGGTCCTTCAGATCTCCTGGGTTCCTCTACTTTCCCTCTCGGGTGTTAATAGAGGTTTTTCGATTTTGGAATTGTGGGAGTTGAGCGCCTCAGGGCTGACTCCTCAGAGGCCTTATGCTCAGCAGACTCTGTGTCTAAGTGGTCTCTAGCACGGCTTTGCAGGTTGTGTAACTGATGAGTGGTTACCCGGGCTCCGTTTTTTTCCCTTGTCGTCATAGTTTTTTGTAGGGTGTCGAGTAATTCAGGCTGTGGTGCCTTTTCGAAGGAGCCGCCTCTTTTGTACCCATCCTTTGTTTGCATTCAGTGTCCCCTAGCTTGGGTATTGTTTTCCCAAAAGTAATGAATGCAGCTGTGGACTCTTCCTGTTTAAGAAGAAAAACATAAATTATGCTTACCTGATTATTTTCTTCTGACAGAGTCCACAGCTCCCGCCCGTGCTTTATCTATGTGGCGACAGTACATTTTTGTTCTTCTGGCACCTTTTTAAAATCACCCTGATATTTCTCCTACTGTTCCTTGTTCCCTTGGCAGAATGACTGGGGGATGAGGGAAGTGGGGGAGGTATTTGAAGCCTTTGGCTGGGGTGTCTTTGCCTCCTCCTGGTGGCCAGGTTCTGAATTCCCAAAAGTAATGAATGCAGCTGTAGACTCTTCCTGTCATAAGAAAAGAAAATTATCAAGTAAGCATAATTTTTTTTTTTTTGCATTTCTATCTATGCACAATACTTGTTTGATCACATTCTTTATTTACTTTGTTGTATCACTTACATAGAGTGTATCACTTTTAAATATATTTAAAAACATTAGTGGGAAGTAGGGGGCACGTTTTCTACCTAAGGATTTAACATATACAGTTGTATGCAAACGTTTAGGCACCTCTGACAATTTACATGATTTTCATTTATAAATAATTGGGTGTTTGGCTCAGCAATTTCATTTTGATCTATCAAATAACTGAAAGACACAGTAATATTTCAGTAGTGAAATGAGGTGTATTGGATTAACAGAAAACGTGCAATGTGCATCAAAACGAAATTAGACAGGTGCATAAATTTGGGCACCCCAACAGAAATATTGCATCAATATTTAGTAGAGCATCCTTTAGCAGAAATAACAGCCTCTAGACGCTTCCTATAGCCTGTAATGTCTGGATTCTGGATGAAGGTATTTTGGACCATTACTCCTTGCAAAACATCTCCAGTTCAGTTAGGTTTGATGGTTGCCGAGCATGGACAGCCCGCTTCAAATCACCCCACAGATTTTCAATGATATTCAGGTCTGGGGACTGGGATGGCCATTCCAGAATATTGTACTTGTTCCTCTGCATTAAAGCCAGATATATTTTGAGCAGTGTTTTGGGTCGTTGTCTTGTTAAAATATTCAGCCTCTGCGTAACTTCAACTTTGTTGACTGATTCTTCAACATTATTCTCAAGTATCTGCTGATATTGAGTGGAATCCATGCGACCCTCAACTTTAACAAGATTTCCAGTACAGGCACTGACCACACAGCCCCACAGCATGATGGAACATCCACCAAATTTTACTGTAGGTAGCAAGTGTTTGTCTAGGAATGCTGTGTTCTTTTGCCACCATGTATAACGCTCCTTGTTATGACCAAATAACTCAATCTTTGTTTCATCAGTCCACAGCACCTTCTTCCAAAATGAAGCTGGCTTGTCCAAATGTGTGTTTGTGGCGTGTGTGCAGAAAAGGCTTCTTCCGCAACACTCTCCCATACAGCTTCTCCTTGTGCAAAGTGCGCTGAATTGTTGAACGATGCACAGTGACACCATCTGCAGCAAGATGATGATGTAGGTCTTTGGAGGTGGTCTGTGGGCTGTTTTTGACCGTTTTCACCATACTTTGCCCCTCCGATATTTTACTTGGCCTGCCACTTCTGGCCTTAACAAGAACTGTGCCTGTGGTCTTCCATTTCCTCACTATGTTCCTCACAGTGGACACTGACAGCTTAAAGGGCCATGATACCCAAATGTTGAAACACTTGAAAGTGATGCAGCATAGCTGTAAAAAGCGGACTAGAAAATATCACCTGAACATCTCTATGTAAAAAAGAAAGATATTTTACCTTAAAAGTTCCTCAGTGACCACATCCCATTGTAAAGGACTTCTAAGCAGCAAATCAGTATGACTGTCCCGGGACAGAGAAATGAGCGAGCATTTGTGCACACTCATGTTATTTCTCTATTCAGTTTAAGGAAGTTTACTATGAAATCTCATGAGAGTTAAGTCAAATCTCATGAGATCACAGTAAAATAGTTCATGACCTTAGCACTGCTGATGCTGATTGGCTGCAGTTCATTTCTTCATTTATTTATTTATTTTTTTACCTGCAGCTGGGAGCAGCTGAGTATAACTTTTTACACATCACTTACTCTGGTGAGCTGAGGAAATTGTGAGGTAAAATATCTTCCTTTTCTTCTACAAGATACGAGTCCACGGATTTCATCCTTACTTGTGGGATATTAACCTCCTGCTAACAGGAAGTGGCAGAGAGCACCACAGCAGAGCTGTATATATATATAGCTCCTCCCTTCCCTCCACCCCCAGTGATTCTCTTTGCCTGTGTTAGTAATAGGAAGTGGTAAAGTGAGGTGTTAGTTTTAGATTCTTCAATCAAGAAGTTTTTTATTTTAAATGGTACCGGTGTGTACTATTTTCCTCAGGGAGATATGGAAGAAGATTTCTGCCCTGAGGTTGATGATCTTAGCAGTTGTAACTAAGATCCATTTTGGTTCCCACAAAGCTTCTGAAGGTAGTGCAAGAGAAATCTTCAGTGTGGAGAACGGTGTCATGCTACAAGCAGCATTGAGGTATGTTCAGTCTTTTATTTCTGAGGAGACTTGTTATATCAGATTTGGCTGCCATTTTTTTCCCTGCAAGGGAAGGGGTAAGCAGTAGACCTGTATCACTGAGGGTGTTACTGAAGATCCTTATATTGCATACATATTGCTTATATCTGCATGGGGCTGGACACTGGGAGAGGCAGCTTGACATTGTATATATATTTATTATTTATAAAAGTCAGTACGGCTGCAGTTAATTTTTTATAGCAATTCAGGGGACCACATGGCTTATTTTCCTAACTGCTTCCCATGCGGTTATACAAACTTTTCAGACGATGTCCATGATGGGCGGCGCGTATTTCGCGCGCTCAGACGCGCAGTTTACTCTGACTGAGAAGGCAGCAGGCAGTTAGCTCCGGTGGGGCCTAGAGTTGAGATCTGTTCACCGGATCGTTGTCGAGTCATTTTCGCAGTACCCTGGGGCAGGTAGGCGCCACAGCTTTGCAGGGGTCATTTTTTTCTATTAATATATATTTTGTGATTAAAATGCTTCTTAGAGGGGTAGATTCATCATTTACCTATAGGGTGCAATAATTTTTGGGCCAATTGAGTTATTATATTTGATTGTTTTAGCATTTTCATACGCTTTAAGCAGTTTGAGAAAAATTGTTGCGCTTTTTATCTCTTAAAGGCGCAGTACCTTTTTTCTAAAAATTGTTATGAATCAATATTTGAGGTGATTTACGACTAGTGTGGCTAGTACTAATCTGTTCAACATGTCTGACATTGAGGAAAATAATTGTTCTATGTGTTTAGAAGCCATTGTGGAACCCCCTCTTACTTTGTGTACCTCTTGTACTGAAAGGGCCTTACAATGTAAAAAGCATATTTTAGGTAAAGAAAGTGTGCCTAAGGATGATTCTCAGTCTGAAGAGAATCAGGATAGGCCATCTAATTCTCTCCAAGTGTCACAACCTTTAACGCCCACACAAGCGACGCCAAGTACTTCAAGTGCGTCTAATTCTTTTACTCTGCAGGATATGGCTGTAGTTATGTCAACTACCCTTACAGAGGTATTATCTAAGTTACCAGTGTTACAGGGTAAACGCAGTAGGTCAGGTATTAATGTTAATACTGAATCCTCTGATGCTTTGCTGGCTATTTCCGATGTACCCTCACAGGGTTCTGAGTTGGGGGTCAGGGAATTGTTGTCTGAGGGAGAACTTTCAGACCCTGGAAGTATGTTACCTCAGACAGATTCGGACGTCATGTCCTTTAAATTTAAGCTTGAACACCTCCGCCTGTTACTCCGGGAGGTTTTAGTGACTCTGGATGATTGTGACCCTATTGGGATTCCTCCAGAAAAGTGTAAAATGGACAAATATCTAGAGGTACCTACTTACACTGATGTTTTTCCGGTTCCTAAAAGAATTTCGGAAATTATAAAAAAGGAATGGGATAGACCAGGTATACCGTTCTCTCCTACTCCTAATTTCAAGAAAATGTATCCCATATCAGACACCATTCGGGACTCTTGGCAGTCGGTTCCTAAGGTGGAGGGAGCTATTTCTACCCTGGCTAAGCGTACAACTATACCTATTGAAGACAGTTGTGCTTTTAAAGACCCTATGGATAAGAAGTTGGAGGGTCTTCTAAAGAAATTATTCATCAGGGTTTTCTTTTACAACCAACAGCTTGCATTGTTCCAGTTACTACTGCAGCAGCTTTTTGGTTTGATGCTCTAGAGAAGTCTCTGAAGGTGGAGACCCCTTTAGAGGACATTTTTGGTAAAATTAAGGCTCTCAAGCTAGCTAATTCTTTTATTACAGATGCCGCCTTTCAAATTGCTAAATTGGCGGCGAAAAATGCAGGATTTACCATTTTAGCGCGTAGAGCGTTATGGTTAAAATCATGGTCTGCTGATGTGTCATCAAAATCTAAGCTTTTAGCTATTCCTTTCAAGGGTAAGACCCTATTCGGGCCTGAGTTGAAGGAAATCATATCTGACATTACTGGAGGTAAAGGTCATACCCTACCTCAGGATAAGTCTGTTAAGATGAGAGGTAGACAAAATAATTTTCGTTCCTTTCGAAATTTTAAAGGAGTACCCTCTGCTTCCTCTTCCTCCACAAAGCAGGAAGGGAATTTTGCTCAGTCCAAATCAGGCTTGGAACAAAAGAAAACAACCCAAGAAGCCCTCTGCTGCTACAAAGACAGCATGAAGGGGCGGCCCCCTGATCCGGGACCAGCTCTAGTAGGGGGCAGACTTTCTTTCTTTGCCCAGGCTTGGGCAAGAGATGTTCAGGACCCCTGGGCATTGGAAATTGTGACCCACGGGTATCAACTGGAATTCAAGGATTTTCTCCCAAGAGGGAGATTTCATCTTTCACGATCGTCTGTAGGCCAGATAAAAAGAGAGGCGTTCTTATGCTGTGTAAAAGACCTCTCTACCATGGGAGTAATTCTTCCCGTTCCAAAACTGGAACAGGGACAGGGGTTTTACTCAAATCTTTTCGTGGTTCCCAAAAAAGAGGGAACTTTCAGACCCATTTTAGAGCTCAAGTGTCTAAACAAGTTTCTCAGAGTCCCATCGTTCAAGATGGAGACTATACGAACAATCTTACCAATGATCCCGGAGGGTCAATATATGACTACCGTGGACTTGAAGGATGCATACCTTCATATCCCTATTCACAAAGATCCTCATCAGTTCTTAAGGTTTGCCTTCCTGGACAAACATTTTCAGTTCGTGGCTCTTCCCTTCGGGTTGGCCACAGCACCCAGGATCTTCACAAAGGTTCTAGGGTCCCTTCTGGCGGTTCTCAGACCGCAGGGCATAGTAGTGGCGCCTTATCTGGACGATATTTTAATTCAGGCGTCGACTTATCATCTGACGAAATCTCATACAGACACAGTGTTGTCCTTTCTGAGAACTCACGGTTGGAAGGTGAACCTAGAAAAGAGTTCACTAGTTCCACTGACAAGGGTTCCCTTCTTGGGAACTCTGATAGACTCTGTAGACATGAAGATATTTTTGACAGAGACCAGAAAATCAAAGATTCTAAATACTTGCCGATCCCTTCAGTCCATTCCTTGGCCGTCAGTGGCTCAGTGTATGGAAGTAATTGGATTAATGGTAGCGGCAATGGACATCATTCCATTTGCTCGTTTTCATCTCAGACCACTGCAGCTGTGCATGCTCAGACAGGGGGATAGGGACTATGCGAATTTATCTCCTCAGATAAATCTGGATCAAGAGACCAGAGACTCTCTTCTTTGGTGGTTGTCACTGGATCATCTGTCACAGGGGACGTGTTTCCGCAGACCCTCGTGGGTGATAGTGACAACGGACGCCAGCCTCCTGGGCTGGGGTGCAGTCTGGAATTCCCTGAAGGCTCAGGGTGTATGGACTCAGGCGGAGTCTCTACTTCCAATCAATATTCTGGAATTGAGAGCAATATTCAATGCGCATGGCCTCAGTTGGCTTCGGCCAAATTCATCAGATTCCAGTCGGACAATATCACGACTGTATGAAAAACATGAATTATCCCAGATGGGGATAAAGAAAGCACGCTGAAAAAAAGTGTGAAGCATAAAACATATCTTAACTAACAAAGTCAGTATGCAACTCTACCGTAAAACCGGTTAGTGATTATGTCCTTGATACAAAAGGGATTCCTGTTGGTTCGTTTTAATATGTTTGTCCCTTTTCGGAAAAGAAGATGATAAATGTATTTCTTCTGAGATGAAGTGGTGAAGTAGACGTAGGCAGCTCCTCTTGGTCCCAGAGAGTAGGGAATAGTCTAATGCAGGAAGGAAAAGAGAGAGGGCGCCACAATAGCGTAATATTGTCTGGTATTGTGAGCAAACATATGTAGACAAATGGTGTGCTTACCAGAACTAGAGGCACTGTGCTGTGACCAGTGCGTGATAGCTTGCTAGCACTTAACAGTGGCTAGTACACTGGATGGATAACGTTCCTTGGAGTCTTTGCTGGTGCCCCCTAGGCAACCTTTTTCTTAGTGTGGATAATTTCAACTGGAAAGTAGAACTTGGTGTGTTGTTGTATGGTATTGGAATACCACAAAGCATAGACAACTTCTTGTAATAAAAAGCTTTAATATATGACGCGTTTCTCAACCCCAACTGGGTCGTTTCCTCAGATAAAAGCGGAAACGACCCAGTTGGGGTTGAGAAACGCGTCATATATTAAAGCTTTTTATTACAAGAAGTTGTCTATGCTTTGTGGTATTCCAATACCATACAACAACAAATTTGATACTTTTGCTTCTTCTGAGGCTGTTTTTGGGAGAAAGGTTCTTCAAGCAGTGGTGCCTTCCGTTTAAGTCTCTGTCTTGTCCCTCCCATTTCATCCGTGTCCTGTAGCTTTGGTATTGTATCCCACAAGTAAGGATGAAATCCGCGGACTCGTCGTATCTTGTAGAAGAAAAGTAAATTTATGCTTACCTGATAAATTAATTTCTTCTACGATACGACGAGTTCACGGCTCTCCCTGTCGTTTTTCAGATAGATTTAAATTATATTTTCTTTTTATAACTTCAGTCACCTCTGCACCTTTTTAGCTTTTCCTTTCTCTTCCTAAACCTTCGGTCGAATAACTGGGGGTGGAGGGAAGGGAGGAGCTATATATATAGCTCTGCTGTGGTGCTCTTTGCCACTTCCTGTTAGCAGGAGGTTAATATCCCACAAGTAAGGATGAAATCCGTGGACTCGTCGTATCGTAGAAGAAATTAATTTATCAGGTAAGCATACATTTACTTTTTTACATAGTTTTTACAGTTATACGGCATCAGTTTCAAGGGATTTAGCATATGAGTATTATGTCCTTTTTAATCTCAGCAATAGCTTTTTGTAGCCTTCCCCTAAACCATTATGTTGAACAATCTTTGTTTTCAGGTTATTTGAGAGTTGTTTTGAGGCCCCCATGTTGCCAATCTTCAGAGGAGACTCAAACGGAACAACAACTTGCAATTGGCCACCTTAAATAC
This sequence comes from Bombina bombina, assembly GCF_027579735.1. Lineage (NCBI taxonomy): Eukaryota > Metazoa > Chordata > Amphibia > Anura > Bombinatoridae > Bombina > Bombina bombina. Next base: position 1,289,832,284 of record NC_069499.1, on the reverse strand, counting down.
TTTTTCTCATGATTGGATGGACCTGTCAATGAAGTTCAAGGCTTAATGGGCTCACCAAATCAATTGTGTGTTCCAATTAATCAGTGCTAGGTAGTTACAGGTATTCAAATCAACAAAATGACAAGGGTGCCCAAATTTATGCACCTGTCTAATTTCGTTTTGATGCATATTGCACATTTTCTGTTAATCCAATAAACCTCATATCACTACTGAAATATTACTGTGTCCTTCAGTTATTTAATAGATCAAAATTAAATTGCTGATCCAAACACCCAATTATTTATAAATGAAAATCATGGAAATTGTCAGGGGTGCCTAAACTTTTGCATATGACTGTATGTGTATATATATATATATATATATATACATTTTGGTTAAAAAATTCATTCTATTAGTTAAATTCTGCACCCCCTACTTTGAGAGAGTTGAGGAATAAGGTTAACACACAATTAAGGAGAGAGCAGGAAGATGTGAGGTTCAGAGGTGAATTAAGAGTTTATTCACTAAGTGGGAAGTGTATATCCTCAATCTTACAATTCCATAACAAATCTAGGTTGTGGCCCCATTCTCTTTCTCAGAATTTATACTGGAGGGGTAGATTGTGATTTTCTGAGATAAACCCAGAACTGTAATTTAAAGGGGGTGGCAACCCTATACAGGGTAGGGGATGCTAGCTCTATTCCTGTGAGTTAATTTACCTTCCAATATTTTTTATTTTTGAAATGTTTGCAAATAGAAAGATGCTTGAAGCATAGGTTTACACACTTAAACCCCTTCACACCCTTGGGACGGCATAGAATGTCCTAACTGCTCTAGTGTCCTGCTTCCCCTCCATTACCCTTAGAGCATTGGATGTGGTTGGGGGACACACCTAGCAACTCAGGCAGTCCCCCAGGATCCAATCAGCGCTCAGGAGCAGCGACAATCAGTCACTGAAACAATGTTACAGCCAATAAGTCATTGAGAAATCATTGGCTGCTAGCACTGTGTCTGCTTTCTCTCTTCCCTCACTGCGATCTGAGGGAGAGAGGAAGGCAGATCATTGCTACAAAGTGTCCCACAGTGTTCAGTACTTTTGTGGTATATTTTTTTTTTTTTTTTGGGGGGGGGGGGGGGGAAGAGTTAGTTGCAATTTAACCCTTTCATTTTTATTAAAGGGAAATTAAACTCAAAATGTTTCTTTCCTGATTCAGATAGAACATACAATTTGAAACAACTTTTATCATTCTATTATCATGTTTCTCCTACATTGGTGTATCCGGTCCACGGCTTCATCCTTACTTGTGGGATATTCTCAATCCCTACAGGAAGTGGCAAAGAGAGCACACAGCAGAGCTGTCCATATAGCTCCCCTCAGGCTCCGCCTCCCCAGTCATTCTCTTTGCCGCTCTAACTAGTAGCATCTCCACGGGGGTGGTAAAGAGTATGTGGTGTTAACCAGAGAACTTCAGTTGGGGGGAACAGTTTGCAGGCTTAACTGCTTCAGGTATGATCAGTCATTTTTCTAACAAGACCTAGTAATGCTAGAAGACTGTCAGCAATCCCCTCTGGGATAGGTAAGCCATTTTTCTTAGACTCTGTATAAAATTATGACTTATATTAAGGGCTCTATGCTGGTTGACACTATTGTGGGCTAAATTGATTGCTTTTTAGCATGTTTTCACTATAAATAAGGTGTTTTTTCAGACTTTAAAACATTTTTGGGGTTTTATTTTGCGCCTGGCACTTATTTGGACACCTATTCTAGTCAGAAAGGCCCCTCCACTCTGGAATGAAGAGGGAGGAGGCCTCATTTTCAAGCCTCAATTGTGCAGTTGTTTTGCTAAGGCAGTTCATGCAGCTTCACGTGGGGAGTCCAGAGGCATCAGAAAAGACTCCAGAGAGGCTTATTTCCTACTAAAATAATCCCTAAGGAAGGTAAAGGCCACAGTGGAAGCTGTGGCATAGTACTGTAGTGTTTTTAACAGGTTAATTGCTGTTATTAGCTCCGGTTTGGGCATTAAGGGGTTAATTGGTCTGAAAATTTGTGTGCAATCCTTTCAAAGCATTAAGACACTGTGGTGAAAATTTCATTAAAATCGGATGTTTATTTGATGGTTTTTTGATGTCTTAGTAATAAAGTGTGCACTTTTATTATTTAAAGACACAGTAATGTTTTTGTCAAAAATAATTTTTATTGCATTGAAGATCTGTTTAAGTCTGTCAAACATGTCTGACCCTTCAGATAACCTATGTTCTGTATGTTCAAAGGCCAAGGTGGTTCCCCCATTAAATTTATGTGTGAAGTGTGCCATAGCGTCCAAACAGCTTAAGGACCGTACAACCACGCTTAAAGATATAGCCCAAGATGATTCTTTAGCTGAAGGTAGTGAGGATAGCTCACTATCCTCTCCTTCTGTGTCAACACCAGCTATGCCCGCGCAAGCGATGCCCAGTACATCTAGCGCGCCAATTGCTATTACTATGCAACAGTTAGCAGCAGTAATGGATAATTCTCTTGCAGCATTTTTATCCAAACTGCCAGCTTTTCCTAGGAAGCGTGATTGCTCAGTTTTAAATACAGAAAATGAGCAAGCAGACACAGAGGATAATTTATCTGTAGTGCCCTCACATCAATCTGACTTGGCGGTGAGGGAGGGCCTGTCTGAGGGAGAAATTTCTCAGCAGGCAGAGCCTGATACCATAGCATTTAAATTTAAGCTAGAACACCTCCGCGCTCTACTTAAGGAGGTCCTAGCTACTCTTGATGATTCTGACCCTTTGGTGGTCCCAGAAAAATTGTGTAAAATGGATAAATTCTTAGAGGTCCCAGTACACACTGATGCGTTTCCGATACCTAAGAGGGTGGCGGATATAGTGAATAAGGAGTGGGAGAAGCCAAGTGTACCTTTTGTTCCCCCTCCTATATTTAAGAAAATGTTCCCCATTGTTGACCCCAGAAGGGACGCGTGGCAGACGGTCCCTAAGGTAGAGGGGGCAGTTTCAATGCTAGCTAAGCGCACAACTATACCAATAGAAGACAGTTGCGCTTTCAAAGATCCTATGGATAAAAAATTAGAAGGTTTACTTAAGAAAATTTTTGTTCAACAAGGTTTTCTTCTTCAACCAATTTCTTGCATTATTCCTGTAACCACTGCAGCTGCTTTTTGGTTTGAGGAATTAGAAAACTCGCTCCAGAAGGAGACTTCTTATGATGAAGTCATGGATAGAATTCACGCCCTGAAGTTGGCTAATTCTTTCATTACAGATGCCGCTTTTCAGTTAGCTAAATTAGCGGCGAAAAATTCTGGTTTCGCAAAAGTGGCACGTAGAGCGCTTTGGCTAAAATCGTGGTCGGTGGATGTGTCGTCCAAAACAAAATTGCTTAATATTGCTTTCAAGGGTAAGACCCTATTCGGGCCAGAGTTGAAAGAAATTATTTCAGATATCACTGGGGGAAAGGGCCATGCCCTTCCACAGGATAGACCTTTCAAAGCTAAAAATAAGTCTAATTTTCGTTCCTTTCGCAATTTCAGGAACGGACCGGCTTCTACCTCTACAGCCACTAGGCAAGAGGGTAACGCATCCCAGCCCAAACCAGCATGGAAACCATTGCAAGGCTGGAACAAGGGTAAACAGGCCAAAAAGCCTGCTGCTGCTACCAAGACAGCATGAAGGGGTAGCCCCCGATCCGGGACCGGATCTAGTAGGGGGCAGACTTTCTCTCTTTGCTCAGGCCTGGGCAAGAGATGTTCCGGACCCCTGGGCACTAGAAATTGTCTCTCAGGGGTATCTTCTAGAATTCAAGGACCTTCCTCCAAGGGGAAGGTTCCAAATGTCTCGCTTATCTTTAGACCAGATAAAGAGACAGGCATTCTTACATTGCGTAGAAGACCTTTTAAAAATGGGAGTGATAAACCCAGTTCCAACAGCAGAACAAGGACTGGGATTTTACTCAAACCTGTTTGTAGTTCCCAAAAAGGAAGGAACTTTCAGGCCAATTCTGGATTTAAAGATCCTAAACAAATTCCTCAGAGTTCCATCATTCAAAATGGAAACCATTCGGACAAGATCACCATCAGTTTCTGAGGTTCGCCTTTCTGGACAAGCATTACCAATTCGTGGCTCTTCCCTTCGGATTGGCCACTGCTTCCAGAATTTTCAAAAAGGTGCTAGGGTCCCTTCTAGCGGTGCTAAGGCCAAGGCATTGCAGTAGCACCTTACCTAGATGACTTTTAAATACAGGCGTCTTCCTTTCACAAAGCAAGGGCTCATACGGACATTGTTCTAGCCTTTCTAAGGTCTCACGGGTGGAAGGTGAACATAGAAAAAAGTTCTTTGTCCCCGTTCACAAGGGTTCCCTTCCTGGGAACAATAATAGACTCGGTAGAAATGAAAATCTTTCTGACAGAGGTCAGGAAATTAAAACTTTTGAACACTTGTCGAGTTCTTCAATCCATTCCTCAACCCTCCATAGCTCAGTGCATGGAGGTAATAGGACTAATGGTTGCGGCAATGGACGTAGTTCCTTTTGCTCGAATTCATTTAAGACCATTGCAACTGTGCATGCTCAAACAATGGAATGGGGATTATGCAGATTTGTCTCCCCAGATTCAGATGGACCAGCAAACCAGAGACTCACTCCTCTGGTGGTTGTCTCAGGATCACCTGTCTCAGGGAATGAGTTTCCGAAGACCGGAGTGGATCATTGTCACGACCGACGCCAGCGTCTTAGGCTAGGGAGCGGTCTGGAAGTCCCTGAAGGCTCAGGGTCTATGGTCTCGGGAAGAATCTCTTCTCCCGATAAACATTTTGGAATTGAGAGCGATATTCAATGCGCTCCAGGCATGGCCTCAACTAGCGGAGGCCAAATTCATCAGATTTCAGTCGGACAACATGACGACTGTAGCATACATCAATCATCAGGGGGGAACAAATGTTGAACAGATTTGTAAGGCAGCGACTTGGTCTTCACTGCATACGCTTGCCAAATTTTACAAATTCGATACTTTTGCTTCTTCGGAGGCTATTTTTGGGAGAAAGGTTTTGCAAGCAGTGGTGCCTTCCGTTTAGGTTACCTGACTTGTTCCCTCCCTTCATCCGTGTCCTAAAGCTTTGGTATTGGTTCCCACAAGTAAGGATGAAGCCGTGGACCGGATACACCAATGTAGGAGAAAACAGAATTTATGTTTACCTGATAAATTTCTTTCTCCTACGGTGTATCCGGTCCACGGCCTGCCCTGGCATTTTGGTCAGGTTTAAATTTATTTTTTGTAAACTACAGTCACCACTGCATCCTATGGTTCTCCTTTTTCTCCTAACCGTCGGTCGAATGACTGGGGGGGCGGAGCCTGAGGGGAGCTATATGGACAGCTCTGCTGTGTGCTCTCTTTGCCACTTCCTGTAGGGATTGAGAATATCCCACAAGGATGAAGCCGTGGACCGGATACACTGTAGGAGAAAGAAATTTATCAGGTAAACATAAATTCTGTTTTTCTTGTTGTCCTTTGTTGAAAAGCAGGAAAGTAAGGTCAGGAGTTTGCATGTGTTTGCAGCACTATATGGCAGCAGTTTTACGAGAATGTTATACATTAGCAGGAGCACTAGATGGCATCCCTGTCATGTATTGCTCCAGACGTGCACACTATCTATCTAGATATCTCTTCCACAAAAAATAACATGAGAACAAATCAAATTTGATAATAGAAGTAAATTGGAAACCTTTTTTAAAATTGTTTTCTCTATCTAAATCATAAAAGAAAAAAATTGGGTTTCATGTCCCTTTAATTTTAACCCTTTGCTGTTTTTCCTGCTGTTGCTGATCATTGCCCTTTGTCAGATCAGTTTGATCAGAGCGGTCTGTCTGCTTAAACTTTCCTTTTTTTTTTCTGTTTAAAAAAAAAAAGAAAGAGAGAAACTAATTTGTGGGAATGGGGGGGGGGGGTAAAGAGGAATTTGGTGGGTTGGTTGAGTGATTTACTTTTAGGTAGGAGTAAAACAAAATTCCCCTTTTGCATCATGGCATCACAGTATACAGCAAAAGTAGCTTACGCCATTCTTGCACAGGATTCAGGGAGTGAAACCTTATCTGACTTTATCTGAGAGTGAAACTCTTACGGAATCCGATATAGAGCTGCTAAGTGACATATCTAGTGATGCTGCTCCCAACTTTACATCATCTAAAAGGAGGTGTCCAACAAGATCTGATAAAAATTGGGTACCCCCAAATTTAACTGCCCCTGAAATACCACCATTTACAGCAACTTCTGGCATCACAACCAGTATTTCCGCTTGGAGCCAATAAATGATATAAACTTGTTCCTTACAGACAACATGTTTAAGAACAAAGTTACTCAAACAAATTTATATGCCAGACAGTATCTGTCAGATAATCCATATTCTCACTATGTTAGAGAAAATACCTGGCACCCCACTGACCTCACAGATATAAATTTGCTTTGGCACTGACACTGGTAATGGGTATAGTTAAAGGGACACTAAACCCAATTTTTTTTCTTTCATGATTCAGATAGAGCATTCAATTTTAAGCAACTTTCTAATTTACTCCTATTATCAAATTTTCTTTGTTCTCTTGCTATCTTTATTTAAAATAAAAGCTTAAAGGGACATTCTACACCAGAATCTTTGTTTTAAAAGATAGACAATCCCTTTATTATCCATTACCTAGTTTTGCATAACCAACAGTTATATTAATACACGTTTTACCTCTGTAATTACCTTGTATCTAAGCCTCTGCAAACTGCCCCCTTATTTCAGTTTTTTTGACAGACTTGCATTTTAGCCAATCAATGCTAATTCCTAGGTAACTCCATGGACGTGAGCACAGTTATCTATATGATACACATGAACTAACACCCCCTAGTGGTGAAAAACTGTCAGAATTAATTCAGATAAGAGGCGTCCTTCAAGGTCTAAGAAATTAGCATATGAACCTCCTAGGTTTAGAATTTTAAATAAGAATACCAAGAGAGAGAAAAAAAAAAATTGGTGATAAAAATAAATTTGTTTAATATTACATGCCCTATATGAATCATGAAAGTTTATTTTGGACTAGACTGTCCCTTTATGAGCCGGCCAATTTTTGGTTGAGAACCTGGGTTACGCTTGCTTATTGGTTTGCTAAGTGTAGCCACCAATAAGCAAGCGCTATCCAGGGTGCTGAACCTAAAATGGACTGGCTCCTAAGCTTTAAATTCCTGCTTTTTAAATAAAGATAGCAAGAGAACTAAGAAAAATTGATAGTAGGAGTAAATTAGAAAGTTGCTTAAAATGACATGCTCTATCTGAATCATGAAATAATAAAATTTGGTTTAGTATCCCTTTAAGAAACCCAGTTAGGTTCCTACTGGAACCAGCACCCCAACTTGGCTTCCTCTCTTTTCCCAGGGATTTTGAAACTGAATATATTTGAAAAGCTGCTACAGTTTTAGTTTTAAAGATAATGCCTAGTGCCCCCTAGAAATTACAGTGAAAAATAGTATATATCTATCCAGGTTATCTATCCAGGTCAGGGTGGGATTACTGCACACCTTTATAAACTGTTTCCCAAAAGCTTTAAAAATACTAGATACTGATAAAAGGTGGCGCAATGAAATTGCGGATTCCTCTAAGGGGCCAATTTAACATTGTGCGAGCGGACATGATCCAATATTGCGGATCATGTCCACTGCACATCGATATATATTCTTGTGAACTGCTGGCGCAATGCTGCCCCCTGCATATTGGCCGCCAGCAGGAGGTGTCAACCCGATCACCGTCTGTCCGCCGCCTCAGAGCAGGTGGACAGATTATGGAGCAGCGGTCTTTAGACCGCTGCTTCATAACTTGTGTTTCTGGCAAGCCTGAAGGCTCGCCAGAAACATGGGGCATCATGCTCTATATGGAGCTTGATAAATATGCCCCAAAATCTTAATAAAGATGTACTCCTTACAAATAATTGTCTTAAGGGAAATATACGTAGTTAAAATGAAATATAATTTAATATAATTTAATATATAAATGTATAGAAATTAAGAAAATAAAAAAAAAATTCTCAACCACTAATTAGTGACGATTTACTTCGCACAAATTTAGTCTGCAAAATGTAGCTAAATCGCAATATAAATTTTATTAATAATATGCAGTTTCCCTAATCAATTAAAACATATAGTCTAAAACATAAGAATAAAAATAAAAAATAGACACTGGTGTCGATTAGATATCAATGTAGCCTTTAGTTAATACAGTACATTCTGAACCTATTTAAAAGACATTAAGACACAGTTGAATTACAAAACACATTAAACTTGAGACGGCTGTAAGTGTATTGTGTCTCAATCTATGTGGATGTCTCCTTATGGTTAATCCGTATGGATTGGAGGTGAAAAAATTCTCTTTTTGTATTATTCCAGTTCTGGAACTGCCTTGATATGACACTGATATTATTAGTCTTTTTATTACCATTAATAAAAGTCAAGTCTTATTGTAAAGGGCAATAAGTGCGGTATGCAGAGTACGGCTTTAATTAGCGTTTGTTAAAGAGTCAAGTTAGTTAACCGTTAATTTGTATAAAACTTCAGCCTTTCGGCTCAAAAGTACCTTATTACTAGTGGTAATATTACAAATGTTTCTGTGAATCTCGTTTTTTTTTTCTTTCTCCTGGTTAACCGTGCAATGTTTAAACAATGTATCCTGTGTGGACAGATGATTCCGGTGGAGTGCTGTTGTTCCCAGCCTCCATTTACCGGGTGATGTAGCTAATATGACTATCCGCTGTTAGATGGTTTCTGCTCCTGTCTGGTTATTGAACAACCGGTAGAGTATTCCTATTGGGACCTCTGTTTACCCGGTTCTTTGCTCCTCTGTGATGTCAGCTGTTAAGATGTTTCAGCTCCTGTTTGGTTGTCAAAAGAGCCGCTGGAGTATTCCTATTAGGACCTCTGTTTACCGGGTTCTTTGCTCCTCAGTGTTGTCTTTAAATTTCAGTTGAACCGGTAGGGGTGTTTGTCTTATAACCTCCGTATACCGGGTTAACTCTCCTCCGTGGTGTCGGCATTCAGCTTGCAGTTATCAGGTTCTACGCGTTTCGGCTTGCAGCCTTTCTCAAGATATATACAAGATGCAGCCCCTGATAAAACACCTGTCTGAAAAATGCTTAGAATATTACACTCCTAACCATAACATCTGTATAGATTAATCCCTCATGAAATTTAAGGGAAAATTGCTTTTTAAGCAATATATTCCATCTAAGCAGTCACGTTATGGAATAAAATGCACTACAGGTTATACAGGTCATTTATGAAGGTAAAGATAGCCACTGTGATCCACCTGGCTGCCCAGATTCAATTGACACAAATGGCAAGATTGAGTGGGAGCTCCTCCTCCCCTTGCTGAACATAGGCTACATCTATGGGTCAACAACTACTTTACCAGCATAGAATTGTTTAAAAATGTATTTTATTTTGGAACCCTGGCCTGTGGCTCAGTACACAGGTTTTCCCCAAAAGCTGACATATACGGCAAAAACATTAGCTTTACGCCAAGATGAATTGCTGGCACTTTGCACACTTCTTTTTTTGTCAGTGTTCTATTCTGTCCACAATGCACAATGAAACTACAGTGCCTGGTTAAGCGCAAGGCCAAAGCCTGGTATGAAAAAATTGCCATATATGTTATGCAGATAGCAGTCTATAATAAATATGTGCTGTACAAAAAAACATGCACAGGGAAGCAATATACGTTCCTGGAATTTGTTAAATTTAAGATATTTTGTTTAACCAGACCCCTAATCCTCCAACTTTTTTATTTTTATTTAAATTTTGAGGTTTTTCAGTATTACAAAAACACAAATTTTATAACCTAATGACAGGTTCAACAATGTTGTAAAGCAGTAATACATACTCATAATTTTAAAATCCATAACATATGTGAGTGATTATAACAAGACCTTAGGTAATGCATACATGAAATTAAATTAACTCAATGTCACAGAATCACATTCTCCTACAAGGAGGGAGGAATAGATAAGAGAAGGTGAGAGAGATTGTTTTCTAGTGAATTGAGATCAGGTTGGTTTTGTTATGGCTTATAGATATGAGAAGAAAACAATAACCAAGAGTTAAATAACAAAGGGGGAATATATAAGTAAATATCAGTACCTCTACAAGTAGTATTAGACGCAAGCGTTCCATTATAGGACTAGGTAAATGAGTGAATTTTGGGATGAAGCATGCCATTGTAGTGTGAATAAAGTTAAATAGGTTCTGAGCACAAGGTGGGGGGGGGGGAGGTTAAGAGGAAAAAAAGGGGTTAGTTCTCTGTCTGAGAATAGCAGTAGTCTCCAATATTATCACAACCACATTTTTATACTGGTTTGACATACAACATTAGGTCATCATTACCAGATCTTGGCACTATTTAGATTACTATTATATGGCTGGTACATTTGTCCCATTATATGCCTGTTCAGCGTGGTCCACTCTCCATAGTTCCCAACTCATGCAATGTAGGTCAATTTTATTTTTAGCTGCAAACACAGGGCTTTCCATAGATTCAATATGTGATAACATATTTAGAACTTTGGTCCACCTAGGGCCCTTAGGTCGGCGCCAAGCTCTAGCAATAGCCAATTTGACTGTCATAAACAAGTAAATACATAAGTTGAGGATATGAGTTTGGATTTTTCTAGGAAACAAGTGGAAGAGTCCCATCTGGGGGTTCCCGCCCTCATCAATACCGAATCTTCTACTATAAAGGAAAGCTCTAGTCCCGAGCCGCTGGATTTTTGGGCAGTCCCACCATGTGTGTAGAAGTCCCTCCCCCAACCTCTCCAACACAGTGGGGAATTTAGATGGGCTATCTGAAAAAGCCTGAGGGGGGTCAAGTGCCACTGGGTAAGAATCTTAAAATGTAGTTCCAGAAAGGAAACACTGTGTGTTGCTGTTTTTGTAAGTAGAACTGCTGCAGTCCAGGAGTTCTCTGTATCTTCAAACCTCAGTGATCGCTCCCATTACTTGATATGGGGTGTTTTGCAGAAGATGGGTGGATGAAGGACATCTGTATAAGAAAGAGAAAACATTTTGGAACCCGTGTACCCGAGGACCATCTCTTCTCCTAGTCAGTTACCTGCCTTAGGGGTGTGTTAAGGAAACCCCATAATCTTAGGAAACTTTTTAATCTCAAGAACTCAAAATGAAGTAATGGTGAGTGAGAAAAATGTGCCTGGAAGGTTGTTATAGGTAGGATGGAGAAGAAAAAGAATAAGAAAAAAAATGGAGAGCACCACTGATACTATGTGAAAACTGTATGTGAATGTATAATTAGTGTGAATACAATTTGTATAAGCAGCTGTTATAAAAAACAAAAAAATAACAAATGGTAACAGCGCTAACAAATAATTGTGCAAAACAACCTGGTGGTTTCAATACTAATGTTTATTTAAATATATAAAACACAATGTGCAAAAAATGCAAACATACAGAGTGATTAATCACAGCTTGATTTTATCAGAATACCGTCAGCTACCTTCTCCAGCTTGTTTCTGTTTGTGTAAAGGGTCTTTTCATATGCAAAAGAAGGGGGAGGGGGAGGGGGAGTGGGGAGTGTCTTATTTCCCACTTGCAGTGGGCTTTCCAGCTACCTTTTCAACAAAGCTAAACAGAGCTTCTAAGTAAGTTTTTAAACAGTTTTATACTGGATTTTTATATCGGTATCTGTGCATCTTATTCTTTATAGTAGTGTCTATTACATGGAGTTATATGAAAATGAGTGTATACTGTCCCTTTAATCTCAAGAACTCAAAATGAAGTAATGGTGAGTGAGGAAAACGGGCCTGGAAGGTTGTTATAGATAGGATGGAGTCAATGGCAAATTAGGTCAGTGATTGACTCGATTCTGGTTTCTGCCCACAAATCTGGATGAGAGTCTGAAAGGGCCAGTAATAATCCTTAGATTGAGTGAATCGGGGATGGGTGAGGTGAAACTCCAATCCTCCCATATTTCAATCAGAAAATGTCCAGAAACTTTGCAGCAGGCACTTTCCTTATAGTATCATCCCTACAACCTGCAAAGAGTCACCCCAGAAAATGTGCAGAGTCGGCTCCAAAAAAAGGAGTTAGGAGGGACACTAGCTACTATTGCCCCTCCTGCCCATATATACGTGGCCTCTGTATTACAGACTGCTTCAATATATACCATACAGATTTTTGATTCAAATGACTGTATGTGTTTTTGATTTATTTTATTATTCTGTTTTCCTGACTATGAATCCCCTGTCCTTGGCCTGTCCCTTTTTACGTTAAACCATGCCACTTTAAGGTCATGATAAATTAGCTACACAAAACAACTAAAAATACCCCATTTAGATTATCCTGAGTAATTTACTTTGCAAATGGTATGTCATGATGGGGGTAATTTTCATTCCTAGGCTGTTATACTGCCTCAAATGCAACATTGGGCAAGAAAATCAGTGTCAAATTTCCATTTTAAATGGGAAGGCCCCATATATGGCCCTAGAACTTCCTGAAACCCCATATACCTGTACATGGGGAGGGGTACTATTCTACTCATGGGACTTCGATGAACACAAATATCGGTGTTTTCTAGCAGTAAAGAGAAACAAAGTAGTTAAAGGGACACTGAACCCAAAACATTTCTTTCGTGATTCAGATAGAGCATGCAATTTTAAGCAACTTTCTAATTTACTCCTATTGTCAATGTTTCTTCGTTCTCTTGCTATCTTTATATAAAAAGAAGCCATCTAAGCTTTTTTTCTTGGTTCAGAACTCTGGACAGCAGTTTTTTATTGGGGGATGAATTTATCCACCAATCAGCAAGGACAACCTAGGTTGTTCACTAAAAATGGGCCGGCATCTAAACTTACATTCTTGCATTTCATATAAAGATGCCAAGAGAATAAAGAACATTTGATAATAGGAGTAAATTAGAAAGTTGCTTAAAATTTCATGCTCTATCTGAATCACAAAAGAAAAAATTTGGGTTCAGTGTCCCTTTAAGATAGGACTTTCTGGGAACGCTGGAAAATGGGTAAACAGGTAGAAATGTTCCTGTAATACAGTGACCAAGCACTACTGCCCCTTTAGACACAAACACATTTCCACATCTCAACAGGCAAGGAAATCATATAGTAGAAAATGGAAGTTGCTCAATACAAACAGCGTCGCTCCAGACAGGGGAGGATTTAACCGTCACCTCTTACCCTAGTTCGGGCTTGTAACTTTGACCCCTGGCTTCAATCCAGATCCGGTCGAAAACGCTGCAGTGAGAAGCTGAGAGACTAATCCCTTCCAAACACATTCAGCCTTGCCTCGCTACCATTCGCAGCCGAGAGTGGAACGTCACAGTGTAGGGGGCGGGTCCAGAATCCAATGCAGAATCACGGAGAATCCTCAGTGCATGGTGGGTACAGCATCACAGAAGAACAAGAGGACTGCCAAGGATTAATTAAATAAAATTTAACTTTTAATCAAAGAGAAACATAATAAAACAAAAAAAATCTACACTGGGACAATCACAATAAGAAGAGGCGTGTAAGCAACCGGCTTACACGTTTTGGCCGTACTTGGCCGTAATCATAGCCTGATGGTTACTAGCATCTGTGTGTCCTTTAAAAAAGGTAAAACAAAATCTAACTGGCTAATACAAAAACACACCTCTCTCTTTCTCTTAAAGCACCAGTACTAATTGATGGCAAGTGAACAAGCAATAATAAATGTGAACATAAAGGGACACTGAATCCAAATTTTTTATTTCTTGATTCAGATAGAGAATGCAATTTTAAGCAACTTTCTAATTTACTCCTATTATCAAATGTTCTTCATTCTCTCGGTATCTTTATTTGAAAAGCAAGAATGTAAGTTTAGATGCCGGACCATTTTTGGTGAACAACCTGGGTTTTTCTTGCTGATTGGTGGATAAATTCAACCACCAATAAACAAGTGCTGTCCAGTGTACTGAACCAAAAATTGTCTGGCTCCTTAGCTTAGATAATGTATTTTTTAAATAAATATAGCAGGAGAATGAAGAAAATTTGACAATAGGAGTAAATTAGAAAACTGCTTAAAATTGCATGCTCTATCTGAATCACAAAAGAAAAAATTTGGGTTCAGTGTTCCTCAATTAGCCTGTGGTATCCCCACCCATCCTGAAAATGTTTGGACTTGAGGCCAAGATGTGTTAACACAGCCAGTAGAAGAAATTACACTCCCAGTGGGTTATAGAAGAGATAAGGTAATAAAATGTTAATTTTTCATTGTTCTCTCCAAGTATTGGTGATTGGTTTATGGACAGATATAAGATAAGGAAGCAGGTAGATGTACACAATGTGATAAAGTAATGAGAGCTGATTATGCCTACAAGCTCAACCCATTTTATTAGGTTGTGGCTTCAAAACACAAAATCAGCTAATTCATATACACAAATAAGCCTTAAAAGCAAATCTCATACATTTTATACTCTGCAGCTGGTAAAAAAGTAATTGGAAACACATTAAGGGAAAAATTTTTTTACAGCATACTGTCCCTTTAAGTAAAACAAAGCAAAACAGAAAAAGCAGACTGATTATGTGATAGAAACCCCACAGCATCTTGGAAAATAGATTTAAGTAAATATTGAACCCCACAGTTATAATCTAGTGTGCAACATAATATTAAATAGCTAAATTACCCCAATAAAGATCATGCAATATAAATCCTAAACTGAATAAATTTTACAAAGCACATAAGATTGGAGGGGCTCAATAGTGACACCACAATCCGTCAAGTAATTGCCCAAGTGTAAAATGAAAATGTATACACAAAAAGGACGAATGAAATAGCACACAAACTGGACTGATAGTGGTGTCAAAAAGAAGGGGGAAAGCAAATGAAAATATATACAGATAAATTTTAAGAAAAAAATAAATACAGCAAAAAATAGAATTCTAATACATCATAAGATGCAACAATAATGGCAATGTAATCTGGTTTATTCCCAATAATGAATCAGATCTTAGTCTGAATTGAGACGTTGAGGGTATTGAGTGTTCAACTTGCACACCCAAACCATTTCACGTTTATTAAGTAATTTTAAATTGTTACCTCCTGACTTAGGAACAGTAACTTTTTCAATAACACACCATTTAAATGTACTCAGATCTTTTTGATTTTTGTTCACAAAGTGTTGTACAATAAGAGTAGATGATTTACGCTTATTAATGGTGGAAAAGTGTTCCCTGATCCTCGAGGATACATCCCTAGTGGTGAGACCTATATATTGGAGGTGACAGCATTCACATGTAATCAAGTAGATAACGAAAGTGCTAGTGCAGTTGTGACAACCGTAATTTGAAAGACCTCCCCAGAGATCATAAAGGTAAATGTGTCAGAAATTTGGGCAAAATCACATGGCTTACATTTTCTATGGCCACATCTAAACATACCATGACGAAGGAGCCAGGAACTACAGATAGGTTTAATGCTGGTCAGTTGCGTTGGGGACATATAATTACAAATAGTCCTACGTTTGCGATAGGAACACCTTAGGCCAGATTTAACAGTGTTTTGCAGTTTGTCATCAGCTGATAACACAGAGAAATGTTTTCTCACAATTTTGCAAATTTCATTATATTGGGCGCTAAACTCAGTCACAAAAGTGAACCCTCTGTGAGGATCCCTTGTATCAGGTTTCTTATTCACCAACAAAGAATTCCTGTCCAATTTGTTAATCACTTTGGGTTGATAGCCTCTGGCTCTCAGTCTAGCACTTAGTTCCTCAGCCTCCTGTTCATATTCATCATGTACAGAACAGTTCCGCCTAAGTCTGACAAACTGTCCTTTGACCACGGCATAAGGAACATGATGGGGATGGCAACTGGTAGCGTGGAGTAAGGTGTTACCAGTAATTGGTTTGTGAGAGACCCTGGAATGTATACGGTCATCACTGGTGGCTGTCAATTTAACATCCAGAAAATGTATACATTCCTTTTAAAATTCAAAGGTGAACTTCAAGTCAATCTGGTTATCATTAAAGGGACACTGTATCCAAAATTTTTCTTTTGTGATTCAGATTGAGCATGGAATTTTAAGCAACTTTCTAATTTACTCCTATTATCAAATTTTCTTAATTCTCTTGGTATCTTTATTTGAAATGCAAGAATGTAAGTTTAGATGTCGGACCATTTTTGGTGAACAACCTGGGTTGTCCTTGCTGATTGGTGGATAAATCCATCCACCAATAAAAAAGTGCTGTCCAGAGTACTGAAACCAAAAAAAAAAGCTTAGATGTCTTCTTTTTCAAATAATGATAGCAAGAGAACGAAGAAAAATTGATAATAGGAGTAAATTAGAAAGTTGCTTAAAATTGCATGCTCTTTCTGAATTACAAAAGAAAAAATTTGGGTACAGTGTCCCTTTAAGGTAACAAATAAATGCCTGGGCCTCATTAGATGTACCATCCCACACCATCAAGAGGTCATCAATATAGCGTTGGTACATACGGACATTGGAAATATAGGGTTTAGGTTGGCATAGGAAAGGGGCAAATTTGGCCCCATAGCAGTCTTACATCTCTGGAGATAAAAATTGCCCTCAAAGGTAAAGAAAGTATGTGTCAGTAAAAAGAGAGTAGTCCTGCTTACAATTTTTTTAAAGGCAGTATTATAATTAGTATGATGCTTCAAAAAGTACTCAATGGCCTTTAGACCAGCCTCATGTGGTATAGATGTGTATAAGCCTAAGGCCACAACATTAACTGTTAACCAGCTTGACGTTGGGGTCCAAGTAGTATTGCTCAAAATGCTCAACACGTTTAGTATCATAGGTGTAACTAGCCAAAGAAGTGACAAGAGGTTGTAAAATACTGTCCAACCAACAGGAGAGGTTTTCCAAAATAGAGTTAATGCCACTAATAATGGGGCGACCAACAACTTTCTGTAATGTTTTGTGAACCTTCGGTAGATGATGGAAGAGGGGGACACGAGGAGACTCAATAATAAGGAACTGTGCAGTCTCAGAATCCAAAAATCCCCCCTCTAATCCATCATCCACCAGGTTTTTCAGCTCATTCTGAAATCTGTTAGTTGGATCACAAGAGAGGGTGGTGTAGTTGATGGGGTTATCCAGTTGACGGTGGGCTTCCTTCACATAATCAGCCCTATTCATCACTACAACCGACCCTCCCTTGTCCGCAGATTTAATAACCAACTGTGTGTTAGCCCGTAGTTCATTAAATGCCTCTCTTTCTTTGAATGTAAGATTGAAATGTGTATTATCTTGTGTGTATTTCAAACTTTTATGGTCTTTTTCTACCCTCCTGAAAAAGTCTCAATGATGGGACCCGTACTTTGTATGGGGTAAAAATCTGATTTTCTCTTAAATTTGGGAAATTTGCAACTGGTGGTAACCTGAGACTGGCTCTCCTGGGCCAAGGATTCTAAGGACATAAGATCACAATATTCAGAAAAGTTGAAGACATGGCCAAAGGAGTCAACACTTGAGGTTTGATAATTGGACACATTATCCAGTAAAGTTTTGTAAAGTGATACCTCTTATAAGCTTATTGACATCAATAACCATCTGAAATAAGTTGAAATTCAAGGTAGGTGAAAAAGTGAGCCCCAGTCCTAAGACCTTGTACTGTACAGGAGTTAAAGTCACATCAGACAGATTAAAGGGACAGTCAACACCAGAATTGTTGTTGTTTTAAAAGATAGATAATCCTTTAATTACCAATTCCCCAGTTTTGCATAACCAACACAGTTATAATTATACACGTTTTACCTCTGTAATTACCTTGTATCTAAGCCTCAGCAGACTGCCCCCTTATTTCAGTTCTTTTGACAGACTTCCATTTTAGCCAATCAGAGCTGTCTCCATGGTAAATTCACGTGCATGAGCTCAATGTTAGCTATATGAAACATGTGAACTAATGCCCTCTAGTGGTGAAAAACTATCAAAATGCATTTAGATTAGAGGTGGCCTTCAAGGTCTAAGAAATTAGCATATGAACCTCCTAGGTTTAGCTTTCAACTAAGAATACCAAGAGAACAAAGCAAAATTGGTGATAAAAGTAAATTGGAAAGTTGTTTAAAATTACATGCCCCTCCCTTGGGTGGATTGCTGGCCCAGGGAAAAACCTGATTAATGACACTTCTGTCTGATGTCATAGTGTGCTCAATAATAGGAGTAACAACAGTTGATGTTGCTATATATTTAGTCTCCGGTCTGACAATGGATGCCTGAGTAATTAATATACTCTTAAAGGGACACTGAACCCAAATTTTTTCTTTCGTGATTCCGATAGAGCATGCCATTTTAAGCAACTTTCTAATTTACTCCTATTGTCAAATTTTCTTCATTCTCTTGGTATCTTTATTTGAAATTCAAGAATGTAAGTTTAGATGCCGGCCCATTTCTGGTGAACAACCCGGGTTGTTCTTGCTGATTGGTGGATAAATTCATCCACCAATGAAAAAGTGCTTTCCAGGGTTCTGAAGCAAACAAATAGCTTAGATGCCTTCTTTTTCAAATAAAGATATCAAGAGAACGAAGAAAAAATCATAATAGGAGTAAATTAGAAAGTTGCTTAAAATTGCATGTTCTATCTGAATCACGAAAGAAAACATTTGGGTTCAGTGTTTCTTTAATCTCTGCTGGAGGGTTACTAGACTCATGCACTGTGGCAATCTGATCCTCACCACTAGAGTTAGCCGTGTCATCAGACTCAACTTCACTGACAGAGAAGGTGACTTTTTTAGAGGGAGTCTGACTAGAGGATTTGTTCTTTTTATTATAGTTACGACGTTGTCTACGTCTGGGACCTTTAATGGGACCGTCTTGATTCTGATCATTCTGTATTGGTTCCTAAGTTTCTTATTCCAAATATAAATATGACCCCCATTATAGTCAGAGCTGTCCCTAATATATTTGGTGTGTTTAACCTCCATAATTTGTGTTTTAGCTTCCGCTATAGTAGTGTTTAATATTGTATTAAATGCAGCAAAGTCTGATTCAATTCTCCTATCATTAAAAATAATCTGTAATTCATCAATTTCACGTCTAATATCAGTGAGTAGGTTGTTTTTGTAAGTCATAAGCATATTCATTAAAGGGACAGTGAACCCAAAATGTTTCTTTCGTGATTCAGATAGAGCTTCAAATTTTAAGCAACTTTGTAATTTACTCCTATTATAAAATTTTCTTCATTCTCTTGGTATCTTTATTTTAAATGCAAGAATGTAAGTTTAGATGCCGGCCTATTTTTGGTGAACAACCTGGGTTATCCTTGCTGATTGGTGGATAAATTCATCCACCAATAAAAACTGCTGTCCAGAGTTCTGAACAAAAAAAAAAGCTTGGATGCCTTCTATTTCAAATAAAGATAGCAAGAGAACAAAGAAAATTTGGTAATAGGAGTAAATTAGAAAATTGCTTAAAATTGCATGCTCTATATGAATCACGAAAGAAAAAATGTGGGTTCAGTGTCCCTTTAATCTCAGGGAACATTCTGTTAAAATCAAATTCCATGCATTAATAAACTCCTTGTCCTCCATTTCAAAAGTGGGGAATTTATATATTCTAAATCCTCTAGGTATTATTTGTAATTGCAAATACCGCTCTAGAGTCCATACATCCCACTGAAGTCTTGCCTCTTTAATAAGCAGAACTTCTATGGAGTCAAAGAGAGCACTGAGTGAAAAAATTATTTTATCCACAGAAAAAAATATGTTCCATGTCCTGAGATTGGCTTCTATTTGAAGCTGTCATCAATAAAAAGTACCTTTGATTGTCATCCCCTTCCATGACAGACTGCAAAGTCCTCAGTAAGGCCTAAATAACGGCACTACCCAAGTGCTATAAATGAGAAACAAAGTAGTTAAGATAGGACTTGCTGGGAACGCTGGAAAACGGGTAAACAGGTAGAAATGTTCCTGTAATACAATGACCAAGCACTACTGCCGCCTTAAGACACAAAACACATTTCCACATCTCAACAAGCAAGGAAATCATATAGTAGAAAATGGAAGCGGCTCAATACTAACAGCGTAAGAGGTGACGGTTAAATCCTCCCCTGTCTGGAGCGACGCTACGGGCTAACACACAGTTGGTTATTAAATCTGTTGACAAGGGAGGTCGGTTGTAGTGAGGAATAGGACTGATCATGTGAAGGAAGCCCACCGTCAACTGGATAACCCCATCAACTACTCCACCCTCTCTTGTGATCCAACTAACAAATTTCAGAACGAGCTGAAAAACCTGGTGGATGATGGATTAGAGGGGGGATTTTTGGATTCTGAGACTGCACAGTTCCTTATTATTGAGTCTCCTCGTGTCCCCCTCTTCCATCATCTACCAAAGGTTCACAAAACGTTACATAACGTTGTTGGTTGCCCCATTGTTAGTGGCATTAACTCTATTTTGGAAAACCTCTCCTGTTGGTTGGACAGTATTTTACAACCTCTTGTCACTTCTTTGGATAGTTACACCCATGATACTAAACATGTGTTGAGCATTTTGAGCAATACTACTTGGACCCCAACGTCAAGCTGGTTAACAGTTGATGTTGTGGCCTTATACACATCTATACCAAATGAGGCTGGTCTAAAGGCCATTGAGTACTTTTTGAAGCATAATACTAATTATAGTACTGCCTTTTAAAAATTTGTAATCAGGACTACTCTCTTTTTACTGACACAAAATGTCTTTACCTTTGAGGGCAATTTTTATCTCCAGAGATGTGGGACTGCTATGGGGGCCAAATTTGCCCCTTCCTATGCCAACCTTTTTTTAGGTTGGTGGGAGAGGTCCCACATCTTTGGAGATACAAATCCCTATAGGTCCAATGTCCGTATGTACCAACTTTATATATTGATGACCTCTTGATGGTGTGGGATGGTACATCTAATGAGGCCCAGGCATTTATATGTTACCTAAACAATAACCAGATTGGCTTGAAGTTCACCTTTGAATTTCAAAAGGAATGTATACATTTTCTGGATGTTAAATTGCAGTCACCAGTGATGGCCGTATACATTCCACGGATCTATCGCAACCCAATTACTGGTAACACCTTACTCCACGCTACCAGTTGCCATCCCCGTCATGTTCCTTATGTCATGGCCAAGGGCCAGTTTGTCAGACTTAGGCAGAACTGTTCTGTACATGATGAATATGTACAGGAGGCTGAGGAACTAAGTGCTAGACTGAGAGCCAGAGGCTATCAAACCAAAGTGATTAACAAAGCGAGAGGGGAAGTGGACAAATTGGACAGGAATTCTTTGTTGGTGCAAAATTGGGAGAAAACATTTCTCTTTGTTATCGACTGATGACAAACTGCAAAACACTGTTAAATCTGGCCTAAGGTGTTCCTATTGCATATGTAGGACTATTGGTAATTATGTGTCCCCAACACAATTGACCAGCATTAAACCTATCCGTAGTTCCTGGCTCCTTCATCATGGTATGTTTAGATGCGGACATAGAAAATGTAAGCCATGTGATTTTGCCCAAATTACTGACACCTTTACCTCTATGACCACTGGGGAGGTCTTTCAAATATACGGTTGTCACAACTGCACTAGCACTTTCGTTATCTACTTGATTACATGTGAATGCTGTCACCTCCAATATATAGGGTCTCACCACTAGGGATGTATCCTCAAAGATCAGGGAACACTTTTCCACCATTAATACGGGTAAATCATCTACTCTTATTGTACAACACTTTGTGAACAAACATCAAAAAGATCTGAGTACATTTAAATGGTGTGTTATCGAAAAAGTTACTGTTCCTAAGTCAGGAGGTAACACTAACAGGTTAAAATGACTTAATAAACATGAAATGTTTTGGGTGCTCAAGTTGAACACTCGGTACCCTCAAGACTATGATCTGATTAATTATTGGGAATAAACCAGATTACATTGCCATTATTGTTGCCTCTCATGATGTATTAGAATTCTATTTTTTGCTGTATTTATTTATTTTTTCATAAAATGTATCTGTATATATTTTCATTTGCTTTCCTCCTTCTTTTTGACACCACTATCAGTCCAGTTTGTGTGCTATTGCATTTGTCCTTTTTGTGTATACATTATCATTTTACACTTGGATGTATACTTGACGGATTGTGGTGTCACTATTGAGCCCCCCCAAATCTTATGTGCTTTGTAAAATGTATTCCCTGTTTAGGATTTATATTGCATGATCTTTATTGGAGTCATTTAGCTATTTAATATTATGTTGCACAATAGATTATAACTGTGGGGTTCAATATTTACTTAAATCTATTTTCCAAGATGCTGTGGGGTTTCTATTACATAATCAGTCTGCTTGTCCTATTTTCCTTTGTTTTACTTAAGTTCACATTTCATATTGCTTGTTCACTTGCCATCAATTAGTACTGGTGCTTTAAGAGAGAGAGGCGTTTTTTGTATTAGCCAGTTAGATTTTGTTTTACCTTTTTTTAAAGGACACACTAGTAACCAGTAACCATCAGTTAGTAAGCTAGTAACCATCAGGCTATGATTATGGCCAAGTACGGGCGAAACGCGTAAGTTGGTTGCTTACACTCCTCTTCTTTTTGTGATTGTCCCCCGTGTAGAATTTTTTTGTTTTATTATGTTACGCTTTGATTAAACCTTGGCGGTCCTCTTGTTCCTCTTTTATAGCAGTAAAACATATAATGTTGATATAAACAGTGAAAGGACAGTGTTTGTGTGAAGAACTAAAAAAAAAAACACTAAATTTTGCCAGGTTTTGTGACTAAGTTGCTACAAAAAGAAACTGGACTTATCCCTTTTGTAAGACCCTCCCTGGGTTGTCTACTTTTGCAAATGGTATGCCATGATGGGGTAATTTTCATTCCTGGGCTGCCATACTGTCTTTAAGGCAGCATATCAAATTTTCTTCGTTCTCTTGATATCTTTATTTGAAAAATCAGGAACGTAAGCTTAGGAGCCGGACCATTTTTGGTTCAGCACCTGGATAGCACTTGTTGATTGGTTCCTTGTCAGAAACAGGATATGTGTGCAACAGAGTGACACACAACCGGGCGCTAACTTAGAATAAAATAAGGATAAAAATCAAGCCTGAATATCAAAAGTACTAAATGACATAATATACATACCCTAGTACATAAAAAAATAACAATAGTATAAATAATTAAAAAACTTCAGTCCAGGAAAAGATCATATATATATAGTCCGTTTTGATAAATTACTTACAGTCTTTGCATATCAGGAGTATTGAATAATGTATTGTAAAATAAAGTGAATGGTCGCTGCTCCTCCAAAGTAGGGGTAAACTCCAGGGTCCCCAACAAGATAAACTGTGAATGATAGAAGGGAAAGAGCGCAGACTCAAGTGCAATATTTAAAGTTTTTATTCAAGCAACAGACGAATAACAAATTGAACACTCACAAGATAGTGCATAGATTTATGCATATAATAGCCGATTGCTAGGTCCCAAAAACCGATCCTTATGGCAGTGTTTCCAAGGATGTATCACAGGTCAGTTCACGTTGCCGGCTTTGCAAACGAACACACCCGCTCTGCAGTCGCGGGGCTGATGACGTTTCCTGTAGCCGTCTCAAGGAGTGCTGGATCACTGACAACTCCTGGACTACGGATCCCGCCAGGGGTCAAAAGAGCTAAGCAAATTCTACGCGTTTCGTCTCGTATCGTCGAGACTTTGTCAAGAATGCTTAGCTACACATATTTGCGCATTATATACCCTTGATGGTGTAAGCGTAATTGATCCCAATTAATTAATAAGTGTTACATATAAGGGTATATAAAGGGCAAAGAATGTCAAATAGTTGATACAATTGTAAATGCATAATAATTGATAAAAACATTTTTTAAAAAACAATGGCATTAAATATAGCAGCAAAAAAATATCAGGTTCTATATTGATAATACAATAATTGCAATTAATACCTCTATACCAAATTTTAAAATATATGCAAAAAACTATGAAACATGAAAACAAATTAATAATACTCCAAGATGATTATATATATATATAAAATTGTTAAAATACATAGAACTACCACAACAATTAAATATGATAAAAAGAATGGTTAATTTCATAAAAAAGCCTGGATATCTAATTCTATATTTAACCCTTTGGGTTCCAGACAGTCTAGTGTTTTTATCCAAAAGGTTTCCCTTTGCCTTAACTTCAGCAATCTGTTAGTATCCCATTTGTCTGGTGCAACCCATTCAATAATTTTAATGCTAAGCTCATTAGGGTTCTGATTGTGACATACTTTAAAATGATAAGATACACTATGATTATCAAAACCTGACTCTATGTTCCTAATATGTTCTCTCAATCTATACTTTATTTTTCTTTTAGTTCTTCCTACATAGATTTTGCCACATTTGCAAGTGAGTAGGTATACTACATACGTAGAGTGGCAAGTACATCTATATTTGCATTTGTAGGTGTGATTACCATCTGAATTTGAGAAACTAGTATGTTGTGTATCTATGAGAGGGCACACGACACACTCTATAGCTTTACAAGGATACAGCCCTACCTGTCCCCCACACCAATTAGTCAATGTTCCATTGTTTGCTTTATGTCTTAGTTTAGTAGGGGCTAGGTAATTTTTGATATCCTTGCTTTTTTTAAAAATAACCTCTGGTTTGTCCCCTAAAACATTATGGAGCACAGGATCTAATTTTAATACTTCCCAGTGTTCGCCCAAGATTCTTTTAATTTGTTGATGTTGATTATTGTATCTAGTAATGAATTTAACATTCCCTTCCTCATAGTTATTCCTAGCTTTGCTCTTATTCTTATTTTGTCCTTTTATAAGTTGAGTCCTGTCCATTTGTAGGACCTTTGCTTTCGCATTGTCTAGTAGTTGTTTATCATATCCTTTTTCTAAAAACTTTTTTGTCAGATGTTCAGCTTCATTATTGAAATCTTCTAAATAAGTGCAGTTGCGTCGAATTCTTTGGTATTGACCCAGTGGTACATTATTCTTCCACTGTTTATAATGCCCACTTTTTGCGTTCAATAAACTATTTCTATCAGTGGGTTTGTGAAAGTTCTTTACACACACTTTATTGGTTAGTGCATCATGATATAATACCAGATCTAGGAAAGGAATTGATTCAGGGGAACTCTCATATGTAAATTTCAAATTATAAATATTAGAATTAATATGGGCTATAAAATCTTTGATTTGATCTTTTGGACCCTGCCAAATAATTAAAATATCGTCTATGTATCTAAAATACTTTAAAATGTTGTTATAAAACGGATTATTCCAAATAAAATTATTTTCAAATATAGACATGTATATATTTGCATATGATGGGGCAAATGTAGTCCCCATCGCAGTACCCTGTACTTGTTGATAAAAAGTGCCTTCAAATAAAAAGTAGTTGTGTGTAAGAACAAATGAGATAGCATCTTCAATAAATTTCCTTTGTAATGTGGGTAAATGAGTGTTCATTAAAGATTCTCTAATGGCTGCTACCCCTTTGGAATGAGGAATGCAGGTATAAAGAGCAGCTGCATCGCAGGTTATCCATGTGTAGTTTTCATTCCATTCTATTCCTTCCATCTTATCTATAACATCTATTGTGTCTCTGAGATAGGCTCTACTGGATACAACAACAGGTTGTAAAAATGAATCAACATATTTGGATAGATTATCACATAAAGAGCCTATCCCAGAGACAATAGGCCTTCCAGGGGGATTGAGAGGGTCCTTGTGGACCTTTGGTAAATGATAAAAACATGCTATCTTGGGGGCTACTTCATATAAAAATTTGAACTCCTCCATATTAAGAACACTTATTGATTGAGCCTCTTTTAAAAGACTACATAATTCATTTTTAAATTTGTTAGTAGGATTAAAAGTGAGGGGCAAATATGTTGTTTTGTCACCTAGTAAACGTAATGCTTCTATAAGATAATCCTTTTTGTTCTGTACCACTATTCCTCCGCCTTTATCGGCGGCTCTAAATACAATGTCCTTATCTTCACTAAGATGTTGTAATGCATTCCTTTCATCTCTAGATAAGTTATCTCTATCCCATTTTATTTTGTGTGGTATGTTTTTCGATAGTATTTCCAAATCCTGACATACTAACCTGTTAAAGATCTTAATATATTCTGTCTGACTATGAATGGGATAGAATGTAGATTTGCGTTTCAATGAACAATGCTGAACACCAAAATCGTCACCATCGTCATATGTGGACATATTAGATAAATTTAGGTCTAATGCCATAGTGTCATTATCTAAGTTTCCCCCTAAATTCTCTAATATCTGGATGTCTTCCTCACTAATAATGTCAATACCTTCCATTGAACGGTTTGCAATATTTTTAGAAAAATACCTCTTGAGAGTAACCTTACGAATGAATTTCTGGACATCAATATATAAATTGAAAAAATTAGGGGCACAATTAGGCGCATAATTAAGGCCTTTACTAAGTAATCTTAGTTCGCTAGTTGTAAATTCCCTGTCTGATAAATTAAATATTAATTTTGTATTTTCTTCTAGTTCAACCTCTCTTTGTTTCTTCTTCCTTGATTTGAGTCCTCCCCTGATCCCTCTTGATCTGTTTCCTCTATGGTTCTTTTTGGGTTCCTTTGACTCAAGGGTTTTGACAGGAAAAGTTCCCTCCCTATATTTGGTCCTTCTAAATGGTGTTGTGGGGGTATATGTTGTTTGTGATAGTGAAATCCCTGATTCTGTCCTCCCCCTTGTTGTCTCCAAGGGGGTACCCCTAAAAAATGTTTGTTACCTTGTTTTTGATAATAAGGTTTATAATTGAATTGATTATGAGTTCTAGGGGTATGGATGTGATTATTTTTGGGTCTAGCTCCTTCCTGTTGCCATCTAGGGGATTGTGGTTGTTTGTTCAATTCCGTGAATCTGTTATGAGTGGGTACCTTGTACCAAGAACTATGGTCCCTATTTTTGTAATATGTCCCTTGTTCATGATATGTGTCTTTATTCGTATTATTACCGTGAGCTGTGGGCTTATTTATCATATAGTGATTGTCCTTACTCCAATTGCCCCTAGGAGTTTTGTTGTCATGGATATTCCTGTTATTATGTTCAAAAAACCTATTACTATTGTGATTATTAGTATTATGAATGGCCGGGGATATATTTTGAACATGACTATCTTCATAATCAAGATTAAACGATACCTCCTCATTAATCACAGGATTGATAACATTGTGGTTTCTTTGTGGGGCATTCTTTTTATATGAGTATACTTGATCATTTTTAAAGTCTTCCAAATCCCTCTGTAATTTTTTGGTTTTATTACATTTCAACTCACTGGAGAAAGAATCAATTCTAGATTGAATATTAATGTTTAATTCTTTCCACTTCTGAATGTGTTCATAAGGCTGTAATTTATTTACTAATTCATCTATCTCTGTTTTCAATAGGTTCAATTTGTGTTCCCTATACTTTATTAATAGTTTAATGAGAGATATTGAACAAGAATGGAGAATTTGTTCCCACTCTAACTGAAATTCAACTTAATCTAAATTAAATGATGGAAATTTAAAAATTCTGAGACCCCGAGGTACAATATCATGCAGAATATAATTATCTAAAAGAACCAAGTCTTGCCATTCCTTGGCATCCTTCAATAATAATTTTTCTAGATCTCTAAAAAGTGTGAGGGGATCAGAAGAACAATAATTAATAGCATTACCCTCTAAAAGATTAGAGGACCTTTGTCTGCTACTGCGCAGAGAATTGTTACCAAACTGTGTACTACTAGTTACAAGTGTGGTGCCTAGAGAGTTCATCTCATTATTAGGCTCAAATGTATTATTCTCCATGTTAGTTAGAATCAGAAAGCTGCCCCGTTAGGAGATATAGGAATACAAACCAAAAACTGGATATGTGTGCAACAGAGTGACACACAACCGGGCGCTAACTTAGAATAAAATAAGGATAAAAATCAAGCCTGAATATCAAAAGTACTAAATGACATAATATACATACCCTAGTACATAAAAAAATAACAATAGTATAAATAATTAAAAAACTTCAGTCCAGGAAAAGATCATATATATATAGTCCGTTTTGATAAATTACTTACAGTCTTTGCATATCAGGAGTATTGAATAATGTATTGTAAAATAAAGTGAATGGTCGCTGCTCCTCCAAAGTAGGGGTAAACTCCAGGGTCCCCAACAAGATAAACTGTGAATGATAGAAGGGAAAGAGCGCAGACTCAAGTGCAATATTTAAAGTTTTTATTCAAGCAACAGACGAATAACAAATTGAACACTCACAAGATAGTGCATAGATTTATGCATATAATAGCCGATTGCTAGGTCCCAAAAACCGATCCTTATGGCAGTGTTTCCAAGGATGTATCACAGGTCAGTTCACGTTGCCGGCTTTGCAAACGAACACACCCGCTCTGCAGTCGCGGGGCTGATGACGTTTCCTGTAGCCGTCTCAAGGAGTGCTGGATCACTGACAACTCCTGGACTACGGATCCCGCCAGGGGTCAAAAGAGCTAAGCAAATTCTATGCGTTTCGTCTCGTATCGTCGAGACTTTGTCAAGAATGCTTAGCTACACATATTTGCGCATTATATACCCTTGATGGTGTAAGCGTAATTGATCCCAATTAATTAATAAGTGTTACATATAAGGGTATATAAAGGGCAAAGAATGTCAAATAGTTGATACAATTGTAAATGCATAATAATTGATAAAAACATTTTTTAAAAAACAATGGCATTAAATATAGCAGCAAAAAAATATCAGGTTCTATATTGATAATACAATAATTGCAATTAATACCTCTATACCAAATTTTAAAATATATGCAAAAAACTATGAAACATGAAAACAAATTAATAATACTCCAAGATGATTATATATATATATAAAATTGTTAAAATACATAGAACTACCACAACAATTAAATATGATAAAAAGAATGGTTAATTTCATAAAAAAACCTGGATATCTAATTCTATATTTAACCCTTTGGGTTCCAGACAGTCTAGTGTTTTTATCCAAAAGGTTTCCCTTTGCCTTAACTTCAGCAATCTGTTAGTATCCCATTTGTCTGGTGCAACCCATTCAATAATTTTAATGCTAAGCTCATTAGGGTTCTGATTGTGACATACTTTAAAATGATAAGATACACTATGATTATCAAAACCTGACTCTATGTTCCTAATATGTTCTCTCAATCTATACTTTATTTTTCTTTTAGTTCTTCCTACATAGATTTTGCCACATTTGCAAGTGAGTAGGTATACTACATACGTAGAGTGGCAAGTACATCTATATTTGCATTTGTAGGTGTGATTACCATCTGAATTTGAGAAACTAGTATGTTGTGTATCTATGAGAGGGCACACGACACACTCTATAGCTTTACAAGGATACAGCCCTACCTGTCCCCCACACCAATTAGTCAATGTTCCATTGTTTGCTTTATGTCTTAGTTTAGTAGTTTCCTTGTCAGAACTTCCTTGTCAGAATCTGCTCTCTCTAAATGCGCATGTGGCTGATTTACATAATCGCATTCCACACATTCCTATTTAACATATGTGGAGTGTGATTACGTAATACAGAGCATGTGCAGTCAGAGGTAGCAGATTTTGACAAAGGAGCAGAATCTGATACAACACCGGCACTCATTAATTCAACTTTTCATTAACTTTAAGTAGTAAGGAAAACAGTTTAATACATTTATATTATCAAAAATAAGCAATGTTTATTCAACAATAAACAAAGCTACTACTACTACTCTCACAGGATAAATCTATTCCCTTGCTATATACCTTAGTCAAGATCTCTTAACAATCTCACAAAACTATCAAGTCTGCAGTCTTGGAATAACAATTGGTTTGCACTCTCCTTCACCATTCTTCTCCAATATTCAATCCTTTGGCTCCATGCAGTATATGCAACCAACTGTCACAACTTTGATTAGGGTGATTAAAGTCCAAACACACAGCATCAATAATATGTTATAGATTTCTAAGGATTTTGCTCTCCTGCTCAAACAAAACACATAAAAACTTAAAGGGACAGTAAAGTTAAAATTACATTTTCATGAATAAAATAGAGCTTGCTATTTTAAACAACTTAAAGTGAATGTAAACTTTGATTAATCAGTGCCAGGTTTTTAAAAATACTATTTAAAACAGGGGCACTGTCATTCATGAAAGTTTACATTGCAGCGTATTTTACAAATACTTACCTTTTTCTTCAGTAAAGCTGAATCGCCGATCCCCCGCCAACAGTTCCTCTGTCCTTATGTCACCAATGACCAAACCGGCTTCATCCAATCATGGCTCCCCCCCCCCAGAGCGTCCAACTCGTGAGGCCACGCCGTGATTGGAGAAAGCTGGTTTCATCATTGCTGTGTAAGTACAGTAGGAAGAAGCGGGCATGGGATCGCCGATCCGGCTTTGGTGAAGAAAAAGGTATTTGTAAAATTTGTAAAATACCCTGCAATGTAAACTTTCATGAATGAAAGTGCCCCTGTTTTTAATAGTATTTTTATAAACCGAGCACTGATTCATGAAAATTTACATTCACTTTAAGAATTTTCTTCTGTTACCAAATTTGCTTTGTTCTCTTGGTATCTTTTATTGAAGCGTAAAACTGGGTAGGCTCATAAGAGCTGTGCACCCTCCTGAGCTCTTATGAGCCTACGTTTTACTCTTTAATAAAAGATACCAAGAAAAAAAAGCACATTTGATAACAGAAATAAATTGGAAAGTTGTTTAAAATTGCATGCTCTATCGGAATCATAAAAGTGTAATTTTTACTTTACTGTCCCTTTAATGTTACCTTAGTACTTTAGAGATCCATCTTACTGAGTGGTTAGGACACAATGGATGTGGATCTGTTGTAAAATAATCTTATAACTAGAATCTTATAACTCGTCAATGAAATACTAAACAGCAAAAGGTGTGCATTTGAACTGTAATTTAGCAAAATATGCACTGTTTGCACTCATACCACTGTTATGTAATCTCTTAACTTGTAAATTGTGAAAAAAAAAGTAGCACATCAGACTACTTCTGGTGCAACCCCGAAAAGAAAAAAAATAACAAATATGAGTGTTTGCTCATTGCTGAGTGACTGATCTATGTACTTATAAATATACCGTTCTAACAATACCGCAGTTTATTTATTTAGTCGTTTCTTTCTTTTTACTTACGTGTCCGTGCTCTTGCTATTTTTTAGTAACATTTATTTCCTAAACTTTTACTTAGCAGGACACTGTCGTGATCAAGAACAAAAGATTGCGCATAGCTGTTTTTTTTGTTTTAATAAAAAATGGCACTGGACTGGAACGGAGCATCCCCTTTCTTGGGACCAGAAATATACAGATCTGATGTATAGTGACACAGTGCAGCTACCGTAAGCGGGTTGGTTTCCATGGAGATAGAAGACTCCGGAAGCCAGGCATTTATTTTGATTTGAGATAGCAGTAGGCGCTCAAACAACATGACAGGGTCTTCTACAAACCACGGAGGGCAGCAGGATGTGGACGTTTGGGAGAGCGAGAGGCTGGCTCAGGTGCTGAACGGTAAAACGGGAAAGCTCAGTGTAGCACAAAAGTATAACGTTATACCTCACTGATTTAAATCTCGCCTCACTGTAATGTAGTGCGATGTCCCAGCCAATCCTTCATAAACATGTTTTAGCGACAGTGTCGTTTTATTGTTGTTCCAATTAGAAACATTTAAATGTATATAAATCTAATGCTATGCTACTGGCACAAACTGTCTGAACCCACTATAGTAGTAGTGTTACATTTGTCGCCAGTATAACATATCGAACCCCAGTATTGCTTCAGTGTACATTACCAGTATAATGTTCTACATTCCTTTGTTTTGTCCGATGCTATTATTTTAAATAAAATTAAGTATTTATTTTGCATGTAGATCTTCTGAGATATAGTAGTTAAAGGGATAGTAGTCTAGTCAAAATTAAACTTTCATGATTCGGATAGAGCAGCAATTTTAAGCAACTTTCTAATTTACTCCTATTATCAAATTTACTCCGTTCTCTTGGTATCTGTATTTCAAAAAGCAAGAATGTAAGCTTAGAAGCCGGCTCATTTTTGGTTCAGCACCTGGGTAGCGCTTGCTGATTGGTGTCTAAATGTAGTCACCAATTAAAACCGTTACCCAGGGGCTGAACCAAAAATGAGCCAGCTCCTAAGCTTAAAGGGACAGTCTACGCCAGAATTTTTATTGTTTTAAAAGATAGATAATCCCTTTATTACCCATTCCCCAGCTTTGCATAACCAACACAGTTATATTAATATACTTTTAACCTCTGTGATTATCTTGTATCTAAGCCTCTGAAACTGCCCCTTTATTTCAGTTCTTTTGACAGACTTGCAGTTTAGCCAATCGGTGCCTGCTCCCAGAAAACTTCACGTGCACGAGCACAGTGTTATCTATATGAAATACGTGAACTAACACCCTCTAGTGGTGAAAAACTGTTCAAATGCATTCTGAAAAGAGGTGGCCTTCAAGGTCTAAGAAATTAGCATATGAACCTCCTAGGTTAAGCTTTCAACTAAGAATACCAAGAGAACAAAGCAAAATTGGTAATAAAAGTAAATTGGAAAATTGTTTAAAATTACATGCTCTATCTGAATCATGAAAGTTTATTTTGGCCTAGACTGTCCCTTTAAATTGCTGCTTTTTCAAATAAAGATTCCAAGAGAATGAAGCAAAAATGATAATAGGAGTAAAGTAGAAAGTTGCTTAAAATTACCTGCCCTATCTGAATCATGAAAGTTTAATTTTGACTAGACTATTCCTTTAATTGCTGATCTATGCCATACATATATAAAAAAGTAAAATAAATTGCATTCATAATATGCCTTTTAACATTATACACTTTTAACAGATGTTTGCAGGAGTTAGGAGTTTTTTTTATAGCAACAGCCATGACTTCTTGAAACCACATGAAGGTCTATTTTCAGTGGCATAATGTTGGCTCTGTAGTGTTTGCAAATCCAGGTGGTTTAGAAATATATATGACAAAGATGCATTTTTAAAAAAAATTCTCTCTCTCGCTGCATGTTTATTAATATGGTCACACTATTTTAACCTTCCCCACTAAGATAATGATGTTTTATTATTTTGAAATAGTTGAATACACTAATTTTAAAAAGTTAGAAAAAATATTATATTCAGAATCTAGGAGAGTTGTAAGTATAGTTAGTGTTTAGAGTTAATAAATAAAACACAATTATCACATTATAAGCATATTAAAGAGAATACATATGGCAATTTACTAATAATATGAATACTAAAATAAATGCTTTGTTTTAAATAATGTATTGAATTTAATAGAATCTTAGTACATTCAGTTGGTAGCCACACATTTAATATTTAACAGAGATTACAAAAATGAATGTCTGTATTTCTTGGTCTGTATGTGATTGTAGCTGTGCTCTTTTGAAAGACTCTATAATGGAAATCAACAATCTGCTTTAGGATCTGCTTTTATTTGAAGCTCTCATTTGGCTTTTGCACAGTATTTGTATTGTTTTGGGTTTTTTGCATACTCTGAGTCTTGGGTAATTCGTATGTATTTATTCCTGATGCATCACAGATAATAAAAGCTGAATTCAGCTTTATTTTCCTATTCTACAGGTTCCCTTCAAAGTTCTCAGAGGACACACAGATGCTGTGAGCTCCTGTCATTTCTGCTTTGATGATACTAAAATAGTTTCTTGTTCACATGACAAGACAGCAAAACTCTGGGTATGTTAATAAGTAAAATGCTATGTGTTAAACAGATAAGGAACTAAAAATGAAATATAAAATTTAAATCACAGACTCCCATCCCTAAACCTTTTTTTTGTTACTCCCACTGCTCTAAACCCTTATAATGACACTTCACTGCAGTTCATTTTAATGACACTTCAGTAAACCCTAACTGCTGCCCCATAGTGCAATAAGCTCTGACAGCAAGATGTCTGTATCTAAATTAAGCTTTACTGCATCAAGCCCCCTAAACCACAATAATTCCTAACTGCAAGGTGGCTTCCATCCACAATAAACTGTAACCACACTGGTCCCACCATCTGATCATAATGCTATTAGCAACCTCAGCCATTCTAATACCCTGTCTCACTAGCTGACCTGTACATCGTTCACAACACAAACTCACTATCTTACCTGGTTCTCCTATACAACCCTTCCTGACACCAAAATGACCCTTCCTACATGATGGCTCTTGCAACACACCCCTTACAATGAAAGGACCACATTCACAACACGACCAAATTACCAGGATTATAATTAGACTTTAATAATATGTACGGGGGGGGGGGGGGGGGGCTAGTGTTCATAGGACCTGCCTTTCGGTATTGGGTGATCTTTTAAGTGTAATAGGGAGTACTTTAGGTTTAGGGGTAGTTCTAGGATATGATGACTTCCAATGTGTCCATGGGCTATTGTTGTGAGAAATGTATGAAGCAAATATGTGCTAAAAGTGTTTGGATGGCATCAGATTTCCCTGTGCCTAGGGTTTACAGTTAGTCTATGGCAGTGATTTGCAACCTTTTTTTTGCTGTGGCACACTTTTTTACATTAAAAAATCCTGCGTCACACCACCATCCCAAAATTTTACAAAATCACACATTGTAGCCTAATACAGGATATATATACAGTATATATATATATATATATATATATATATATATATATATATATATATATATATATATATATATATATACACACTGTACTGGGCTGTCATGCCATGCCATGCCTCCTACAAACTATACATGACATATTGACATTGTTTTACAAACAATCATAATGATTGTCTGTGAATGAATGTCAATGTCATGGTTGTAAATGATGCCTGATGAGCCTGTCACATACCTCCCAATATTTCAAAATTTGAAAGAGGGACACCCCCGCACTGATGTCAGTCTGCCGCGGCACACCTGAGGATCTCTCACGGCACACTGGTTGAAAAACACTGGTCTATGGTGTACTCCTGGGTTCTGTTTTTGAAGGATCTGTGTAAAATGAACCTACTTATATTTCTTTCATGTAATTGGCAAGAGTCCATGAGCTAGTGACGTATGGGATATACAATCCTACCAGGAGGGGCAAAGTTTCCCAAACCTCAAAATGCCTATAAATACACCCCTCACCACAACCACAATTCAGTTTTACAAACTTTGCCTCCTATGGAGGTGGTGAAGTAAGTTTGTGCTTGATGTTTTCTAAATTCTTCTGTGATAAGTGCTTCTAAGCATTCCTCTCAGAGTACAGTGTTTGTCAGAGGGATGTAAAGGGAGTATCGCCTGTTTGATGTTATGGTTTTCCTCGCAGGAAATCTTTTCAAGGGTTCTCTGTTATCGGTCGTAGGGATTAATCTCCTACCTCCCTTTTCAGACCGACAATATACTCTTATATATACCATTACCTCTGCTGATAGCTTTCAGTACTGGTTTGGCTATCTGCTATATGTGGATGGGTGTCTTTTGCTAAGTATGTATCATTATTTTAAGACACTCTCAGCTATGGTTTGGCGCTTTATGTATTAATATAAAGTTTTAAATATATGTATTTTACTTATATTTGCCATGAGTCAGGTCTATGTGTATTTCCCTTTGCAGTCCAGCAGTTTCGTTATGGGAATCATGTTTAGGACGTTTGTCTTACCTGGGGTTTAGTCTTTTTTTCAATTTGACTTGTTTTCTTTGAAAAACCTGCGTGCATATTATGCTCGCAAGGGCGCAAAATGCTGTTATTTATTGCGTCATTCTTGTTTTGAAAATTTTTGGGGGGCGTGAATGTGCGTCTGTCATGACGCAAGTTCGTCATTTCCTGTGTCTTAGCTGACGCAAGGTTGTTTGGCGCGAAATTGCATTTGTTATGACGTGAGTTGCTTCATTTCTGGATGTTTGTTGGCGGCAAAAAATTTCTCAACTTCCTTTTGTGTTGCGCGTCATACTTGGCGCCAAAAAATTTAGTTTTATTTTACCTCACTTCCTATATGCTCCTTGGCTTCTTTATGCTCAGAGGGCTATACTATTTGCTTTTTTGTCAATTTTTAGCATTTGCATTTTTCCCATTTCTGAAACTGCTATATGTGGAAATAAGATATTTTTGTTCATTTTTTACATTTTACAAGATGTCTCAATCTGATCCTGTCTCAGAAGTCGCTGTAGGAACCATGCTGCCTGAACACAGTTATAATAATAATATATAATCTTTTCGAAGGTTCTCAGTGCCCTTCTATCTGTAATTAGAGAGCAGGGTATTGCAGTGTTTCCTTATTTGGACGATATCTTGGTACTGGCTCAGTCTTTACATTTAGCAGAATCTCACACAAATTAACTTTTGTTGTTTCTTCAAAGTCATGGTTGGAGGATCAATCCACCAAAGAGTTCTTTGATTCCTCAGACAAGGGTCACCTTTTTAGGTTTCCAGATAGATTCAGTGTCCATGACTCTGTCTTTAACAGATAAGAGACAAATTAAATTGGTTTCTGCCTGTCGAAACCTTCAGTCTCGATCATTCCTTTCAGTGGCTATATGCATGGAAGTTTTAGGTCTCATGACTGCAGCATCGGACGCGATCCCCTTTGCTCGTTTTCATATGAGACCTCTGAAGCTTTGCATGCTGAATCAATGGTGCAGGGATTATACTCGGATATCACAATTAATATACTTAAATCCCAACATTTAACTCTCTCTGTCCTGGTGGTTAGTCCATCATCGGATTATTCAAGGGGCCTCTTTTGTTCGTCCTACCTGGACTGTGATTTCAACAGATGCAAGTTTCACAGGTTGGGGAGCTGTCTGGGGGTCTCTGACAGCACAAGGAGTTTGGAATCCTCAAGAGGCGAGGTTACCAATGAATATTTTAGAACTCCGTGCTATTTTCAGGGCTCTTCAGGCTTGGCCGCTAATAAAGAGAAAATTATTCATTTGTTTTCAGACAGACAATATCACAACTGTGGCATATGTCAATCATCAAGGGGGGGACTCGCAGTCCTGTAGCGATGAAAGAAGTATCTCGGATACTGTCTTGGGTGGAATCCAATTCCTGTCTAATTTCTGCAATACATATCCAAGGTGTAGACAATTGGAAAGCGGATTATCTCAGCTGCCAGTTCTTACATCCAGGGGAGTGGTCTTTCCATCCAGATGTATTTTATCAGATTGTTCAGATGTGGGGTCTTCCCGAAATAGATCTTATGGCATCCCATCTAAACAAGAAGCTTCCCAGGTACCTTTCCAGGTCCAGGGATCCTCAGGCAGAGATGGTGGATGCGTTAGCAGTTCCTTGGTGTTGCCAACCTGCTTATATTTTTCCGCCTCTAGTTCTCCTTTCAAGGGTGATCTCCAAGATCATAATGGAACAATTGCATGTGTTTCTGATAGCACCAGCATGGCCTCACAGGTTTTGATATGCGGATCTTGTCCGGATGTCCAGTTGCCAACCTTGGCCACTTCCGTTAAGGCCAGACCTTCTGTCTCAAGGGCCGTTTTTTCCATCAGGATCTCAAATCTCTAAATTTGAAGGTATGGAAATTGAACACTTAGTGCTTAGTCATAGAAGTTTCTCTGACTCAGTGATTAATACTATGCTTCAGGCTCGTAAGTATGTTTCAAGGTAGATTTATTATAGGTTTTGGAAAACCTATATTTCATGGTGTTCTTCTCATAAATTCTCTTGGCATTCTTTTAGAATTCCTAGAATTTTACAGTTTCTTCAGGATGGTTTTGATAAAGGTTTGTCTGCAAGTACTTTGAAGGGACACATCTCTGCTCTTTCTATTTTATTTCATAGAAAGATTGCTAAGCTTCCTGATATTCACTATTTTGTTCAGGCTTTGGTTCATATCAAGCCTCTTATTAAATCAATTTTTCCTCCTTGGAGTCTTAATTTGGTTAAAGATTTTGATTCACAAGGCATATATGGAGGCGGGACAGTCTCCGCCTCAGAGAATTACAGCTCATTCTACTAGATCAGTCGCCATTTCTTGGGCTTTTAAGAATGAAGCTTCAGTTGATCAGATTTGCAAAGCAGCAACTTGTTCTTCTTTGCATACATTTACTAAATTCTACCGTTTTGATGTTTTTGCTTCTGCAGAAGCAGTCTTTTTGGTAGAAACGTTCTTCAGGCAGCTGTCTCAGTTTGATTCTTAATTATAAGAAAGACTTATTTTTTTGTGGATTTAATGTTTTCAGCGGAAAATGGCTGTTTTTATTTTATCCCTCCCTTTCTAGTGTCTCTTCTGTGGACTTCCACATCTTGGGTATTTCTATCCCATACGTCACTAGCTCATGGACTCTTGCCAATTACATGAAAGAAAACATAATTTATGTAAGAACTTACCTGATAAATTCATTTCTTTCATATTTGCAAGAGTCCATGAGGCCCACCCTTTTTATGGTGGTTATGATTTTTGTATAAAAGCACAATTATATTTCCAGTTCCTCTTTTTGTATGCTTTTTTACTGCTTATTTTATCACCCCAAACCACAATAATTCCTAACTGCAAGGTGGCTTTCATCCACAATAAACTGTAACCACACTGGTCCCACTATCTGATCATAATGCTATTACCAACCTCAGCCATTATAATACCCTGTCTCACTAGCTGACCTGTACATCGTTCACAACACAAACTCACTATCTTACCTGGTTCTTCTATACAACCCTTCCTGACACCAAAATGACCCTTCCTACATGATGGCTCTTGCAACACACCCCTTACAATGAAAGGACCACAACATGACCAAATTACCAGGATTATAATTAGACTTTAATAATATGTATTGGGGTGGGGGGGGGGGGCTAGTGTTCATAGGACCTGCCTTTCAGTATTGGGTGATATTTTAAGTGTAATAGGGAGTACTTTAGGTTTAGGGGTAGTTCTAGGATATGATGATTTCCTATGTGTCCATGGGCTATTGTTGTGAGAAATGAAGCAAATATGTGCTAAAAGTGTTTGGGGTTTGGATGGCATCAGATTTCCCTGTGCCTAGGGTTGCACAAAATACAGTTAGTCTATGGTGTACTCCTGGTTTCTGTTTTTGAAGGAGATCTGTGTAAAATGAACCTACTTATATTTCTTTCATGTAATTGGCAAGGTCCATGAGCCTAGTGACGTATGGGATATACAATCCTACAGGAGGGGCAAAGTTTCCCAAACCTCAAAATGCCTATAAAATACACCCCTCACCACAATCACAATTCAGTTTTTACAAACTTTGCCTCCCTATGGAGGTGGTGAAGTAAGTTTGTGCTTGATGTTTTCTAAATTCTTCTGTGATAAGCGCTTCTAAGCATTCCTCTCAGAGTACAGTGTTTGTCAGAGGGATGTGAAGAGAGTATCGCCTGTTTGATGTTATGGTTTTCCTCGCGGGAAATCTTTTTCAAGGTTTCTCTGTTATCGGTCGTAGGGATTCATCTCCTACCTCCCTTTTCAGACCGCGATATACTCTTATATACCATTACCTCTGCTGATAGCTTTCAGTAATGGTTTGGCTATCTGCTATATGTGGATGGGTGTCTTTTGCCTAAGTATGTATCATTATTTTAAGACACTCTCAGCTATGGTTTGGCGCTTTATGTATTAATATAAAGTTTTAAATATATGTATTTTACTTATATTTGCCATGAGTCAGGTCTATGTGTATTTCCCTTTGCAGTCCAGCAGTTTCGTTATGGGAATCATGTTTGAGGACGTTTGTCTTACCTGGGGTTTAGTCTTTTTTTCAATTTGACTTGTTTTCTTTGAAAACTTGCTGGCATATTAGCTCGCACAGGGCGCAAAATGCTGTTATTTATTGCGTCATTCTTGTTTCGAAATTTTTAGGGGCATGAATGTGCATCTGTCATGGACGCAAGTTCGTCATTTCCTGTGTCCTAGCTGACGCAAGGTTGTTTGGCGCGAATTGCATTTGTTATGACGTGAGTTGCGTCATTTCTGGATGTTTGTTGGCGCCAAAAAATTTCTCAACTTCCTTTTGTGTCGTGTGTCATACTTGGCGCAAAAAAAATTAGTTTTATTTTACCTCACTTCCTATATGCTCCTTGCCTTCTTTATGCTCAGAGGGCTATACTATTTGCTTTTTTGTCAATTTTTAGCATTGCATTTTTTCCTATTCCTGAAACTGCTATATGTGGAAATAAGATATTTTTGTCAATGTTATTTTTTCTTTTTTACATTTTACAAGATGTCTCAATCTGATCCTGTCTCAGAAGTCGCTGTAGGAAACCATGCTGCCTGAACACAGTTATAATAACAATATATAATTCTTTTCGAAGGTTCTCAGTGCCCTTCAATCTGTAATCAGAGAGCAGGGTATTGCAGTGTTTCCTTATTTGGACGATATCTTGGTACTGGCTCAGTCTTTACATTTAGCAGAATCTCACACAAATCAACTTTTGTTGTTTCTTCAAAGTCATGGTTGGAGGATCAATCTACCAAAGAGTTCTTTGATTCCTCAGACAAGGGTCACCTTTTAGGTTTCCAGATAGATTCAGTGTCCATGACTCTGTCTCTAACAGA
This sequence comes from Bombina bombina, assembly GCF_027579735.1. Taxonomy (NCBI): domain Eukaryota; kingdom Metazoa; phylum Chordata; class Amphibia; order Anura; family Bombinatoridae; genus Bombina; species Bombina bombina. Next base: position 1,289,791,756 of record NC_069499.1, on the reverse strand, counting down.
CAAGAGACAAATTAAATTGGTTTCTGCCTGTCGAAACCTTCAGTCTCGATCATTCCCTTCAGTGGCTATGTGCATGGAAAGTTTTAGGTCTCATGACTGCAGCATCGGACGCGATCCCCTTTGCTCGTTTTCATATGAGACCTCTGAAGCTTTGCATGCTGAATCAATGGTGCAGAGATTATACTCGGATATCACAGTTGATATACTTAAATCCCAACATTTAACTCTCTCTGTCCTGGTGGTTAGTCCATCATCGGATTATTCAAGGGGCCTCTTTTGTTCGTCCTACCTGGACTGTGATTTCAACAGATGCAAGTTTCACAGGTTGGGGAGCTGTCTGGGGGTCTCTGACAGCACAAGGAGTTTGGAATCCTCAAGAGGCGAGTTACCAATGAATATTTTAGAACTCCGTGCTATTTTCAGGGCTCTTCAGGCTTGGCGCTAATAAAGAGAAAATTATTCATTTGTTTTCAGACAGACAATATCACAACTGTGGCATATGTCAATCATCAAGGGGGGGACTCGCAAGTCCTGTAGTGATGAAAGAAGTATCTCGGATACTGTCTTGGGTGGAATCCAATTCCTGTCTAATTTCTGCAATACATATCCAAGGTGTAGACAATTGGAAAGCGGATTATCTCAGCTGCCAGTTCTTACATCCAGGGAGTGGTCTTTCCATCCAGATGTATTTTATCAGATTGTTCAGATGTGGGGTCTTCCCGAAATAGATCCTTATGGCATCCCATCTAAACAAGAAGCTTCCCAGGTACCTTTCCAGGTCCAGGGATCCTCAGGCAGAGATGGTGGATGCGTTAGCAGTTCCTTGGTGTTACCAACCTGCTTATATTTTTCCGCCTCTAGTTCTCCTTTCAAGGGTGATCTCCAAGATCATAATGGAACAATTGCATGTGTTTCTGATAGCACCAGCATGGCCTCACAGGTTTTGATATGCGGATCTTGTCCGGATGTCCAGTTGCCAACCTTGGCCACTTCCGTTAAGGCCAGACCTTCTGTCTCAAGGGCCGTTTTTCATCAGGATCTCAAATCTCTAAATTTGAAGGTATGGAAATTGAACACTTAGTGCTTAGTCATAGAAGTTTCTCTGACTCAGTGATTAATACTATGCTTCAGGCTCGTAAGTATGTTTCAAGGTAGATTTATTATAGGTTTTGGAAAAACCTATATTTCATGGTGTTCTTCTCATAAATTCTCTTGGCATTCTTTTAGAATTCCTAGAATTTTACAGTTTCTTCAGGATGGTTTTGATAAAGGTTTGTCTGCAAGTACTTTGAAGGGACACATCTCTGCTCTTTCTATTTTATTTCATAGAAAGATTGCTAAGCTTCCTGATATTCACTATTTTGTTCAGGCTTTGGTTCATATCAAGCCTCTTATTAAATCAATTTTTCCTCCTTGGAGTCTTAATTTGGTTAAAGATTTTGATTCAACAAGGCATATATGGAGGCGGGACAGTCTCCGCCTCAGAGAATTACAGCTCATTCTACTAGATCAGTCGCCATTTCTTGGGCTTTTAAGAATGAAGCTTCAGTTGATCAGATTTGCAAAGCAGCAACTTGGTCTTCTTTGCATACATTTACTAAATTCTACCGTTTTGATGTTTTTGCTTCTGCAGAAGCAGTCTTTGGTAGAAACGTTCTTCAGGCAGCTGTCTCAGTTTGATTCTTAATTATAAGAAAGACTTATTTTTTTGTGGATTTAATGTTTCAGCGGAAAATGGCTGTTTTTATTTTAATCCCTCCCTTTCTAGTGTCTCTTCTGTGGACTTCCACATCTTGGGTATTTCTATCCCATACGTCACTAGCTCATGGACTCTTGCCAATTACATGAAAGAATATGTGCAGGTAAAATAGATATATAAGGAACAGCGCCAAGTATTCTATCTTAAAGCTCCCTCACAGGTAATCTTCCCTATGATTACCGTTAAGAATATGCAAATAACAAAACAGTGTAAAGTTTAGGAGCGCTGAAAGCTGAATAAGATAATCTGGAGACTGATAAACAATTTAAACAAAAATACATTTATTTAAAAACATATAGAAATTTATAAAAATTATGTGAAAAGTTTGAACATGGGACGTCTCCCTATGGGGTTAAAATAAACAATATGTAATAAAACAGTTTATAAAAAGAGCGCTCTAGTATACTTTCTGAAGGATTCCACCTTAATATGGCATTAAATTGATCTTTTTCCACCTTAAATCTGATATTGTTTAGCCGCAAGATTTATGACTTTTTTCTTCAACTTAATGTTGCTATTTTGATCAGAAAGAAACAATGTCTGTTTTTCACAATCCAATGTAGTATAATAAAGTAGTTAACTTATTGTAGCAATGTCTCTTGATATTTTTTAATACTTGCAGAGTTAGCTGTACTTATGATAGTTCGGTGTGCATTTACTATTTTTTTGATGGGCTTACCGGGTCTTCTGACACATCTGTGTCTGATGATATCACAGTCTCTCTTACCGGTATTTGGTTCTGCCTCTCCTCCTTGTACAAAACAAGTATCGCCGATATCAAAAACCTAGATCACGCTCCTGCGTGTATGGGTTTTGTTCCTTTCTGTCGGCTTGAAGTGGCTCTGGCCCCTGTAGTTTGAATTCTATTTTCCCGGGCAGCTTCTTGAGACAGGTGTTTGCCGTGCACGCTTCCAGCGTGTAAATGAGAACTCAGACTTAGAATACAAACGGCCGTTTGTTTTGGACTTTCTTTCCCTCTGCTCCTTTCAATACGGGATAGATATAGTTGATGTCCAGTTCTTTTAAAGTGTAGATAACGTCTACGCGGTTTCGCCAACAGGCTTTATCAAGACGGATGATGTTTGTTGTTAGCCCGGCAGTTTAAAAAGCCCTCCTTTCATTTCGATTGGTCAGTGGGTTTTTCATTTTGATAGGTGTATTTTTTAAAGGTGGATTTCGTTGGTTTATATAAGGTGGAATATTTTTGCTTCCTTCTATGCTCTCTTGTGTAAGGTTTAAGTGCCTAATACTTGCGGTTTTTTAAATGTAATATATACATATTCTATATTTAGAATTTATGTGGTGGAATCTCCGCTCCTTCAATTTTACATAATAATTATAACTACAAAAATATAGTATACAAAGCGATATATAAAAGATATAAAAAGAAGAATAGGGGTCTATATTGGAGAGATCTTGGAACTTTGAATTTATTAATCTTGGTGTGAAATTTGACATATATAATTTTTTACATTAAACAAAGCTAATTGACTCTTATGTTTTACTAGTAAAATATATGACACATTGTTCTCTAATGTTAAATGGATATTAATATAATAGTAAATTTATCTCTTCCTAAATCACTTATTATTCAAAATAAAAAAAATAAAATATAAAAAATGTGTTTGATAATTTCATTTCTATTGTATGTTTTTTCTATTATTGGATTAAGTTTTAAGATAAGAGGAAAGGGACAAATCTAATTCTGAGTTTAATCCTGAAGGATAGAGGGTTTGCATATTATAAATTAACTCTGCTTCTGTTCTTAAGAGTTTTTCTTCAAAAACTACATAAAGATCTCATTAATCCACCCTGGCAGGCCTATAATATCTGGAATAGGGTCTATAACTGCAAACTTATGACAATACATTGACAATTTCTTGCAAAAATATGTAAAAACTCTACCTTCTTACCTTAAAGATACCACGGACATATTACAAAATCTCAATAATTTAGAATGGAAAGATAATTACCTGATTGGCACGTGCAATGTTTCCTCTTTATACACGAGCATACAACATCATTTAGGCATAAAAGCAGCGGAAATGTACATGATTAGGGACAATACATTAAATCAAAAACAAAGAGACTTTATACTCCAAGGTATTAATTTCATTTTGAACCAGAATTATGTTTCTTTTAATAACAGATTCTATCTTCAGACAAGGGGAACCGCTATGGGCACGAGATTTGCGCCGAGCTATGCAAATTTATTTTTGGGAAGCATGAGCTCGGCGCAAATCTCGTGCTCTATAAGAGGTACATTGATGACATCATCTCTGTATGGAAAGGGACATCAACAGAGTTAGATAAATTCATTTCAGACATGAATAAAAATGATATAGGAATTAATTTTACACATATCATCAGCAAAGAAAAAAATAACATTCCTAGACCTGGATATTGAGATTATTGAAAAGGAAATAATTACCAAAACACACTTCAAAAAAAGTAGACGCCAACAACCTAATACATTTCAATAGCTGCCATTTAAATAAATGGAAGGAAAATATCCCTAAATGCCAGTACCTCAGAATAAAACGCAATTGTACAAAAACCTCAGATTATCTAGAACAAATTGAGATACTTGAGAGGAAGTTTATTGACAGAGGATATAACATAGAGACAATAAGGAGGGCAAAAGAACAGGTAGATCAAAAAGAGAGAAATAGTTTACTCAAATATAAAAATACAAACCCAAACAATTTGGATAATAAAGAAGAGAAAGAAGATAAATTCAATGTTGCACTAATAACTGACTATAATTGTGATCACCATAACTTTTTTTATACCCATCCAGCATATGCTAACAGTAAGGGCGGTGTGACACTTCTGCCACACCCCCCGGGCAACCAATCACACACCAGAAAGACTAGAACCAATCGTGAGGTCCGATTCTGACGCACCCCCCTACAGCAAGCCTATAAATGCCTAGCACAATGGCGGGCGCCCCACCTTTCACAAAGCCGAACAGGCGAAACATGTCAGGGCGCACTGATACCTCGTGTCTCTTTTTTAAAAAAACTTTAGCAGTAGCCTGGATGTGAGAGTGACTGTAATAATTTTTAGAAATTTAAACTAAGGATGTGTAAGATGTTGCGAGCGTTGTGAGTGCAGTAATATAGGTCCTGGGCAATATGATCTTTACTTAGAACTATAAATTGGTACGCAGTTGATATCTCTCCATTGTGGGCATTAACGGCAGGTCACCCGGAACGATGGTGTTACTCCATAAGATATCTGGGCAAGCACAATATACATTTTAACACTGTAACTAACCGAGTGATAATCCAATTATTCTGACATAAATAAAGGTCCATACTGAGGACCGCAAAACACGTTGAACTGTCAGAGGTCTACTAAATACTTTAGCTACAGTTGCATTGCAATAATACGGGCGCTTTTAAAGATACAGTGCACCTGTTTGTTATAGTACAAATAACGGCCCTACTGATTGCCTCCATAAATTGGACTATATTTATTTATTATGTTTGCAACCAATGTTACCCAGAACTAGTTCTTGATAGCCACCCGGGAAAATACCGTTCTTGACCTTAATATTTAAATTCCCAAGCCCATCAAACAGTGGCATAAGAGAATATAAGTACAATAATACATGTATTCCGTGGAGATACCATTCTGCTTAACCTAGGGTCATTACTAACTATTAACTCCTACAACTTAGGATCTTAACTATAGTGTACATATATATTTTTGATCCAGTGTCGATCCTTACAATTAGCAGTATCGTATAACTCACTGTTAATCAGGTAGTATCACACTACCTTTCTACTAGATATATCAGTATATTAGCACAAGTACCACTTGTGTGCCTGTCTCTTAATATTATCTGATGATTTAAACATACTGTGAAATAGTGGGTAGTGCTATCTAACCTGACCTGAGAATATCCTAAATCACTGTATATTCCCACAACAAGTACCATTCTAAGTACACGACTAATAACCTCTAACAAGAGGGAGTGGTAAGCACTACAATTGACTTACACCTTGGACACTGTCTATTAGTATTGCACCAACATTTCTATTTTCATCACACACCTTAGTAATATTTCCCCATTGGGGTTACGTAGCAAAATTATTTCTACCCCCTGATATTTTGACTGAGGGTCTTCAGTCATTCTCACTGTCTCCTACTTTGGTTTTAACATATATATTTTTTAACATTAACATTAAAAGTTAAGTTTTAAAACCTGCCATATTTTTGGGCCTTTCCTTAACTAGTAGATAGTGGCTTATCCGTTTAGTGTTGTTGAGTGCTACCTAAGTACATTCTTTTCAATTGCTTCAGCAAATGTTGTTTTTCTCTTGTAGCTATATAGTTTGCACACTGTAAATACCGGTAAATTTAAAATATAAAAAATAAGTAATGTGGTGGTCGTTTATAATGTATTGTCCGCTTTGTTTTCAGCCTGAAAATGGTACTTTATGTTTCAACTAAATCACAATAGCTCATTTACTGCTATTTTTTGAGTAGCAAGCATGGTTTCAGCTCGCTGATAAAAGCCTTATTTTTAACATGGAGCTGAGCTTGGCGATCACAATCAATTTTTTCCCACACTTTTCAACAATTTTTGAAACACCTAAACTTTCCTAAAGGCACTTTATAAAGCCCCAAACTGGCTTTTTGGACATATTTGCGAGTATTCAAAGACAATTTGGAATTTGTCTTTTATGTTGCAAATGATTCTGAAATGGCCACAGTTAACATTTTAGAGGTATATTTGTTATACATGGTCTAGATTCCTTAAAGGATACTAAACCCATTTTTTTTCTTCTTTTATGACTCATATAGAGCATGCAATTTTAAGCACCTTTCTAATTTACTCTTATTATCTTTGTTCTCTTTCTATCTTTATTTTAAAAGCAGGGATGTAAAGCTTAGGAATCAGCCTATTTTAGGTTCAGCACCCTGGATAGCTCTTGCTTATTGGTGGCTACATTTAGCAAGTATTGCCCAGGTTCTGATCAAAAAATGGGCCGGCTCCTAAGCTTTACATTCCTGTTTTTTTTTAAATAAAGATAGCAAGAGAACGAATACAAATTAATTATAGGAGTAAATTAGAAAATTGCTTAAAATTGCATGCTCCATCTTAATCATGAAATAAAAAAATAAGTTTAATATCCCTTTAATTTAAACTCTCTGCCTTCTTTCCTTAAAGGGACATGAAACCCAAAATGTTTATTTCATGATTCAGATAGAGAATACAATTTTAAAAAACTTTCCAATTTACTTCTATTATTTAATTTGCTTCCTTCTCTTGTTATCCTTTGCTGAATGGTTTATGTAGGCAAGTTCAGGAGCAGCAGAGAATCTGGGTTCTAGCTGCTGATTGCGTGGCTGCATATATATATCGATTGGGATTGGCTCACCCATGTGTTCTGTTAGAAACCAGTAGTGCATTGCTGCTTTTTCAACAAAGCATACCAAGAGAATGAAACAAATTAGATAATTGAAGTAAATTAGAAAGTTGTTTAAAATTATATTTTCTATCTGAATCATTAAATATTTTTTTGGGTTTCATGTGCCTTTAAGCTAGCATTCTACTCACTTAACAATCTTACACCTAGAATACGAGTTTTGTCCGTAAAGCTGTGCGTGGCTAACGAGCAGTTTATGCTCACCGCTCACCTACAGTAACGCTGGTATTACAGTTTTTTTAAAACCACGGCGTTAGCCGCAGAAAAGTGAGTGGAGAGCAAAATTTTGCTCCATATCTCACCTCAATACGCTACCTTACGGTAAGCGCTGCTTACGGTAGCGGTGAGCTGGCTAAACGTGCTCGTGCATGATTTCCCCATAGGAATCAATGGGGCAGAGCCGGCTGAAAAAAAACCTAACACCTGCAAAAAAGCAGCCTTCAGCTCTTAACGCAGCCCCATTGATTCCTATGGGGAAATAAAAGTTATGTCTACACCTAACACCCTAACATGAACCCCGAGTCTAAACACCCCTAATCTTACACTTATTAACCTCTAATCTGCCACCCCCACTATCGCTGACACCTACATTATAATATTAACCCCTAAACCGCTGTACTCCCGCATCACAAACACTAGTTAAATTTTATTAACCCCTAATCTGCCATCCCTAACATTGCCGCCACCTACCTACATTTATTAACCCCTAATCTGCCAGTCCCAATGTCTCGGCCACTATATTAAATGTATTAACCCCTAAATCTAACTCTAACCCCAACACCCCCCTAACTTAAATATAATTTAAATAAATCTAAATAAAATTACGACAATTAACTAAATAATTCGTATTTAAAACTAAATACTAATAGTTACATTGTAGCTATCTTAGGGTTTATTTTTATTTTACAGGCAACTTTGTGTTTATTTTAACTAGGTACAATAGTTATTAAATAGTTATTAACTATTTAATAACTTCCTAGTTAAAATAAAGAAAAATATACCTGTAAAATAAATCCTAACCTAAGTTACAATTAAACCTAACACTACAATATAATTAAATTAATTCCCTACATTAAATTAAATTAATTACAATAAAATAAAATAAACTAAAGTACAAAAACAAACAAACACTATATTACAGAAAATAATAAAATAATTAAAAGTTTTTTTTAAATTAATTACACCTAATCTAATCCCCCTAATAAAATAAAAAAGCCCCCCAAAATAATAAAAATCCCTACCCTACACTAAATTACAAATAGCCCTTAAAAGGGCTTTTGCGGGGCATTGCCCCAAAGTAATCAGCTCTTTTGTCTGTAAAAAAAATACAATACCCCCCAACATTAAAACCCACCACCCACACACCCAACCCTACTCTAAAACCCACCCAATCCCCCCTTAATAAAACCTAACACTAACCCCTTGAAAATCACCCTACCTTGAGACGTCTTCACCCAACCGGGCAGAAGTCCTCCAGACGGGCAGAAGTCTTCATCCAGACGGCATCTTCTATCTTCATCCATCCGGAGCAGAGCGGGTCCATCTTCAAGACATCCGACGTGGAGCAGCCTCTTCTGTCTTCATCCGACGACTAAATGACGGTACCTTTAAGTGACGTCATCCAAGATGGCATCCCTTCAATTCTGATTGGCTGATAGAATTCTATCAGCCAATCGGAATTAAGGTAGAAAAAATCCTATTGGCTGATTGGAACAGCCAATAGAATGCAAGCTCAATCCTATTGGCTGATTGGATCAGCCAATAGGATTGAACTTCAATCCTATCAGCCAATCGGAATTGAAGGGACGCCATCTTGGATGACGTCACTTAAAGGTACCGTCATTTAGTCGTCGGATGAAGACAGAAGAGGATGCTCCGCGTCGGATGTCTTGAAGATGGACCCGCTCCGCATGGATGAAGATAGAAGATGCCGTCTGGATGAAGACTTCTGTCCGTCTGGAGGACCTCTTCTTCCCGGGCTTGGATGAAGACTTCTGCCCGTCTGGAGGACCACTTCTGCCCGGTTTGGTGAAGACGTCTCAAGGTAGAGTGATCTTCAAGGGGTTAGTGTTAGGTTTTATTAAGGGGGATTGAGTGGGTTTTAGAGTAGGGTTGGGTGTGTGGGTGGTGGGTATTAATGTTGGGGGGGTATTGTATTTTTTTTTTACAGGTAATAGAGCTGATTACTTTGGGGCAATGCCCCGCAAAAGGTCCTTTTAAGGGCTATTTGTAATTTAGTGTAGGTTAGGGATTTTTATTATTTTGGGGGGCTTTTTTATTTTATTAGGGGGATTAGATTAGGTGTAATTAGTTTAAAAAACTTGTAATTATTTTATTATTTTCTGTAATTTAGTGTTTGGTTTTTTTGTACTTTATTTTATTGTATTTAATTTAATGTAGGGAATTAATTTAATTATAGTTTAGTGTTAGGTGTAATTGTAACTTAGGTTAGGATTTATTTTACAGGTATATTTGTCTTTATTTTAACTAGGAAGTTATTAAATAGTTAATAACTATTGTACCTTGTTAAAATAAATATGAAGTTGCCTGTAAAAAAAATAAACCCCTAAGCTAGCTACAATGTAACTATAAGTTATATTGTAGCTATCATATGGTTTATTTTATTAGGTAACGTATTTAGTTTTAAATAGGAATAATTTAGTTAATTGTAGTTATTTTATTTAGATGTATTTAAATTATATTTAATTTGGGGGGGTTAGGGTTAGACTTAGGTTTAGGGGTTAATACATTTAATATAGTGGCGGCAACGTTGGGGGCGGCAGATTAGGGGTTAATAAATGTAGGTAGGTGGCGACGATGTTAGGGGCGACAGATTAGTAATAATAATATTTAACTAGTGTTTGCGATGCGGGAGTACGGCGGTTTAGGGGTTAATAATTTATTATATTGGCGGCGATGCTCCGGTTCGGCAGATTAGGGGTTAAACATTTTTATTTAGTGTTTGTGATGTGGGGAGGCCTCGGTTTAAGGGGTTAATAGGTAGGTTTATGGGCGTTAGTGTACTTTAACACTTTAGTTAAGAGTTTTATGTTACGGCGTTAGCCCATAAAACTCTTAACTACTGACTTTTAAATGCGGGAAGCCAGTCCTGACAGGAGAGGCTGTACCGCTCACTTTTAGGAAGACTCGTAATACCGGCGTTATGCAAGTCCCATTGAAAATATGGGATACGCAATTGACGTAAGTGGATTTGCGGTATTTCAAGTTGCGGAAAAAAAGGTGAGCGGTACACCTGTACCTGCAAGACTCGTGATACCAGCGTTAGGAAAAAAAGCACGTTGGGACCTCTCAAAAGCTGCTTTTTAAGGCTAACGCAAAACTTCGTAATCTAGGTGTTAGTATCTATTTCAAGGCAATGCTATTTGTGAATTAGTTTGTTGTGTGGGACAGGTGTCAAATGCTTGCTAAAGTCTAGATATCCAACATCTATGGCTTCTCCTGGTCTATTAATTAAGTTATATGGTCGAAGAAATCAATTACATGAGTCTGACATGATCTTCCAATAGCCTGAGGAAACAGCCCTGCGGTGGCTGAGAAATGCCTTGCTTTTATTAAATTTGTTTTTAACTATACACTTGCTGCTGTTTGGATTGCATATTTTCTTATGCTTTGGAATTGCCGTGTGACCTGCATATCACCTGGAACCAGTCAGCTGGGCGACTGAAAAGCTCCAGCCTGTTTGTATTGCACCTGTGGGTGCTTTTGAATATGTAAGTGTTTTTTTCACATTGCATGTATCTTTGAACCAAACTGTGCTGGGCTATGTTGGCTCTGTATCTTCCCATATAGGAATATATCGATATCCACTGCTGGGACCCCATTTTGGACACCTGGTTGCTCCTATACAGTTAGCTGGACAACTGTGAGGTTCCAGTCTGCCTGTTTGCACCTCTGGTGCTATTCGTTTGTGAATAGTCTTTTGTTTCATCTATATTGTGTTGATGGTACTAGGCCATTGGGCGCCTCTGTGTTTTTCTTTTTACTAGATAGTTTGAATTCCCAGGATCCTGACCTTCCCTATGACAGAGAGCTGCCTCTACTCCCCTTGGAGTAATTTGGACTTTTCATATGTTTACCATTATTTGTCTATTAAAGGTTTGGTGATATTTTGTTTTATTTAGTTATTGGCATATTTATTGTATATTTGTGAAGAGCGCCCCCTAGAGGAAAAGTGTGCACACACATTTTGTTCTTTTCTTTCTGATCTTCCAGTGATGAACCATGCTGTAATTTGTCTTCTAAATTAGTTATCTGAAGGTAAAGACATGTCTTTCCTTTAAAATAATTTCCATTAATTTCCTGCAATTGAGGTCAAACTGACTGGCCTTTAGTTAGCAGAATCTTCCCCTACTTCCCTTTTTGAAGATGGACTACATAAGCAATTTTCCAGTCTTCTGTAACAACACCTGATAGCAGTAACTGATTAAATAAATCAGCTAATGGAGTAGCTATCACAGATCAAACTTCTCTTAGAGCCCTTTGGATGAATATATCTGGACCTACAGACTTACTTTTATTTTTGATAAAGCCATTGAAAACCTCTTCCCTCTGTAAAAAGAGAAGTACTACCCACATTATCATATAAAGGTTACATCCCTTAATAGAGTTTTACTATCTTTACAATCTGTTGTGAAGACTGAAAAAAAGTAATTATTTATACAGTTTGCTATTGTTTATTTCCTTCCACTACTCTATTATCATCAGTACTTTAGTCTTACTATCCCTCCCTTTGTTTTTCTCTTTTCACTTTTTTACCTAAAGAAGGTTTTGTCTCTTCCACTTTAGCCTTCTGATTAACTTCTTTGTCATTTTTTATGTTCTCCATTTTCCCTATCCTTGTCTGAGCCAGTGTGTTTGAATTTTTATAGACTGTCTTTTCTGCATGTGCTACTTTTCTTTTTAAGTTGCGTGTTTGTTAGCTGCCGTATGCAGAAGAAGGCAAATCCAGATCTTAATATGTTGCACTTTCACAAAATTAAATCTAGCTTAGAAAAGAACTGATGGCCACCAAGCAGCCTACTTCCCATTCCGCAGGTCAAAGCTACCGAATGCACAGGCCCTAGTTCATAAAATACTCACACTGCTCTTGCGCTCCTGTAATTTGTGCCATCACTTTAGAAGAATAATTTAGGTATTTGCCTATATAAGAAAAATCAGCCTTTCTAAAATCTAAAACAGTTTTGTTTTATTATGGTTGCACAGTACCTTTGTTTGAATATTAAACCATACAGACTGATGATCACTAGAGCCTAAGTTCTCACCCACAGACACTTCAGAAACAATATCACTGTACTAAATCTAATATAGTTCCATTATGTGTTGGTTCTTTTAACAGTTGTTCAAGAGATTCCCCTTGAAAGATTCCAGCATATACTTCTAGTTCATTTAGCAACTGGTACCTGCAGTCTATATCAAGCATATTAAAGTCCCCCACTACTATAACCTTGTCCTTCATTGTAATTCAGGTGATTTCATCAGTTAAGTTGATCATATCATCCTGTAATTGAGACTTTATACTTTCCATATTTCAAACGCCTGTTTTTCCTTCAGTTTCTATAGTTTACCCAAACACTTTCTTCATTGCATTGGTTTCTACAATTTTCAGTTACTTTAATATTTTCTTTCACGTACAGATTACACTCCCCCACCCCCTTTTTTTTCTTACTTTTAAGAACAAAATTTAACCAGGTATTGGGATATGTTTTCCAATCTTAAAATCATTGGACCTTGTTCCTGTTATAGCTACCAAATCTAACGTATCTTGAATAATTATTGCAGTAAATTCATGTAATTTATTTACTAAACTGCGAGCATTTGTGCACATTGCATGAAGACCATTACTAGAAATTTTAGATCATCCCCTACTTATAACATTCAAATGCCTTACTCATAATTGTAGTGTTTTTTTGTTGTTGGTTTTTTTTGTTTTCTTTTCAAAAACTTTATTGAATAACGTATAATCATTACATACAATGCAAAATAGGTGTAGTTACATATGCAACGGTGTAACAACGGTGCCTTTTCCACATATTGGTATTAGCTGTGGGTACATTAGCTGTGGGGTACATTGTTCGCTAAATGTACAATTTTGGGTTGCAATAAGTTTTGTTATATGAACAAGATAAAGGAAAAATAAAATCAATAAAATAAAAAAAAAAAAAGACACAGCAAACAAAACAAGTGTGGATCCTGCAGAGAAAAAAACTATTGTGGTCATTGATTGTTAGGCTACTAGGATGACCTCTATCAGGTTTAGGGTGTTGAGCTAAAGCTTCGGGTCTGGCTAGTTAAGAGTGGTTAGTGGTTTGAAATTGGTGGGGGGTGGCAGTCTTGGGTGTGGGGGTTTCTGACTAAGGTATTCTTACCACAAGAAAAGCAAATCTAGTGGTAATCGGCTATCTGCTTGTTGCGAGAATAACGGTATTTTTTCCAGTTGGAGGGATTGGGGTAGTTGTTGCCCTCCAGACATGGATAGATGGGAGGGTGTTACATTTCCAGTTTTTGGGAATTAGTCGTTTTGCAGAGTTTGTCATAATAGTCAGTAGAGCAAAGCGTAGTTTACATGTATTTTGGTGAATTTGTTAAAGATGAAAAACCAATGTCGAGCTCAAAGCTTACGGATAGGACCTTTTTCGAACTCGGCTCTGATGGCTTCCCAATATGCCTGAGCTATTGGACATGTCCACCAAATATGCGTGGGGTACCAATATTTTGGCAACCTCTCCAGCATTCCGGTGAGTGTTGTGGGAAAATGGTGTGTAGTCGGTGCGGAGTGTAGTACCATCTGTATAGTAGCTTAACATTCATTTCCATTACATAAATGGACAATGAGGATTTTGTCATGTGGTGAGAAGATTTGTTGCCATTCTTTTGGGGTTTGGTGGTGCCAATTTCTCCTTCCCATTTTTGTGTGAATGAGGGGAGGGACCATAATTGTAGTGTTTTTATCATTAAATACACTACAATGTAAACTTTGGTTAAAAGTTTTGATATGCTTTGTTGGATAGGTGGGTATATTAACACTGCCCCCCTTCTCTAGTTTAATTTGACACCAATAAGTCTTTACATTCTTTACTTAGGACTCTTGTCTTTTTAAAACCCAAATGCAAACCATTCCTCTTATATAATCTACTTTCTTGCCAAACATGACTAACAAAACCATACGCCTCTCTTCCTGCACCACTTCTGTAACCAAGATTTAAATTCTATTATAGGTAGCTACCTTAACAATTCTTAAAATACGATTCAAATCTCTATGAGCAGTAGCACCTGGAAGACATCTAACCTCTTTCAAATCTCCTTTATAATCACATATCTGTACATTTTGTTTTTAAATTGAGTCACCTATTAACAATAACTTACAGAAATGAATATAGCCGCATAAATGTTGTACAAATTGGATCACTCTTTGGTGACACGATTTGGATCACTCTTTGTGACTGCTGCATGATCTCGATCTAGTTGTGTACTATTTCGTGTACTATTTCTCCTTTTCAGGATGTTTTCCAAGGGTCGTACAGTTCATGTCTTTGAGGATGAGCACACAGGTCCTATTCTGAGTGCAATTTAACAGCAGACAACAAAAGGTAACATGCTAGTTATGGTTAAGTACCTATACATAGTTTTAAAGACTATTTTTATTATTTGAATTCATTTTAAAATATTTGTTATTTTATTTTTAACTTTAGTAGAAAAAGTTAAACAATATGTTCCTCGCACTTGTCTTCTGGGTACTCCACGTATAGATTGGTTTAATTGTTATTCTGCGATTAAAAGTATTTGTTAGCTTGTTGTAGTGTATCAGAATTCTAAGGATCTTTTGATTGTAAAAATGAAATATAATTCCCATGTTCTTAGTGTCGTTATACTAAATCTAAATGCAATGCAAATTGCTGTGTGAATAATATGTACAGATTGACACGTGTGCAGCAGGTGTTCTATTTGACATTGTTAGTTTAATTTTTTTATTTTTAATAGGCATATTGCAGAGGCCATAGTAAAATTGTCTAAACCTACAAAACATTCATAGTTCATGTAGAGCAAGATTTGTGTACACGGCTTCTATATGAATACCCTTAACCCCTTGGGGTTGCTATCAAGAGGGCTTTCACTAAAACTAAAATTCTAAATCTAAATAACTTAAAATATTTTAATACATTTTATTTTTGCAGTTTTTTTATTATTTGTAAAGGATTTCCTCATCAACAACCCCACCCACATGACATGAGCACTCAACTCATGATGTAGTATTAAGCCACTAGAACTTGTATGTTTTATTTTTTTTGTTTTTCTAATTGAAGAATTTCACCTGCAGGCCATAAATTGAGTGACTCAGATTGAGATGATTTATATATATATATATGTAGTTCTGGGTTCCAAGCACTCACTTGTATAGGTGAATTGCCTGGGTGCTCTCTATGGTAGATAGGTAGAAACTACAAAGAAAGAAGAGGCACTCACAGGACTTAAAGAACATAATTTTATTAATTTTCCTTCAATTAAGATTTAGTCAACGTTTCAGTCTCACAGGGACCTTCTTCAAGACTGTTTTCTAATAAAAAGGTACATAAGTAAAATCACAGTTAATACCCCTAAATGTTAAATAACACACCAGTAAGGTAAAAATCACAAAAATAAATACAATTGAATTGACTATGTATATGTAAGTTAGAAATCACAGATAAGTCTATATTAAGTTCATATTAAACGTTAATATTTATGTACAGTTAGATGAACTGTTAATCAACTTAGGAGAAGTGCAGGTAACTAATAGTACAACAAGTTGAAAAACAATATTATTTAACCTAACACAGCTTTTGTGATTACAGTCAGCACTGTCAGGAGCATATATTATAGTAGATAACCTGCGTATGAGTGATGTAGTAATGTAGACTCTATTTTTAGTGTGTAGGATCCCTATTGTATATAGGGAGAAATTATACATACAGGTAAATCCAACAGTATATAGACACTCAAGCAGGTTAGCAAGTATTATTATCATAATAGACAGTAAAAATATGTAAATTGTAAGATCGCTATGGAGTGTAGTAGCGTAATGTTACAGCATTGATCTAGTAGGGTCCTATATTGTGGAAATTCACATAGCATAATGTCTATAATGCAAAGATAAGTGTTTCACACTGTTATGTTGAACGTATTTTGAGCATATGTAAAGCATACATAGAGAATATCACCATGTCTAAGCTGGTGTACCTGGAGTATATATAGCGAGTATAATACTGTGCTAAAGTACAGGTTAAAGGATATAAGAGTTGCACACAGATTATTATTCATAGTTTGATGATATAAATATAAGTGGAAATAAGTTAGAGAGAATGTCTATAGACACCTGTACGTATTGTCCCCTTGCGCATTGCGAGTACGCATACTATTTGATCTAACGTCAGATTTACAAGCATAAACATTATAGGATTTAGGCAGAGGGATAAAGTGGATACCTTATAGCAAAAAAGAGCTTACCATGGTGATGAATGTTTAGTATGTTCAGCAGTGGATATGTATATGCATGTCCGCTCTTAAATACTGTTAGCAATGAGAAAACGCTGATAACGATGACATCATCAGCAGTGCGACACGCACATGGCTATGGAAGTTGCCATGGCAACCGGAAACGTACGACAATGTGTAAAATTTAAGGCATAGAGGTGTATTGTATTACTAAGGGCTAAGAAGGCACAGCGAGAGTTATATGAATGTGTGTCACAGAGAATAAGCAATACTACAGAGGCTAAGAATAAATGCAACAGATGATATTAAACCATGGTCCACAAGAAATTATGATCTGAGGCAAGTGAAACATATCTAGGTTGTGGTCTAACGCTATACATTATAGGAAGACTGCAGGGAATGTTGCTCATATAAATGCTGGAATGTATGCACTGTATAGAATAAAGTGGGACATATAAAATATGGAGTGTCTATAAGGTATGTAAGTGAGAGTCTACGTGTAATGAGGACATTTTAGTTACAGTGTATGAGAATATAGCAAATGACAATTTAGTGTGAATGTAATGTAGGTGCTGTGTGTGGATGTATGGAGTCACAGTGGGTATATATAAAACATAGAATTATATGAGAGGGAAATCAATATAAAGATACATATATGAGTACAAATACTGAATTAGCAAATGAGAAAATAGTGAAACTATATGTCAGTCAATGGTTATCTGGGCAGGTCTAGATTCTACATACAGTTTACAAGGGTTTATTAAGTGCTTATAAAAATAGCACATGTTATTATTACCATTTATAAACCTAAGCTAATGTATGTGTAAGTGTATGTAGGGACCCTCCTAAGATTTAAACCACAATAAGTAAACATAGTGAACATAGTTTAATAAAATAGGGCATAGTCAATGCTAGTGTTAAATCCTTTGGGAACCAGTGTTTCCAAACGGTTGAGCCACCTTGCTTCCCTTTTGAGAAGTTCAAGATTTCTATCACCCCCTCTTTTTAATGGGGGTATCCAGTCAATGAGGATAGTTCTTAGCATAGCTACAGTGTGGTCATACTGCATAAAGTGGCGTGCCACAGGTTGATCGCTTTTCTTGTCTTAATGGCTTTTCTGATAGCGCTGCAGTGTTGCTAGTCTGTCACAGAAGGATGTGCTCGTCTTTCCTACATAATAAAGGCACACGGACAAATGATCAGATAGACTACATGTTCGGTAGTGCATGTTAATCTATGTTGTATATGTATTGTCTTCCCCATTATGTGAGTGATGAAACTTCGGACCTGTTAAGAAGGAATTGCATGTGATACAATTACCACAACTGAAGCATCCTTTTCTCCAACATTGGTGTGTCCGGTCCACGGCGTCATCCTTACTTGTGGGAATATCTCTTCCCCAACAGGAAATGGCAAAGAGTCCCAGCAAAGCTGGCCATATAGTCCCTCCTAGGCTCCGCCCACCCCAGTCATTCTCTTTGCCGTTGCACAGGCAACATCTCCACGGAGATGGTTAAGAGTATGTGGTGTTTAAATGTAGTATTTTTTTTATTTTTTTATTCTACTATCAAGAGTTTGTTATTTTAAAATAGTGCTGGTATGTACTATTTACTCTGAAACAGAAAAAGATGAAGATTTCTGTTTGTGAGAGGAAGATGATTTTAGCAGACAGTAACTAAAATCGATTGCTGTTTCCACATAGGACTGTTGAGATGAAGTAACTTCAGTTGGGGGAAACAGTTAGCAGACTTTTCTGCTTAAAAGGGTCACAAACCCAAAATCTTTCTTTCATGATTCAGATAGAGAATACAAATTTAAACAGACATTACAATGTACTTCTATTATTTATTTTGCTTCATTTTTAGATATCCTTAGTTGAAGAAAAAGCAATGCACATGGTTGAGCCAATCACACAAGGCTTCTATGTGCAGCAACCAATCAGCAGCTACTGAGCATATCTAGATATGCTTTTCAGCAAAGAATTATCAAGAGAATAAAACAAATTAGATAATAGAAGTAAATTAGAAAGATGTTTAAAATTGCATTCTCTTTCTAAATCATGAAAGAAAAAATTTGGGTTTCATGTCCCTTTAAGGTATGACTAGCCATATTTCTAACAAGACTGTGTAAGGCTGGAAGGCTGTCATTTCCCCTCATGGGGACCGGTAAGCCATTTTCTTAGTTTCAAACAGAATAAAGGGGCTTAATATGGGCTATAAAACTGTAGACCACTTTTATGGGCTAAATCGATTGCTTTATTTGGACATTTTATACATGTTAATGCTGATAATTCACAACTTATAAACTTGGGGAACGTTTTTTTAACGTCAGGCACTATGTTAGACACCTTTTCCAGTCAGGAAGGGCCTTCCCAGTTGTAGGCTGAGCCTCATTTCGCGCCATTATTGTGCAGTTGTTTTTGAGAGCAAGACATGCAGATGCATGTGTGAGGACCTGAAAATAGTTGGAAAAGTTTCTAGAAGGCGTCATTTGGTATTGTATTCCCCTCTGGGCTTGGTTAGGTCACAGCAAAGACTGTAGCTGGGACTGTATAGGGGTAATTTTGTAAACGGCTCCGGTTCCGTTATTTTAAGGGTTAAAGCTCTGAAAATTGGTATGCAATACTTTTAATGCTTTAAGACACTGTGGTGAAATTTTGGTAAATTTTTAACAATTCCTTCATACTTTTTCACATATTCAGTAATAAAGTGTACTCTGTTTAAAATTTAAAGTGACAGTAACGGTTTTGTTTTAAAACGTTTTTTGTGCTTTATTGACAAGTTTAAGCCTGTTTAACATGTCTGTGCCTTCGGATAAGCTATGTTCTATATGTATGAAAGCCAATGTGTCTCCCCATTCAAAATTGTGTGATAATTGTGCCATAGCGTCCAAACAAAGTAAGGACAGTACTGCCACAGATAATGAAATTGCCCAGATGATTCCTCAGATGAGGGGAGTAGACATGATACTACATCATCTCCTACTGTGTCTACACCAGTTTTGCCCACGCAGGAGGCCCCTAGTACATCTAGCGCGCCAATGCTTATTACCATGCAACAATTGACGGCTGTAATGGATAACTCCATAGCAAATATTTTATCCAAAATGCCTGCATATCAGAGAAAGCGAGATTGCTCTGTTTTAAAACACTGAAGAGCAGGAGGGCGCTGATGATAATTGTTCTGTCATACCCTCACACCAATCTGAAGTGGCCATGAGGGAGGTTTTGTCAGATGGGGAAATTTCAGATTCAGGAAAAATTTCTCAACAAGCTGAACCTGATGTTGTGACATTTAAATTTAAATTAGAACATCTCCGCGCACTGCTTAAGGAGGTGTTATCTACTCTGGATGATTGTGACAACTTGGTCATTCCAGAGAAATTATGCAAGATGGACAAGTTTCTAGAGGTTCCGGTGCACCCCGACGCTTTTCCTATACCCAAGCGGGGTGGCGGACATAGTGAATAAGGAGTGGGAGAAGCCCGGCATACCTTTTGTTCCCCCCCCTATATTTAAGAAATTATTTCCTATGGTCGACCCCAGAAAGGACTTATGGCAGACAGTCCCTAAGGTCGAGGGGGCAGTTTCTACTCTAAACAAGCGAACTACTATTCCTATCGAGGATAGTTGTGCTTTCAAAGATCTATGGATAAAAAATTAGAAGGTTTGCTTAAAAAGATTTTTGTACAGCAAGGTTACCTCCTACAACCATTTCGTGCATTGTTCCTGTCACTACAGCAGCGTGGTTCTGGTTCGAGGAACTAGAAAAGTCGCTCAGTAGAGAGACTCCATATGAGGAGGTTATGGACAGAGTTCACGCACTTAAGTTGGCTAACTCTTTTATTTTGGATGCCGCTTTGCAATTAGCTAGATTAGCGGCGAAAAATTCAGGGTTTGCAATTGTGGCGCGCAGAGCGCTTTGGCTAAAGTCTTGGTCAGCGGATGTATCATCCAAGACAAAATTGCTTAACATCCCTTTCAAAGATAAAACTCTCTTTGGGCCAGAATTGAAAGAGATTATCTCAGACATCACTGGGGGAAAGGGCCACGCCCTTCCACAAGATAGGCCTTTCAAGGCCAAGAATAAGTCTAATTTTCGTTCCTTTCGCAATTTCAGGAACGGACCAGCCTCTAATTCTGCATCCTCTAAGCAAGAGGGTAATGCCTCACAGCCCAAACCAGCCTGGAAACCTATGCAAGGCTGGAACAAGGGTAAGCAGGCCAAAAAGCCTGCTGCTGCTAACAAAACAGCATGAAGGAGTAGCCCCCGATCCGGGACCGGATCTAGTAGGGGTCAGACTCTCTCTCTTTGCTCAGGCTTGGGCAAGAGATGTTCAGGATCCCTGGGCACTAGAAATAGTTTCTCAGGGTTATCTTCTCGAATTCAGGGAACTACCCCCAAGGGGAAGGTTCCACATGTCTCACTTATCCTTAAACCAAATAAAGAGACAGGCGTTCTTACATTGTGTAGAAGACCTGTTAAAGATGGGAGTAATACACCCTGTTCCAAGGACGGAACAAGGAATGGGATTTTACTCAAATCTGTTCGTAGTTCCCAAAAAAGAGGGAACCTTCAGACCAATTCTGGATTTAAAGATCCTAAACAAATTTCTCAGGGTACCATCGTTCAAAATGGAAACCATTCGAACGATTCTACCCACTATCCAGGAAGGTCAATTTATGACTACCGTGGACCTAAAGGATGCGTTACCTACATATTCCTATCCACAAAAACATCATCAGTTTCCTAAGGTTCGCCTTTCTGGACAAACATTACCAGTTTGTGGCCCTCCCATTCGGGTTAGCCACTGCTCCAAGGATTTTCACAAAGGTACTCGGGTCCCTTCTAGCGGTTTTAAGACCGAGGGGCATTGCAGTAGTACCGTACTTGGACGACATTCTAATACAAGCATCGTCCCTTTCAAAAGCAAAGGCTCATACAGACATCGTGCTGGCCTTTCTCAGATCTCACGGATGGAAGGTGAACATAGAAAAAAGTTCTCTGTCTCCGTCAACAAGAGTTCCCTTCTTGGGAACAATAATAGATTCCTTAGAAATGAGGATTTTTCTGACAGATGTCAGAAAGTCAAAACTTCTAAGCGCTTGTCAAGTTCTTCACTCTGTTCCACGTCCTTCCGTAGCTCAGTGCATGGAAGTAGTAGGGTTGATGGTTGCAGCAATGGACATAGTTCCTTTTGCGCGAATTCATCTAAGACCATTAAAACTGTGCATGCTCAAACAGTGGAATGGGGACTATACAGACTTGTCTCCAGTGATTCAAGTAGATCAGATGACCAGAGATTCACTCCATTGGTGGTTGACCCTGGACCATCTATCCCAGGGAATGAGCTTCCGCAGACCAGAGTGGGTCATTGTCACGACCGACGCCAGCCTAGTGGGCTGGGGCGCGGTCTGGGAACCCCTGAAAGCTCAGGGACTATGGTCTCGGGAAGAGTCTCTTCTCCCGATAAACATTCTGGAACTAAGAGCGATATTCAATGCTCTCAGGGCTTGGCCTCAGCTTGCAAAGGCCAGATTCATAAGATTCCAATCAGACAACATGACGACTGTTGCGTATATCAATCATCAGGGGGGAACAAGGAGTTCCTTAGCGATGAAAGAAGTGACCAAAATAATACAATGGGCGGAGGATCACTCCTGCCATTTATCTGCGATCCACATCCCAGGTGTAGAAAACTGGGAAGCGGATTATCTGAGTCATCAGACATTCCATCCGGGGAGTGGGAACTCCACCCGGAGATCTTTGCCCAGTTGACTCAATTATGGGGCATTCCAGACATGGATCTGATGGTGTCTCGTCAGAACTTCAAGGTTCCTTGCTACGGGTCCAGATCCAGGGATCCCAAGGCGACTCTAGTGGATGCACTAGTAGCACACCTTGGACCTTCAACCTAGCTTATGTGTTTCCACTGTTTCCTCTCATTCCCAGGCTGGTAGCCAGGATCAAACAGGAGAGGGCCTCGGTGATCTTGATAGCTCCTGCGTGGCCACGCAGGACTTGGTATGCAGACCTGGTGAATATGTCATCGGCTCCACCATGGAAGCTACCTTTGATACAGGACCTTCTTGTTCAGGGTCCATTCGAACATCCAAATCTGGTCTCCCTCCAGCTGACGGCTTGGAGATTGAACGCTTGATTCTATCAAAGCGTGGGTTTTCAGATTCTGTGATAGATACTCTGGTTCAGGCCAGAAAACCAGTGACTAGAAAAATTTTACCATAAAATATGGAAAAGATATATCTGTTGGTGTGAATCCAAGGGATTCCCATGGAATAAGATAAAAATTCCTAAGATTCTTTCCTTTCTGCAGGAAGGTTTGGATAAAGGATTATCTGTGAGTTCTCTAAAAGGACAGATTTCTGCTTTATCTGTCTTACTACACAAACGACTGGCAGCTGTGCCAGATGTTCAAGCATTTGTTCAGGCTCTGGTTAGAATCAAGCCTGTTTACAGACCTTTGACTCCTCCCTGGAGTCTAAATCTAGTTCTTTCAGTTCTTCTAGGGGTTCCGTTTGAATCTCTACATTCATAGATATTAAGTTATTATCTTGGAAAGTCTTGTTTTTGGTTGCTATTTCTTCTGCTAGAAGAGTTTCAGAGTTATCTGCTCTGCAGTGTACTCCGCCCTATCTGGTGTTCCATTCAGATAAGGTTGTTTTGCGTACTAAGCCTGGTTTTCTTCCAAAGGTTGTTTCCAACAAGAATATTAACCAGCAGATAGTTGTACCTTCTTTGTGTCCGAATCCAGTTTCAAAGAAGGAACGTTTGCTACACAATTTAGATGTAGTCCGTGCTCTAAAATTCTACTTAGCAGCTACAAAAGAGTTCAGACAAACATCTTCTCTGTTTGTCGTCTATTCTGGTAAAAGGAGAGGTCAAAAAGCAACTTCTACCTCTCTTCCTTTTGGCTTAAAAGCATCATCCGATTGGCTTATGAGACTGCCGGACGGCAGCCTCCTGAAAGAATCACAGCTCACTCCACTAGGGCTGTGGCTTCCACATGGGCCTTCAAGACGAGGCTTCTGTTGACCAGATATGTAAGGCAGCGACTTGGTCTTCACTGCACACTTTTGCCAAATTTTACAAATTTGATACTTTTGCTTCTTCGGAGGCTATTTTTGGGAGAAAGGTTTTGCAAGCCGTGGTGCCTTCCGTTTAGGTAACCTGATTTGCTCCCTCCCTTCATCCGTGTCCTAAAGCTTTGGTATTGGTTCCCACAAGTAAGGATGACGCCGTGGACCGGACACACCAATGTTGGAGAAAACAGAATTTATGCTTACCTGATAAATTACTTTCTCCAACGGTGTGTCCGGTCCACAGCCCGCCCTGGTTTTTTAATCAGGTCTGATGAATTATTTTCTCTAACTACAGTCACCACGGTACCATATGGTTTCTCCTATATTTTTCCTCCTGTCCGTCGGTCGAATGACTGGGGTGGGCAGAGCCTAGGAGGGACTATATGGCCAGCTTTGCTGGGACTCTTTGCCATTTCCTGTTGGGGAAGAGATATTCCCACAAGTAAGGATGACGCCGTGGACCGGACACACCGTTGGACAAAGTAATTTATCAGGTAAGCATAAATTCTGTTTTTTTGGATTAGGCAGCCATTGGTTTTGTCTCATGTCCGGCTTAACGTTGTTTTGACTAGTATGTCTCAAAGGTTACTGGTTCTGTTGTACATCATTTTTGGAGGTGGCTTATTGAAGAAGGGTAGAGATGGGTCTTGGTTTAGAATAAACCAATTGTTCTCTATAGCTCTTCGAGTGAATCTGCTTGTGGAATTAAAGGTTACCTTCATATTATACGCTCATCCTTGTTTTCATCTTGTCTTTTTCTGGTAAGGAGATCCATTTGGGTCAGGTTCCAGATGTCTTGCAGGATTTGTTTCACCTCTTTTTGTTTATATCCTGCGGTACATCATCATATACCGCAGGTACATAGACGATATCTTCCTAATATGGAATGGACAAGAGGAGGAACTATCAGAATGGTTTAACCAAATCGACAATGCTTTACCCTATGTAAAATTCAAATGGAATTTAGCAGACACAAAATCCATTTCTTAGACATAGAAATCTACAAGAACACAACCGATCCAGAGATGAGAATTGGAACAACCCTTTACTCAAAACCAACAGACCGTAACTCCCTCCTAACAGCAAACTCCTCCCATCCAGAAGCACTGAAAAAAGGAATAATAAGATCCCAGATTATGCGATTGATGCGCAATAACAGTGACAAAAACAATAAAGAAAAACAACTGAAAGAAATAAGATTAAAATTCATACAAAGAGGATATAAACAAAAAGAGGTGGAACAAATCCTGCAAGACATCTGGAACCTGACCCAAATGGATCTCCTTACCAGAGAAAGACAAGATGAAAACAAGGATGAGCGTATAAATATGACGGTAACCTTTAATTCCACAAGCAGATTCACTCAAAGAGCTATAGAGAACAATTGGTTTATTCTAAACCAAGACCCATCTCTACCCTTCTTCAATAAGCCACCTCCAAAAATGGTGTACAACAGAACCATTAACCTTTGAGACATACTAGCCAAAACAATGTTTGAGCCTGACATGAGACAAAACCAATGGCTGCCTATTCCAAAAAAAGGATGCTTCAGTTGTGGTAATTGTATCACATGCAATTCCTTCTTAACAGGTCCAAAATTTCATCACCCACATAATGGGAAGACAACACATATACAACATAGATTAACATGCACTACCGAACATATAGTCTATCTGATCATATGTCTGTGTGGCCTTTATTATGTAGGAAAGACGAGCACGTCCTTCCGTGACAGACTAGCAAATCACTGCAGCGCTATCAGAAAAGCCATTAGGGACATGAAAAGTGATCAACCTGTGGCACACCCACTTTATGCAGTATAACCACACTGTAGCTATGCTAAGAACTATCTTCATTGACTGAATACCCCCATTAAAAAGAGGCGTAATAGAAATCTTGAACTTCTCAAAAGGGAAGCAAGGTGGATCAACCGCTTGGAAACACTGGTTCCCAAAGGATTAAACACTAGCATTGACAATGCCCTAGTTTACTAAACTATGTTCATTATGTTTACATATTGTGGTTTAAATCTTAGGAGGGTCCCTACATACACTTACACATATATTAGCTTAGGTTTATAAATGGTAATAATAACGTGCTATTTGTATAAGCACTTAATAAACCCTTGTATACTGTATATAGAATGTAGACCTGCCCAGATAACCATTGAGATTGACATATAGTTTCACTATTTTCTTATTTGCTAGTTCAGTATTTGTACTCATATATAAATCTTTATATTGATTTGCCTCTCATATAATTCTATGTTTTATATGTAGCCACTGTGACTCCATACATCCACACACAGCACCTACATTACATTTACACTAAATTGTCATTTGCTATATCCTCATACACTGTGACTAAAATGTCCTCATTACATGTAGACTCTCACTTACATACCTTATAGACACTCCATATTTTATATGTCCCACTTTATTCTATACAGTGCATACATTCCAGGCATTTATATGAGCAACATTCCCTGCAGTCTTCCTATAATGTATAGCGTTAGACCACAACCTAGATATGTTTCACTTGCCCCAGATCATAATTTTCTTGTGACACATGGTTTAATACCATCCGTTGCATTTATTCTTAGCCTCTGTAGTATTGCTTATTCTCTGTAACACACGTTCATATAACTCTCGCTGTGCCTTCTTAGCCCTTAGTAATACAATACACCTCTATGCCTTAAATTCTAAACATTGCCATACGTTTCTGGTTGCCATGGCACCCTCCCTAGCCATGTGCGTGTTGCACCGCTGATGACGTCATCGTCATCAGCGTTTTCTCATTGCCAACAGTATTTAAGAACGGGACATGCATATCCATATCCACTGCTGAACATATTACACATTCATCACCACGGTACGCTCTTTTTGCTATAAGGTATCCACTTTATCCCTCTGCCTAAATCCTATAATGTTTGATAAAGGGGCAGGAGCCCCGAAACGTTGCTCAGTTGAATAAAGGCACTGTTGCCATATTTTGAGTTCCACTGGAGTGTTGTTTTATGTTACATATTACAGGACCCTGGAAAGGGAGGTCCTCCTGGTGTGCACCATTATCGTTTTACTTGGAGATTCAGGACATTTAATTAGTGAGTGCTGGTCCTGCTGTTTCAACATTTAAATCCTATAATGTTTATGCTTGTAAAACTGACGTTAGATCAAATAGTATGCGTATCTTCTGTACAAATACAGGCAAGGGGACAATACGTGCAGGCAGTGGCGTCACTAGGGGGTGCGGGGGGTGCGGGCCGCACCTGGGTGACACCAAAATTTTTTTTTTATTTTTTTTTATTTTATTGAAATTCAAAGAAATACAATGTTGAGATGCATAGATTTATTTTATTAGAAGGGCTGGCATTTGTGAACATTAGTGGGACTGGGGAAGTTGTAGACACACAATTTTTTTTGCCCCTTGAGCCAGTGCTGCATTTTCAACAAATAGTTTTCCCGGCTGCTTTTGCTTGTTTGTACTTTGCTTCTCCCTTGCCCAATTTCTCTATGAATGTTGTGGGCAGGCCGTGGGGCTTGCAAAGTTGCGCTGCTAGCCTAAACCTGCCTGCCTATCTGTGCTCAGTGACATGTGGAGCAGTGGAGTCACTCACTGCTGTGCTGTCTCTCTAAACGGGAACTGGGAAATCGTGAGGGGATGCCTGGCACCTGACCGCATGACTCTTTGACACTGTCTTTAAAGTGAAGGAGCCACATATGATGCCCACCAGACCTTTATGTTTACGGTACACTAAGTGCACACTGAACAGGTAGGAGGGCGGGCGGGTGTCTGGGGGTGGGCAGAGTGCAGAGGTGATTGGCCATAAGAAGCGGTAGGCACGCGGCCCGGGGCTGTGCACTGACAGACTTGGAACAGAGTCAGAGAGCAGAATTTTCATAGTTTGCGCGCCTAAACCTTTCCTTCAGTGATTTATTTTAGAGTGCTCTGTTTATCTTTCATTGATGCTCTGCTGAGCCAGGGAGCAGCTCTAGGCATGAGCTTTATAATTAATGCAGTGCAGTTTATGTTTTTAAGTGTGTCTGAGTCTTTGTATGTGTGTGTGTGCCTGTGTTTTTGTGTGTGTCTGCTTTCTGGGGGGGGGGGTGACACCAAAACTTACCGCACCGGGTGACACCAACCCTAGTGACGCCACTGCGTGCAGGTGTCTTATAGACATTCTCTCTAACTTATTGCCACTTATATTTATATCATAAAACTATGAATAATAATCTATGTGAAACTTTTATATCCTTTAACCTGTACTTTAGCACAGTATTATACTCGATATATTTACTCCAGTACACTAGCTTAGACATGGTGATATTCTCTATGTATGCTTTACATATGCTCTATATACGTTCAACATAACATTGTGAAACACTTATCTTTGCATTATAGACATTATGCTATGTGAATTTCCCACAATATAGGACCCATACTAGATCAATGCTGTAACATTACGCTACTACACTCCATAGCTATCTTACAATTTACATATATTTACATGTCTATTATGATAATAATACTTGCTAACCTGCTTTGAGTGTCTATATACTATTGGATTTACCTGTATGTATAATTTCTCCCTATATACAATGGGGATCCTACACACTAAGAATAGAGTCTACATTACTACATCGCTCATAAACAGTTATCTACTATATTATATGCTCCTGACAGTGCTGACTGTAATCACAAAAGCTGTGTTAGGTTAAATACAGGTGAAACTCGAAAAATTTGAATATCGTGCAAAAGTTCATTTATTTCACTAATGCAACTTAAAAGGTAAAACTAATATATGAGATAGACTCATTACATGCAAAGCAAGATAGTTCAAGCCGCGATTTGTCATAATTGTGATGATTATGGTTTACAGCTCATGAAAACCCCAAATCCATAATCTCAGAAAATTAGAATATTGTGAAAGGTTCAATATTCTAGACTCAAAGTGTCCGACTCTTATCAGCTAATTAAGCCATAACACCTGCAAAGGGTTTCTGAGCCTTTAAATGGTCTCTCAGTCTGGTTCAGTAGGAATCACAATCATGCGAAATACTACTGACCTGACAGTTGTGCAGAAAACCATCATTGACACCCTCCATAAGGAGGGAAAGCCTCAAAAAGGTAATTGCAAAAGAAGGTGGATGTTCCCAAAGTGCTGTATCAAAGCACATTAATAGAAAGTTATGTGGAAGAAAAAGGTGCACAAGCAGCAGGGATGACCGCAGCCTGGAGGGGATTGTCAGGAAAAGGCCATTCAAAAGTGTTGGGGATTTTCACAAGAGCCACCACACACAGACAGATCCTGGACATGGGCTTCAAATGTCGTATTCCTCTTGTCAAGCCACTCCTGAACAACAAACAATGTCAGAAGCGTCTTACCTGGGCTAAAGAAAAACAGACCTGGTCTGTTGCTCAGTGATCCAAAGTCCTCTTTTCTGATGAGAGCAAATTTGCATCTCATTTGGAAACCAAGGACCCAGAGTATGGAGG
Organism: Bombina bombina; assembly: GCF_027579735.1. NCBI lineage: Eukaryota > Metazoa > Chordata > Amphibia > Anura > Bombinatoridae > Bombina > Bombina bombina. The sequence continues at coordinate 1,289,762,472 of NC_069499.1, read as the reverse complement.
AAGAATGGAGAGGCACACACTGCAAGATGCTTGAAGTCCAGTGTGAAGTTTCCACAGTCTGTGTTGATTTGGGCAGCCATGTCATCTGCTGTTGTTGGTCCACTGTGCTTCATTAAGTCCAGGGTCAACGCAGCCGTCTACCAGGAGATTGTGGAGCACTTCATGCTTCCTTCCGCAGACGAGCTCTATGGGGATGCTGACTTCATTTTCCAACAGGACTTGGCACCTGCCCACACTGCCAAAAGCACCAAAACCTGGTTCCAGGACCGTGGGATTACTGTGCTTGATTGGCAAGCAAACTCGCCTGACCTGAAGAGAATCTATGGGGCATTGCCAAGAGAAAGATGAGAGACATGAGACTGAACAATGCAGAATTGAAGCATCCTGGTCTTACATAACACCTCAGCAGTGCCACAGCCTGATAGCTTCCATGCCACGCTGCATTGAGGCAGTAATTGCTGCAAAAGTGGCCCAAACCAAGTACTGACTACATACAGTATGCATGCTTATACTTTTCAGAGGTCCGATATTGTTCTACAGGTATGTACAATCCTTGTTTTATTGATTGCATGTAATATTCTAATTTTCTGAGATTGTGGATTTGGGGTTTTCATGAGCTGTAAGCCATAATCATCACAATTATGACAAATCACGGCTTGAACTATCTTGCTTTGCATATAATGAGTCTATCTCATATATTAGTTTCACCTTTTAAATTGCATTAGTGAAATAAATTAACTTAAGCACGATATTCTAATTTTTCGAGTTTCACCTGTAATATTGTTTTTTCCACTTGTTGTACTATTAGTTACCTGCATTTCTCCTAAGTTGATTAACAGTTCATCTAACTGTACATTAATATTAATGTGTGTATAAATATGTGTTCTTATATAGAAACAATTAACCAGAATTTACATACATCATTTCTAGAAGTTTTGATTCAACCATAAAGGGATATTGTGCACATATATGTTCTAACAAACCAATATTTTTATTGCCTGAGGATATATAAACAAAAAAATATTTAACGTTTAATTGAAAATAATATACCAGTATCAATTGTGTACACGCTACCAATACTGACTTATAAGTTCTTCCTAGTATTGAGTATTAGCTGTAAGAACCTATCGGCCAATGAGCATTAGTAGTACGTATCTATTGGCCAAAGAGAATTAACAGATAGTACTTATTATCCAATGAGCATTAATAGGAAGTGTCTATTAGACAATAAGCACTAGTGGGAAGTACCTATCAAGCAGTGAATTAGCATTAGTATGAAGTATCTATTAGCCAATAAGCATTAGCAGATAGCACTTAATAACCAATTAACAATAGTAGGAGATGTCTATTAGCCAAAGAGCATTAGTTTCAGTGTGCTGCCTCCTTCCACAGGTTACAGAACACTGGAAAACAGTTATAAAATAATATAGTGCATAGTGCACCCAAAATGAATCTGTGTTTTTATAGACTGTGCATTGATTACCATAGTAGATGCTGCAGACAAGCTCTAGAACAATGTTTCTTAACCACAGTCCTCAAGTACCCCAACAGGCCATGTTTTCATTATAGTTGAACCAGTGCACAGGTGAAGTTATCAGCTGATCAGTAACCATGGTTACTAACATGCTCTCACCCATAAGCTGATCATTTCACCTGTGCACTGGTTCAGCTATAATGAATACCTGCCCTGTAGGGGGTATTTGAGAACCTTGGTTGAGAAACAGTGCTCTAGAAAGTATATTTAATAATGTAAATATGTAATAAAGAATTCTGTGCATTGCAGTTAAAGTTGTAATGGATACAAGCATGTATATAGCCGAAGCCTTACGCCATTTGCAGGATACATCAGTCTATACTAAGTTACCTGGTGACCCTACTCTTAAGATCCAAGCCCCTCGCTTTTAATCCATGCTAGATAATGCTTTGCAACATCAAATTATTAGCAAAAAACTGTATGACTTCCATTTGATTAAACATCCTATTGTACCTGCTTTTTACTTAACCCCTAAGATCCATAAAGATCCAGTTAACCCACCAGGGTGCCCTATTGTGGCTGTAATTGGCTCTATTATGAGCAATGCTGCTAAATTTATGGACCGTGTATTGGCCCCTTTAGTTCAAAAGGGTAAATCATACATTAGGGACACCAGCGATTTCCTTGGTAAGATTAGACAATTTGAAGGCTTAAGTGATGTTGTGCTTGCCACATGGATGTTTGCAGTCTGTATACTGTTATCCCACATACGCTAGGCATTGATTGTGTTATGAATACACTTGATAGATGTGACAAGTACAATAAATCACAAGTAGGATTCATGATGGATCTATTTGAAGCAATATTGACCCAAAATTATTTTCTTTTTGATAAAATGTTTTATTTGCAGAAAACAGGCACAGCGATGGGGTCCAACGTGGCCCCATCCTGTGCCTGTATGGTAATGGATCATTTTGAGGAGACTGTAGTTTACAATCATCCCCTATTTAAACAGTACTGCTTAGCATGGTACAGGTATATAGACGATTTGTTTATTGTTTGGCAGGGACCCACTGAATGTCTTACAGAACTAAGGACTGACATTGAGAGATCAGTGCCATTTATACAATTTACATCTAAACAAGACAACAGACAAATTGAATTTCTAGATACCATGGTTCATAAAGAAAATGGTTATCTTAAAACTGATTTATTTGTTAGGAAAACTGACAGAAATACGTTATTACATAGGAATAGCTTTCATCCACCTGCTATATTCAAGTCTGTACCTAAATCTCAATTCCTCGGGGTTGACAGGATTGTGTCTGATCCTATCAAAAAAGAATGCAGATTAGATGAAACTCAGTACAAATTTGAAAAACGTGGCTATCCAAATGCAGATTTGGTTCATGTGAGATCAAATTTCCATAAAAAACACCATAGACAGCAGAATGATAAACTCACTTTTGTCCGTACATATAATACTCTAAGTAATAAGGTACAAGGTATCCTGAAACACAATTGGCATATCCTAAAAGATTCTTGTCCTGACATTAAGGAGTTCAGTCAAATGCCCAGAGCGGCATATTGTAAGGGTTATACATTTGGGAGAAGGATAACTAAAGCAGTTAATTCTGATACAAATGCATCCCCATTCTTTGGCAAACCTAAAAATGGTACATTTCCCTGTCTAGGGTGCTCACATTGCAATAGTGTCATTAAGGGTGGAGAGATCTGCCATCCTTACTCAGGCTGTAAATTTAAAATACCTGGTTACTATATCTGTTATTCATCCTATGTGGTGTACGCCCTTAAGTGCCTATGTGGGCTTTTATACATAGGTGAAACCACCCAAAGAGTTAAGGACCGTATTGGTCAGCATAAATCAAATATCAGAAATACAGGGGCAAAAGATCTACCAGTACCGGCACATTTTTTACAAATGCGTCACCAGGTGAACCAACTGCGCTTTATGGTACTAGATCAAGCTAAAATAAAACCTAGGGGGGAGATAGACAGAGGGACCTCCTTTACAAGGAGGCCAAATGGATATGAAAATTGGACACATTATACCCCAAAGGTATGAATAGGGAGTTTGACCTTAATCCAATTTTGTAGATTTATTGTTTATATACAATAGGCTTTAATACAAACTGTGTAAATTAAAATTGGTAATGATATGTGGTATATATATTTCTAATATGGTTGTGATTTATACAGCGACTATACTATGTGCTTCCTTTTCAGATTGTTTTTAATCTTGGTCCTCTGGGACAGTTTAAAAGGGCAACAAAAGGGTTAATATGTGGCTTTACTTGGTTCACATGTGATTTTTGTAACCCTGTCTATGATATGTGTTCTCATTGGTCCTTGTTTTATTAGTATTGCTATATATTGTCTGTATGTGCACTATGTTTTTAGCTTGACAAAGGGGCAGGTGCCCCGAAACTTTGCTGTCTACCTAATAAAGGTTTATTTCACTTTTCCACACCTGAGAGTGCAACATTTCTTTGGATACTTTGGAGCAATGGGGTTTGCTCTGATTTTGTCTGCACCCACCTTGATACTTTTCTGGACATTTGTGTTTAAAGGTGTGCTGGTCCTACGTTCTTGTTTTCATTGCAATTAAAGAGTTATAACCATTTCCCTCTTTCCTTTAAAATTATTATAACACAATTAAACTTGTAAATGAACAAAATATCTTTGTGACTTAGACTCTTATGATCAAAACATAGTCAGACCCAAAAGAAATTGCCTCCAGCGATATATTCAAAGACAATGGTCTGACCCTCTTTGTTCTGACAACTGGCGATGTGTCTCCCATAACAAAAAATAGGAATCGCAGCTTCAGCAGAAGTCTGACAACATTGATAGTTATCTCGATCTCAGCAGTGGTGGTGAGGGTTGTATTTAAAGTGTATTTACACAACATTGACTGTGCGTTTGCTAAAACCAAAAATGGTTTCTGTGTAGTAACACTTCAAATAATGCCTGTGTAAATTAAGTTTCACTGTACATTCAATAGATTTCTCACAATGGAAAAATCAATAATATGACTGAAAAGGTCCTCCAAGATGGAGGATAATTATTTAAAAATTAGAAACTCCCATCAAGTTTCCCCATTAAAATACAAGCTACTCCCATAGAACACCCAGGAAATGTCAATATTTTTGTTATGTTTGTGATATCAGTTGTTAAAGGGATACTGAACCCACATTTTTTCTTTCATAATTTGTCATGCAATTTTAAGCAACTTTCTTATTTACTCCTATAATAAATATTTATTTGTTCTCTTGGTATCTTTATTTGAAAAAGCAGTAATGTATGCTTATGAGCCAGCCCATCTTTGGTTCAACACCTGGTTAGTGCTTGCTCATTGGTGGCTAAATGAAAGTTTCTGTGTTACTTTATTAACTTAGAATCATACTTTGTATAAACTTACATTGCACTTTGTATTTTCTCCATTGTAAACTGACAGTTTCAGAAAGTGGGAGGGAGATGACAGTTCCCTGGGCTAATGAGGGGAGTTCCCAGGGTATGTCTGAAGCTCTCTCACAAGTCTTGTGAAATTTTCTAAGCATTTTAAATAAGCTGGTATCACTGATTTGTCTCACCAACTCTATGCAGTTGAAAATTTACAATACACTTATATTTACTAACAGAGAAGTAATATATACTAAAATATAGACAAAAGTAAGTTAAATTGTAGTGAAAACATTTCAGTTTAATTTGGAATTGATGCAAACAGAACCTTTATATCAGCCCCAGGGGTTCTCCAGTTATCTTTTCTTTCTCATGTGAAATTTTGTATCCCAGAGAGATTCATTGCTTTCTATGGAAGGCATCTCTCAGGGATTTCCAGGTTCCTCCCCTTTTCTTAGAAAATTTAGTGAGTTCTGCCCATGTGAAGTCAGCACTATTTTCTCTGTCCAAACTAGAGAATGTTTGATTATCTGGCACATAGAAAGTTATAGCGCTTTCACACAACCGGACAGGGAGTTGATGATGTGTCACTTAGGGAATGAAACTCAGTTGCTCTCTAGAACGACCCTAATTGAAAAAGGCTTTAATTGTTTTAGAGATTGGTATTTTTATATGCAGTGTTATAACTACTTGTCAGGATATCCACATAAAAGGAATATGCTGAGGCCACTGACAATACTCGAGTCTTTGTGCCATAAAGAATCCCCTACAAAACACACTCTATCAATGATATATGCACTACTGAAACAAAATGCACCAGGTCACACCCCTCACTTCATCAACAGATGGGGGGAAGAACTGGGAATCCAGATATCACACATTGACGCATCTAAGATATTTATAGCCATTAAGAGATCTGCCACATCTAGTAACCTTCTTGAGTTAAACCTGAAACTTCTGCACAGATGGTATCTTACCCCGTCAAGATGCCAGAAAATATTCAGGGATGCCTCCAACCTGTGCTGGAGGTGTCATGAACAAATCGGCCATATGGCACATATCTGGTGGCTTTGCCCTAAAATAACCCCAATGTGGGAAGAAATCACAAAGGAAACGTCAAGGTTAATAGGTAAAACCTTACCAGTAGACCCACTCTCGTGGCTGTTTCACATCGTCCCCAAAAAATTCACTCCAGAGCAAACTAAATTATTTAACATAGCAAGTAATAGTATCAAGATACTAATAGCCAAGAACTGGAAAAGCTCCGTAATTCCGACCACTGCACTATGGGTGCAGGAGTGCGACCGCTCCATACTACTAGAGGAATACCATTACCTTAAACAGCGAAGGTTAGACAATTACATACAGATTAAGATTCTCTGGGAAGAATACTTGAGGAATAAATTTGACCCCCACACATCATAACACCAGTAAGACATAAAACGCCAAAACATATGACCTGAGATATTAGTAGGGGAAATGGAAGCTGGTATAGAAGTTTTGGAGGGGGAATACATGAGGGACACCAGGAGGCACAGTGTGTTGTTTTTTGTTTTATGTGTTATTATATGATTTATTGTTCTTTACCTTTCTTACTGTATGTTTATTTGTTAACAGCATTGTGTATGCGCAATCTACACCTCTGTAAAGCCATATTGAGTTGTAACTCTAACAAAAGTACATACACAATGTATAATTTTCTATCTGCAAAATAAAACTATTTTTGAAAAAAAAAGAAAGTTATAGCGCTTTCTGGGAAACTGAAGCTGACAGTTTTTCAGTTTTAATTTAAATAAAAGACATGCAAAGTGCAATCTAATTTATAAAGTATAAACATATATATACAGGTGGCCCTCGGTTTATGCTGGTTCAATTTGCGCCATTTCAGAATAACAACCTTTTTTTTCCAGTCATGTGACTGCTATTGAAAAGCATTGGAAAGCAGTGCACTAACTAAAATAGCCAGTAGGTGGAGCTGTCCGCTTGTGTTGCAGCAAAGTTATGCAACTTAGCAGACTGAAATTGATCTGTGTACACCGAGCAGACCAGACCTATCGAGCAACAAGATCTAGCAGCCACTTCCCTTTTATCTTCCTGTCCAGCTGCTTGAGATGAGGGTGCCTAACTGCCTATTAATTACTGCAGATTGAAATGCATAGAATAGGTGCAGACCCAATATTATCTAACATGCTAACAATGCAGAGAACTGTTTGCAGAAAAATGCAAGTAAATAAACGTTTTTGTTCATTAAACTTAGTTTGATGATGATGCAGTCTGTTGTGTAATTATTTTATTAGGTGCTGTTAGCAAATGTTTTTGTTCATAAAACATAGTTTGATGATGATACAATCTATATTATTAGGTTTTTAATGCTGTTTAGCATTTAAATCTTCATTTCAAAGCTTTAAAAATAATGTATTAGATGTTACTTATGACAATTTTGAGAGGGGCCTGGAACCTAACTCCCTCACTTCCAATTGACTTACATTATAAACTGGGTTTCAATTTACAACGGTTTCGGTTTACAACCATTCCTTCTGGAACCTAACCCCGGCGTAAACTGAGGGCTATCTGTACAAAGTATGAGCCTAATTTGTAAAAGTTACACAGAAATTGTGAAGGCATAATAATCATGTGAAAAATCACAATCCTAAATACATTCTGTACACAAAATAAAATACAAAGTGCAAAGTTTAAATGTAATACAATTTCATCTGAAGTGTAAAGTGATAGAAAGCACAAAGTGTAAATGCAGGAGAACTGTCATGTCATGCAGTGCTATATTGCACTGGTTTTTTCTCTCCTTCACATACAGAAATGCAAGGAACACCCCTTGGAGAAGCAAAGCAAAATCTACCTTTTGAATATTTCACTAGAGCTCTTGCAGTGCTGGAGGATCATTTTATAATATCTCACCTGAGCAGAGAGGTTTTGAATATTAGGGCCTATGTGCAGTTGCTGATATACGATATGCATATAAAAAAAATAGACAAATATATATAAGGTACTTAGGAAATTAACTGGTTTGATGTCTGGAACCAACTTAGCAGAGAATGGGCTGCAGGAACGTGTCAAATGTCAATAGAATAATCTGTAGACAGACCAGGGGTAAACATCAGAAGAGCCATCCAAAACCAAGTGTCAAAACAGAAGGATGAGACAGGATCTTTTACCAGGGGACAGTTCCAGTAATGTTTAGAGAATAAACTAGTCCATAGATCGCACATATTAATGAAGGGGTCAGACAGGTTGCTGAAGACAGAAACTTTGCCAGGAACACAGGCCTGGGACAGGAACACTTTAGTCTTCATACAAAATAACCAAGCACTGAATGGGAGTCTGAGATGACCTTTTAACATCTCTCAATCAGGCTTGGTGCTAGGAATAAGGCTGGGGTCCTTTCTTATAAGATAAAGTATAAAAAGTGCTAAACAGGGCACTTGCTTTCATTAATGGCATCCAAAGAGGCAGACAAACATCCATGGAGCTGGCAGTGCTACTCGGAAACTACTTACTGTGGTCCCTGTCTCTAACTGCAGCAGTGTTTCCATCTTTAGCATGCCAGCCGACCCTGATCTTTAGAACAGAGTGTCTCCTAGCGCGCTGCAGTATAGCGCAACTCTTAGTGCGCTGCACCGATCTGTAGCCTTTGAGTATAGAGTGGCCCCTGCTGCATATTAGGCCATAACAATATATAATAATGTCCCTTTTAGACAACCAGTCAGAGGGTTTCTTGCAGGATTTTCCATGTCAGTAAGAATATCACATAAGCAAGGATTAATCTAATTTAATGGATTCCAAACTTTCTATATAAAGGGCAAGCTGACAACATTAGAATTTGCTTTCAGTCAGCATTGCTATTGTGGTGAATATATTTTAGAAATTCTTTAATTAAAGTAAAATATATTTCAATATAAACTAAAATGAAATGAGCAATTGTTTAACATGGTAAACAACACAGTACAACAAATTTACAAGACCTTCTCATTGGACCAATATACTAATTCATGAAACAGCAGCTCCAACCTCTCTCATCTTACTCCCTCCTGTGTTTTCTATGGACCCATCTACTAAAGAATGGGAATATGTGTGAGTCTAGTTAACAGAATCCTTAGAATGAAATTCGGATGGTTGAGACTGGAGAAGCAGAAAGACTGTTGGTGAATCTAGGACATGAATAAGTCAATTGTAGAGGAGTGTATTGCATATGGAGAGAGCTAAAGGAATAATATCAGCTACAAAAATACAAGGTCAGTACTGTGGTCCAAGCTTGGACACCATGGCCTCGATCCGATATAAATCGTCGCCTGCAAAAGCCGGCGACGCCAAATTTTGCGCTGGTTTGGTATCACATATACGGCGTAACCTAGAAGTTACGCTCGTATATATCTGCCTTCGGCCGTAGTTTTTTGGCCCATAGACAGGTATACCAAACCAGCGCAGTTTGGTATCCATATACACCTACATTAAAATTATTACCCCCTAATGTGAGCCCCCTACCCCGCCGCCACCTATATTAAATATATTAACCCCCTTATCTAATCCCCCTACACTGCCGCCACCTATATTAAATATATTAACCCCTAATCTAATCCCCCTACACCGCCGCCACCTATAATAAATGTATTACCCCCTAAAATACTAAAATGTCCCTACCCTAAACTAAATTAAAAATAGCCCTGAAAAGGGCTTTTTGCATGGCATTGCCCCAAAGTAATCAGCTCTTTTACCATCCCTTAAAAGGGCTTTTTGCGGGGCATTGTCACAAAGTAATCCGCTCTTTTGCCTGTAATCTAAATCCCCCTACACCGCCGCCACCTATAATAAATTTATTACCCCCTAATCTAATCCCAATACACCGCCAATTCCTATTGGCTGATTTGAGCCTTCAAATTCAAATCAGCCAATCTGATGCGAGCTACTTTAATTCTATTGGCTGATTTGAATAGCCAATAGAATTAGAGCTACTGTAATTCTATTGGCTGATTAGAATTACTTTGTGACAATGCCCCACAAAAAGCCCTTTTAAGGGCTGGTAAAAGAGCTGGCTACTTTGGGGCAATGCCCCGCAAAAGGCCCTTTTAAGGGCTGGCAATAGAGCTGGTTACTTTGGGGCAATGCCACGCAAAAGGCCCTTTTCAGGGCTATTTGTATGGTTAGACATAGGTTTAGTGGTAGGGAAATTTTAGTATTTTAGGGGTTAATAAATTTAATATAGGTGTCGACGGTATAGGGGGATTAGATTAGGGGTTAATAATTTTAATATAGGTGGCGGCGGTGTAAGGGGGTCAGATTAGGGGGTAGTACATATAATATAGGTGGCGGCGTTGTAGGGGGCTCACATTAGGGGTTAATATAGTTTAAATAGGTGGCGGCGGTGTAGGGGGATCATATTAGGGGGTAATATAGTTTAAATAGGTGGCGGCGGTGTAGGGGGATCATATTAGGGGGTAATATAGTTTAAAAAGGTGGCGGCGGTGTAGGGGGATCATATTAGGGGGTAACATAGTTAATGTAGGTGGCGGCGGGGTAGGGGGCTCACATTAGGGGGTAAAACATTTAATGTAGCTATACGTGTCGGGTTATGTTTGGGAGGCTTGTTAGACAGTAACGGGAGATTTAATAACTTAGTCAGGTTTTTCTCCAACATTGGTGTGTCCGGTCCACGGCGTCATCCTTACTTGTGGGATATTCTCTTCCCCAACAGGAAATGGCAAAGAGTCCCAGCAAAGCTGGTCACATGATCCCTCCTAGGCTCCGCCCACCCCAGTCATTCTCTTTGCCGTTGCACAGGCAACATCTCCACGGAGATGGTTAAGAGTTTTTTGGTGTTTAAATGTAGTTTTATTCTTCTATCAAGTGTTTGTTATTTTAAAATAGTGCTGGTATGTACTATTTACTCTGAAACAGAAAAGGATGAAGATTTCTGTTTGTAAGAGGAAGATGATTTTAGCAGACAGTAACTAAAATCGATTGCTGTTTCCACACAGGACTGTTGAGATGAAGTAACTTCAGTTGGGGGAAACAGTTAGCAGTCTTTTCTGCTTAAGGTATGACTAGCCATATTTCTAACAAGACCATGTAATGCTGGAAGGCTGTCATTTGCCCTCATGGGGACCGGTAAGCCATTTTCTTAGTTAAACATAAAAGAATAAAGGGCTTCAAAAAGGGCTTAAAAACTGGTAGACATTTTTCTGGGCTAAAACAATTGCTTTACTAGGCATATTATGCAGATTCTAACTAATTATTGGTATTATAATCTTGGGGAACGTTTAGAAAAACGGCAGGCACTGTGTTGGACACCTTTTTCAGATGGGGGCCTTTCTAGTTATAGACAGAGCCTCATTCTGGGACTGTATGGGGGTTAAATGTAAAAACGGCTCCGGTTCCGTTAATTTAAGGGTTAAAGCTCTGAAATTTGGTGTGCAATACTTTTAATGCTTTAAGACACTGTGGAGAAATTTTGGTGAATTTTGAACAATTCCTTCATACTTTTTCACATATTCAGTAATAAAGTGTTTTCAGTTTGAAATTTAAAGTGACAGTAACGGTTTTATTTTAAAACGTTTTTTTGTGCTTTGTTGACAAGTTTAAGCCTGTTTAACATGTCTGTACCATCAGATAAGCTATGTTCTATATGTATGAAAGCCAATGTGTCTCCCCATTTAAATTTATGTGATAATTGTGCCATAGTGTCCAAACAAAGTAAGGACAGTAATGCAACAGATAATGATATTGCCCAAGATGATTCCTCAAATGAGGGGAGTAAACATGATACTACATCATCCCCTACTGTGTCTACACCAGTTATGCCCACACAGGAGGCCCCTAGTACATCTAGTGCGCCAATACTTATTACCATGCAACAATTAACGGCTGTAATGGATAACTCCATAGCAAATCTTTTATCCAAAATGCCTACTTATCAGAGAAAGCGCGATTGCTCTGTTTTAAACACTGAAGAGCAAGAGGACGCTGATGATAACTGTTCTGACATACCCTCACACCAATCTCAAGGCCATGAGGGAGGTTTTGTCTGATGGAGAAATTTCAGATTCAGGAAAAATTTCTCATCAAGCTGAACCTGATGTTGTGACATTTAAATTTAAATTAGAACATCTCCGCGCACTGCTTAAGGAGGTGTTATCTACTCTGGATGATTGTGACAATTTGGTCATTCCAGAGAAATTATGTAAGATGGACAAGTTCCTAGAGGTTCCGGTGCCCCCCGACGCTTTTCCTATACCCAAGCGGGTGGCGGACATAGTAAATAAAGAGTGGGAAAGGCCCGGCATACCTTTTGTTCCCCCCCCTATATTTAAGAAATTATTTCCTATAGTCGACCCCAGAAAGGACTTATGGCAGACAGTCCCCAAGGTCAAGGGGGCGGTTTCTACTCTAAACAAACGCACTACTATTCCTATCGAAGATAGTTGTGCTTTCAAAGATCCTATGGATAAGAAATTAGAGGGTTTGCTTAAAAAGATTTTTTTTTACAGCAAGGTTACCTTCTACAACCAATTTCATGCATTGTTCCTGTCACTACGGCAGCGTGTTTCTGGTTCGAGGAACTAGAAAAATCGCTCAGTAAAGAATCTTCGTATGAGGAGGTTATGGACAGAGTTCAAGCACTTAAATTGGCTAACTCTTTTGTTTTAGATGCCGCTTTGCAATTAGCTAGATTAGCCGCGAAAAATTCAGGGTTTGCTGTCGTGGCGCGCAGAGTGCTTTGGCTAAAGTCTTGGTCAGCGGATGTGTCTTCCAAGACAAAATTGCTTAACATTCCTTTCAAAGGTAAAACATTATTTGGACCTGATTTGAAAGAGATTATTTCAGACATCACTGGGGGAAAGGGCCACGCCCTCCCACAGGATAGGTCTTTTAAGGCTAATAATAAGCCTAATTTTCGTCCCTTTCGCAGAAACGGACCAGTCTCTAATTCTGTATCCTCTAAGCAAGAGGGTAATACTTCACAACCCAAACCAGCCTGGAAACCAATGCAAGGCTGGAACAAGGGTAAGCAGGCCAAGAAGCCTACCACTGCTACCAAAACAGCATGAAGGGATAGCCCCCGATCCGGGACCGGATCTAGTGGGGGGCAGACTTTTCTCTCTTTGCTCAGGCTTGGGCAAGAGATGTTCAGGATCCTTGGGCGCTAGAAATAGTTTCTCAAGGTTATCTCCTGGAATTCAAGGAACTACCCCCAAGGGGAAGGTTCCACAGGTCTCAATTATCTTCAAACCAAATAAAGAGACAGGCATTCTTACATTGTGTAGAAGACCTGTTAAAGATGGGAGTGATACATCCAGTTCCTATAAGAGAACAAGGAATGGGATTTTATTCCAATCTGTTCATAGTTCCCAAAAAAGAGGGAACATTCAGACCAATTTTGGATCTAAAGATCCTAAACAAATTTCTCAGGGTACCATCGTTCAAAATGGAAACTATTCGAACGATCCTACCTACTATTCAGGAAAATCAATTTATGACTACCGTGGATTTAAAGGATTCGTACCTACATATTCCTATCCACAAGGAACATCATCAGTTCCTAAGGTTCGCTTTTCTGGACAAGCATTACCAGTTTGTGGCACTTCCATTTGGATTAGCCACTGCTCCAAGGATTTTCACAAAGGTACTAGGGTCCCTTCTAGCGGTTCTAAGACCAAGGGGCATTGCAGTAGTACCTTACTTGGACGACATCCTGATTCAAGCGTCGTCCCTGTCAAAAGCAAAGGCTCATACGGACATCATCCTAGCCTTTCTCAGATCTCACGGATGGAAGGTGAACAAAGAAAAAAGTTCTCTGTCCCCGTCAACAAGAGTTCCCTTCTTGGGAACAATAATAGATTCCTTAGAAATGAGGATTTTTCTGACAGAGGTCAGAAAATCAAAACTTCTAAGCTCTTGTCAAGTACTTCATTCTGTTCCTCGTCCTTCCATAGCGCAATGCATGGAAGTAATAGGATTGATGGTTGCAACAATGGACATAGTTCCTTTTGCACAAATTCATCTAAGACCATTACAACTGTGCATGCTCAGACAGTGGAATGGGGATTATACAGACTTGTCTCCGACGATTCAAGTAGATCAAAAGACCAGAGATTCACTCCGTTGGTGGCTGACCCTGGACAATCTGTCACAGGGAATGAGCTTCCGCAGACCAGAGTGGGTCATTGTCACGACCGACGCCAGCCTAGTGGGCTGGGGCGCGGTCTGGGAATCCCTGAAAGCTCAGGGTCTATGGTCTCGGGAAGAGTCTCTTCTCCCGATAAACATTCTGGAACTGAGAGCGATATTCAATGCTCTCAGAGCTTGGCCTCAACTAGCAAAGGCCAAATTCATAAGGTTTCAGTCAGACAACATGACGACCGTTGCATATATCAATCATCAGGGGGGAACAAGGACTTCCCTGGCGATGAAAGAAGTGACCAAGATAATTCAATGGGCGGAGGATCACTCCTGCCACTTGTCTGCGATCCACATCCCAGGAGTGGAAAATTGGGAAGCGGATTCCATCCGGGGGAGTGGGAACTCCATCCGGAAATCTTTGCCCAAATAACTCAATTATGGGGCATTCCAGACATGGATCTAATGGCGTCTCGTCAGAACTTCAAGGTTCCTTGCTACGGGTCCAGATCCAGGGATCCCAAGGCGACCCTAGTAGATGCACTAGTAGCACCTTGGACCTTCAACCTAGCTTATGTATTCCCACCGTTTCCTCTCATCCCCAGGCTGGTAGCCAGGATCAATCAGGAGAGGGCCTCGGTGATCTTGATAGCTCCTGCGTGGCCACGCAGGACTTGGTATGCAGACCTGGTGAATATGTCATCGGCTCCACCATGGAAGCTACCTTTGAGACAGGACCTTCTTGTTCAGGGTCCATTCGAACATCCGAATCTGGTTTCCCTCCAACTGACGGCTTGGAGATTGAACGCTTGATTTTATCAAAGCGTGGGTTTTCAGATTCTGTAATAGATACTCTGATTCAGGCTAGAAAGCCTGTAACTAGAAAAATTTACCATAAAATATGGAAAAATATATCTGTTGGTATGAATCTAAAGGATTCCCATGGAACAAGATAAAAATTCCTAAGATTCTATCCTTTCTACAAGAAGGTTTGGAGAAAGGATTATCTGCAAGTTCTCTGAAGGGACAGATCTCTGCTTTATCTGTTTTACTTCACAAAAGACTGGCAGCTGTGCCAGATGTTCAAGCATTTGTTCAGGCTCTGGTTAGGATCAAGCCTGTTTACAGACCTTTGACTCCTCCCTGGAGTCTAAATCTAGTTCTTTCAGTTCTTCAAGGGGTTC
Source organism: Bombina bombina (assembly GCF_027579735.1). Taxonomy (NCBI): domain Eukaryota; kingdom Metazoa; phylum Chordata; class Amphibia; order Anura; family Bombinatoridae; genus Bombina; species Bombina bombina. The sequence continues at coordinate 1,289,747,262 of NC_069499.1, read as the reverse complement.
CGTTTGAACCCTTACATTCCGTAGATATTAAGTTATTATCTTGGAAAGTTTTGTTTTTGGTTGCAATTTCTTCTGCTAGAAGAGTTTCAGAGTTATCTGCTCTGCAGTGTTCTCCGCCCTATCTGGTGTTCCATGCAGATAAGGTGGTTTTGCGTACTAAGCCTGGTTTTCTTCCGAAAGTTGTTTCCAACAAAAATATTAACCAGGAGATAGTTGTACCTTCTTTGTGTCCGAATCCAGTTTCAAAGAAGGAACGTTTGTTACACAATTTGGACGTAGTCCGTGCTCTAAAATTCTATTTAGAGGCTACTAAAGATTTCAGACAAACATCTTCCTTGTTTGTTGTTTATTCTGGTAAAAGGAGAGGTCAAAAAGCGACTTCTACCTCTCTTTCCTTTTGGCTTAAAAGCATTATCCGATTGGCTTATGAGACTGCCGGACGGCAGCCTCCTGAAAGAATCACAGCTCACTCCACTAGGGCTGTGGCTTCCACATGGGCCTTCAAGAACGAGGCTTCTGTTGACCAGATATGTAAGGCAGCGACTTGGTCTTCACTGCACACTTTTGCCAAATTTTACAAATTTGATACTTTTGCTTCTTCGGAGGCTATTTTTGGGAGAACGGTTTTGCAAGCCGTGGTGCCTTCCATTTAGGTGACCTGATTTGCTCCCTCCCTTCATCCGTGTCCTAAAGCTTTGGTATTGGTTCCCACAAGTAAGGATGACGCCGTGGACCGGACACACCAATGTTGGAGAAAACAGAATTTATGCTTACCTGATAAATTACTTTCTCCAACGGTGTGTCCGGTCCACGGCCCGCCCTGGTTTTTTAATCAGGTCTGATGAATTATTTTCTCTAACTACAGTCACCACGGTATCATATGGTTTCTCCTATATATATTTCCTCCTGTCCGTCGGTCGAATGACTGGGGTGGGCGGAGCCTAGGAGGGATCATGTGACCAGCTTTGCTGGGACTCTTTGCCATTTCCTGTTGGGGAAGAGAATATCCCACAAGTAAGGATGACGCCGTGGACCGGACACACCGTTGGAGAAAGTAATTTATCAGGTAAGCATAAATTCTGTTTTTATGCGGCGGCAGTTTCTAAAGTGTCGTAAGTCACTGGCAACTCAAGAAATTTGTACTGACGCAGATTTCTGGACATCGCTGGTTTGTCAGACTTACGGCACTTTAGCATCTGATGGCGCCGTATATGTGATAGCTCGAGTTGCGAGCTGAACTACGGGCGGTGCAGGTTTCCACGCTTGCGCTGAAACCTGCGCCGTATATCGGATCGCGCTGCATTAATCTAATTTATATGTCACTTTTTTTTCCTATCTGAAACAAAAACAAAACATTAGCAGATAATAACTTGAATTATACACAGAAAAATAAATTATACCCTGCGATGCAATCATCATGTAAATTGGAATAAATCCATCTAAGTTCTTTTTAATTTGTGTATTGCAAATAGCCATTCATGGCTGATAAATCCCATCAGCTCGCACTAGGCAATTTACATTTAAATTATACAGTGTAATACCAAACATATAATTTGGTGTTTCCATCAAAGATGTGTGGAAACACTAAATATCAGACGTTGTTGGTAGTGCTGGTGGATGTCATTGTTTTCTACTAAACATTTCCTTATTTAAATCAATTTAATTAATTCCTGGGATTTTTATTCTTCCTTGATTTCTTTATATACTGTTTTAACTCTCATTTACCTTTTCCTGTCTGTTCATCACTTGCACTAATGGCTTCCCTGCTGCTCAGAGGTTTCATAATGCTGCTGTTTCCACCTGTTTTAGAGTGAGCCTAAGCAGACAGAAAACTTGACAGAATACTGTGAGTGGTGTATTTATGTTTTGTGCAGCCCCAGGTTCAGATAAACCTGCTGCTCTCACAGACACCAATGTTAAATCATTGTATGCCTCATTAATGTTTCTCAATACTGAACAGTTACTTATGTATTCTCTACTAGTAAACATTTTTATAGCGCTAGGTCATAATTGCGCAGTCTTGCCACTGCTAGTGAGACCTGCGCTATTATTGGCCAAAAAGCCCTAAACAACCAGCGACATACAGGGTACGTTGTGGTCATTAAGGGGTTAATAGATTTAAAAAATATATATAATTATCAAAAATTACTATTTTTCCCTGCCTGTAAGTCACAATCTGCCCTGCCTGTGTCTTTGGTTGGATTTTTGTGTTCTAAAATGCAAACTTTAGTCTACATTTGTTTAAAACAACAAATATTAAGTTTCTGGTTACAGTACTACACTATCTTTCTGAGAGTACTATGTAAACAAAAGTATTAAAAGGTATATAAAACTACTTTTAGCTTCCATGTATAAACTGTATTATGACTTTGACATAAGATATTGTTTACATTTGGTCCCATCCCTTCTTCAAATTATCACAATTATCACAAATGCAAATATTTCAAAATCCAAACTATTCTAACCTTTTCTGGTCCCAAGCAGTTTGGATAAAGGGTTTTCTACCTGTATCAATAACATATTCACAAAAGGCAAACCAAGCTGGTGTCACAAAAATAAATCTCAAACGTATTCTAAGTATAATTCAGTTTATTGTGTGATTTAATAGGAAACAACATGTCACTGTGGTCACCTTCATCTACGCATTACACGCCCACAACAGGTTTCGTGCAGAACAGAGGGATTTAATTTAACACATATTTAGCTTATAGTATTTCTCTACATGATAGTACTAACTATAAAGGTGAAATGTTTTTAAAGTGGACACACTTTCCAAAGAAGGAGTTAGTCATTTGTTAAGTTGTACAAATTCACAAACAAATAAGCGTATGTAATCTAATCTTTGATATATTCTTGTGATGATGTAATAGACATTTTGAAAATTGTTCACATTGCAGTGAAAACGCACTAATGAAAAACCTTTCTTGCTTACAGTGACTTGATGACCTGAAGTTATAACTCTGCAATAAATGTGAAATATATTCAATTACATATTTACATAGGCAGTGAAATCAAAGAGCCGAAAATTATGCAAAATATCCAAAAATTACACTATTACATAGTGATGACTCACAGAACTAATGTTAATAGTCAGGATACCCATTGGAGGAAAACAACTCAGAAAGATGACTGCCTGTTTGTGACTTTAAAGCGATATGAAACCCAAACATTTTCTTTCCTAGTTCAGCTAGAGGATACAATTTAAACAACTTTCCAATTTATTTCCATGATCTAATTTTGCTTCGTTCTCTCTCTTGGTATACTTTGTTGAAAAGCATACTTAGGTAGGCTTAGGAGCTGGGAGCTGGCTGCTGATTGGTGGCTGTACACATATGCCTCTTGTTATTGGCTTAACAATTGTCATCTAGCTCCTGGTAGTGCATTGCTGATCCTTCCATAAATGATAAGAGAATTCAATAAAATTCATAATAGAAGGGAATTGGACCATTGCTTAAAAATGTATGCTTAGTCATGAGAAAAAAATTGGGTTTCATGTCCCTTTAAGATAAAAAAAAATACTCAAACAGGCTTAATTAAATATAGCTCCAATGAAATAACAGTTTAACTGCTGAGCCATTTACACCACCCTGTTCTGAGCTGTTTTGGAGCTTTAGATGGTGCGCACATGAAAGCCCTACTGTAACATAGCGCCGCAGAATCTGTTGGCGCTCTACAAATAACTGATAATAATATATTATTGTATTACGTTTTGTATGTGGTTTATTTGTCCTTTTGTATTCTAGAATGGTTACGTCATCTTATGATAAAACTGTGAAGGTTTGGGACATGGAAAGTGGGAAAGTGCTTGTACGTATTGCTAATGTGATGCCTTTATTATCATTTTGTGAATTTTTACATAACGTTTAGAATTTCCTTATAATTACACGCTGCCACAGGCATCATTATGCAGCTGTAGGCCTAATATCTGCAGCACTTTTACCTTCTGGTTTTACAATGATTAAAAAAATTGCCTCATCATTTAATTGTATTTAAAACTGCATACACCAAAGTGATTCAATAAGTAAATTAAACAATTAAAGGGACAGTCAACCCAAAAATTACTTTAACTTATTTAGATTAGTTAAATAACGATCTTTACAGTAAACTGTAGACAAATTTTCATCTAAATAAACTTTGGCAGAAAATACACTTACTGATCTCATCTGGCCTTTTTGAAATGGCCGCCTGACCCCTCCTCCTCTGACGTCTGCCAAAAGCTTCCACTACAGGATCCTTTCCTTTCTTCTTGTGCCTGCGCGCTCCTGCAATTTCAGCTCTCTAGCAGCTGTTCATACCCGGCACTCACTGCCTTTCATCCATGCTGTGCGTTTTGTGTTACAGAGAATGAGAGGCAGTGAGTGCCGGCAGGCGGTGATGTGATGGTCTGTGCCCCTGTTTTAAGATTGCTTTAATACTCCAATGAGATTATAGAGAAATATTTTATAAAAGCAGCTTCAGTTTGCCCCAACATTGAGATGCACGTGAAAAAGTCCCGCCTTGTATGCCTAACTACTGCTTGTCTTTGCGGAGCCTCTCACCTCTCCTTTATTGCCCTGAAGTGCCCCCTCTCACCCTTTCTGTTATTCATGGTTTTATTTGCCAGTTACATACACGTGGCACTGACAGAATTATCCCAGATATGTTACTAACTGTAACCAAACTATGTGCAGTGAGTGCAGACATGGTGTAGTGAGTCTGTATCACACGTTAACAGCACAGCAACCAAACCAATAGCACATGCAGATACCAGCCTCACAAGCATATCCGTGGGCACGCAGTCACCTTGGTCCAACACCCTATTTCTCTTGTAAGGTGTATCCAGTCCACGGATCATCCATTACTTGTGGGATATTCTCATTCCCAACAGGAAGTTGCAAGAGGACACCCACAGCAGAGCTGTAATATAGCTCCTCCCCTAACTGTCATAGCCAGTCATTCTCTTGCAACTCTCAACAAGCTAGGATGTTGTAGGAGAGAGTGGTTAAATATAGTTAGTTTATTTTCTTCAATCAAAAGTTTGTTATTTTTAAATAGTACCAGAGTTGTGCTATTTTATCTCAGGCAGTAAATAGAAGAAGAATCTGCCTGAGGTTTCTATGATCTTAGCAGGTTGTAACTAAGATCCATTGCTATTCTCACATATGTCTGAGGGGATTACACAGATGAGGTAACTTCAGCGAGAGAATGGCGTGCAGTTTATTCTGCTATCAGGTATGTGCAGTTATAATTTTTTCTAGAGATGGAAAACACTAGAAAATGCTGCTGATACCGGATTAATGTAAGTTAAGCCTGAATACAGTGATTTAATAATGACTGGTATCATGCTTACTCCCAGGGGTAATACCCTTATGATATTTACAATATAAAACGTTTGCTGGCATGTTTAATCGTTTTTATATATGCATTGGTGATAAAACTTTATTGGGGCCTAGTTTTTTCCACATGGCTGGCTTAAATTTTGACTAGAAACAGTTTTACTGAGGCTTTCCACTGTTATAGTATAAAAGTTACAGTTGGTGCAGTTAAAATTACAAACTGTGACATCCAGCTTCCCTCAGGAGTCCCCTGTATGCTATAGGACATCTCTAAAGGGCTCAAAGGCTTTCCAAAGTCGTTTATTGGGGAAGGTAGGACCACAGCTTGCTGTGGCAGTTGGTTGTGACTGTAAAAAAAAAAAAAAAAAAGAGGCTATTTCGTTTTTTTGATCCGTTTTTTTTTTAACTAAGGGGTTAATCATCCATTTGCAAGTGGATGCAATGCTCTGCTAGCCTATTACATACACTGTAAAAATTTCGTTTGATTTACTGCATTTTTTCACTGTTTTTCAAATTCTGACAAAATTTGTTTCTCTTAAAGGCACAGTACCGTTTTTTATATTTGCTTGTTAACTTGATTTAAAGTGTTTTCCAAGCTTGCTAGTCTCATTGCTAGTCTGTATAAACATGTCTGACATAGAAGAAACTCCTTGTTCATTATGTTTAAAAGCCATGGTGGAACCCCCTCTTAGAATGTGTACCAAATGTACTGATTTCATTTTATGCAATAAAGATCATATTCTGTTTTTAAAAAAAAATTATCACCAGAGGAATCTGACGAGGGGAAAGTTATGCCGACTAACTCTCCCCACGTGGCAGACCCTTTGACTCCCGCCCAAGGGACTCACGCTCAAATGGCGCCAAGTACATCTAGGGCGCCCATAGCGTTTACTTTACAAAACATGGCGGCAGTCATGGATAATACACTGTCAGCGGTATTAGCCAGACTACCTGAATTTAGAGGTTAGCGAGATAGCTCTGGGGTGAGACAAAATGCAGAGCATACTGACGCTTTAAGAACCATGTCTGATACTGCCTCACAATATGCAGAAGCTGAGGAAGGAGAGCTTCAGTCAGTGGGTGATGTTAATGACTCAGGAAAGATACCTGATTCTAATATTTCTACATTTAAATTTAAGCTTGAACACCTCCGCGTGTTACTTAGGGAGGTTTTAGCTGCTCTGAATGACTGTGATACCATTGCAGTGCCAGAGAAATTTTGTAGACTGGATAAATGCTTTGCAGTGCCGGTGTGTACTGATGTTTTTCCAATACCTAAAAGGTTTACAGAAATTATTAATAAGGAATGGGATAGACCAGGTGTGCCGTTCTCGTCCCCTCCTATTTTTAGAAAAATGTTTTCCAATAGACGCTACCACACGGTACTTACGGCAGACAGTCCCTAAGGTGGAGGGAGCAGTTTCTACTCTAGCAAAGCGTACTACTATCCCTGTCGAGGACAGTTGTGCTTTTTTAGAGCCAATGGATAAAAAATTAGAAGGTTACCTTAAGAAAATATTTATTCAACAAGGTTTTATCCTACAGCCCATTGCATGCATTGCCCCTGTCACTGCTGCTGCGGCGTACTGGTTTGAGTCTCTGGAAGAGGCTTTACAGGTAGAGACTCCATTGGATGACATACTTGGCAAACTTAGAGCACTTAAGCTAGCCAATTATTTTATTTCTGATGCCATTGTTCATTTGAATAAACTAACGGCTAAGAATTCTGGTTTTGCTATACAGGCGCGCAGAGCGCTATGGCTTAAATCATGGTCAGCTGACGTGACTTTAAAATCTAAGCTACTTAACATTCCCTTCAAGGGGCAGACCTTATTCGGGCCTGGTTTGAAGGAGATTATTGCTGATATCACGGGAGGAAAAGGTTGTGCCCTTCCTCAGGACAGGTCCAAATCTAGGGCCAAACAGTCTAATTTTCGTGCCTTTCGAAACTTCAAGGCAGGTGCGGCATCAACTTCCTCTAATAATAAACAAGAGGGAACTTTTGCTCAATCCAAGACGGTCTGGAGACCAAACCAGACCTGGAAAAAAGGTAAGCAGGTCAAAAAGCCTGCTGCTGCCTCTAAGACAGCATGAAGGAACGACCCCCTATCCGGTAATGGATCTAGTAGGGGGCAGACTTTCACTCTTCGCCCAGGCGTGGGCAAGAGATGTTCAGGATCCCTGGGCGTTGGAAATTATATCCCAGGGATATCTTCTGGACTTCAAATCTTCCCCCCCCCCCCCAAAAGGGAGATTTCACCTTTCACAATTATCTGCAAACCAGATAAAGAGTGATGCATTCTTACACTGTGTACGAGACCTCCTAGTTATGGGAGTGATCCATCCAGTTCCAAAGGAGGAACAGGAACAGGGTTTTTACTCAAATCTGTTTGTGGTTCCCAAAAAAGAGGGAACCTTCAGACCGATTTTGGATCTAAAGATCTTAAACAAATTACTCAAAGTTCCGTCGTTCAAGATGGAAACTATTCGTACCATCCTACCACTGATCCAGGAGGGTCAATATATGACTACAGTGGATCTAAAGGATGCTTATCTTCACATTCCGATACACAAAGATCATCATCGGTTTCTCAGGTTTGCCTTTCAAGACAGGCATTACCAGTTGTAGCTCTTCCCTTTGGATTAGCTACAGCCCCAAGAATCTTTACAAAGGTTCTAGGGTCGCTTTTGGCGGTCCTAAGGCCGCGGGGCATAGCAGTAGCCCCTTATTTAGACGACATCCTGATACAGGCGTCAAACTTCCAAATTGCCAAGTCTCATACGGACGTAGTACTGGCATTTCTGAGGTCGCATGGGTGGAAAGTGAACGAGGAAAAGTGTTCTCTATCCCCACTCACAAGAGTTTCCTTTCTAGGGACTCTGATAGATTCTGTAGAAATTAAAATTTACCTTGACGGAGTCCAGGTTATCAAAGCTTCTAAATTCCTGTTGGGTTCTTCATTCCATTCCGCGCCCTTTGGTGGCTCAGTGTATGGAAGTAATCGGCTTAATGGTAGCGGCAATGGACATAGTGCCGTTTGCACGCTTACATCTCAGACCGCTGCAACTATGCAGGCTCAGTCAGTGGAGCGGGGATTACACAGATTTGGCCCCTCAACTGAATCTGGACCAAGAGACCAGGGATCCTCTTCCCTGGTGGCTATCTCGGGTCCATCTGTCCAAAGGTATGACCTTCGCAGGCCAGATTGGACTATTGTAACAACAAATGCCAGCCTTCTAGGTTGGGGGGCAGTCTGGAACTCCCTGTAGGCTCAGGGATCGTGGACTCAGGAGGAGTCTCTCCTTCCAATAAATATTCTGGAACTAAGAGCGATATTCAAGGCTCTTCAGGTTTGGCCTCAGTTAGCAACTCTGAGGTACATCAGATTTCAGTCGGTCAACATCACGACTGTAGCTTACATCAACCATCGAGGGGGAACAAGAAGTTCCCTAGAGACTTTAGAAGTTTCAAAAATAATTCACTGGGCAGAGATTCACTCTTGCCACCTATCAGCTATCCATATCCCAGGTGTAGAGCACTGGGAGGCGGATTTTCTAAGTCGTCAGACTTTTCATCCGGGAGAGTGGGAACTCCATCCGGAGGTATTTGCACAACTGATTCTCCGTTGGGGCAAACCAGAACTGGATCTCATGGCGTCTCGCCAGAACGCCAAGCTTCCGTGTTACGGATCCAGGTCCAGGGATCCCAAGGCGACACTGATAGATACTCTAGCAGCGCCCTGGTCTTTCAACCTGGCTTATGTGTTTCCACCGTTTCCTCTGCTCCCTCGACTGATTGCCAAGATCAAGCAGGAGAGAGCATCGGTGATTCTGATAGCACCTGCGTGGCCACGCAGGACCTGGTATGCAGATCTAGTGGACATGTCATCCTTTCCACCATGGTCTCTGAGACAGGACCTTCTACTTCAGGGTCCTTTCAACCATCCAAATCTAATTTCTCGCACGAAAGCCTGTCACCAGGAAAATTTACCATAAGGTATGGCGTAGATATCTTTATTGGTGTGAATCCAAGGGTTACTCATGGAGTAAGGTCAGGATTCCTAGGATTTTATCTTTTCTCCAAGAAGGTTTGGAAAAAGGATTGTCAGCTAGTTTCTTAAAGGGACAGATTTTTGCTCTGTCTATTCTTTTGCACTAGCGTCTGGCAGATGTTCCAGATGTTCAGGCATTTTGTCAGGCTTTAGTTTGAATCAAGCCTGTGTTTAAACCTGTTGCTCCACCATGGAGCTTAAACTTGGTTCTTAAGGTTCTTCAAGGAGTTCCGTTTGAACCTCTTAATTCCATAGATATCAAACTTTTATCTTGGAAAGTTTTTTTTTTTTTTTGGTAGCTATTTCCTCGGCTCGTAGAGTCTCTGAGCTATCTGCCTTACAATGTGATTCTCCTTATCTGATTTTTCATACGGATAAGGTAGTCCTGCGTACCAAACCTGGGTTCTTACCTAAGGTGGTATCTAACAAGAATATCAATCAAGAGATTGTGGTTCCATCCTTGTGTTACACAATCTGGACATGGTCTGTGCTTTAAAGTTTTACTTACAAGCCACTAAAGATTTTCGTCAAACATCTGCTTTGTTTGTTGTCTACTCTGGACAGAGGAGAGGTCAAAAGGCTTTGGCAACCTCTTTTTCTTTTTGGCTAAGAAGCTTAATCCGCTTAGCCTATGAGACTGCTGGACAGCAGCCTCCTGAAAGGATTACAGCTCATTCCACTATAGCTGTGGCTTCCACTTGGGCCTTTAAAAATGAGGCTTCTGTTGAACAGATTTGCAAGGCGGCGACTTGGTCTTCGCTTCATACTTTTTCAAAATTTTACAAATTTGATACTTTTGCTTCTTCGGAGGCTATATTTGGGAGAAAGGTTTTACAGGCAGTGGTTTCTTCCATTTAAGTTCCTGCCTTGTCCCTCCCTTCATCCGTGTACTTTAGCTTTGGTATTGGTATCCCACAAGTAATGGATGATCCGTGGACTGGATACACCTTACAAGAGAAAACACAATTTATGCTTACCTGATAAATTTATTTCTCTTGTGGTGTATCCAGTCCACGGCCCGCCCTGTCATTTTAAGGCAGGTAATTTTTAAATTTAAACTACAGTAACCACTACACCCTATGGTTCCTCCTTTCTCGGCTTGTTTTCGGTCGAATGACTGGCTATGACAGTTAGGGGAGTAGCTATATTACAGCTCTGCTGTGGGTGTCCTCTTGCAACTTCCTGTTGGGAATGAGAATATCCCACAAGTAATGGATGATCCGTGGACTGGATACACCACAAGAGAAATAAATTTATCAGGTAAGCATAAATTGTGTTTTCTTTCATGTAATTAGCAAGAGTCCATGAGCTAGTGACGTATGGGATATACATTCCTACCAGGAGGGGCAAAGTTTCCCAAACCTTAAAATGCCTATAAATACACCCCTCACCACATCCACAATTCAGTTTTAAAAACTGCCTCCCATGGAGGTGGTGAAGTAAGTTTGTGCTAGATTTCTACGTTGATATGCGCTTCGCAGCAGGCTGGAGCCCGGTTTTCCTCTCAGTGTGCAGTGAATGTCAGAGGGATGTGAAGAGAGTATTGCCTATTTGAATTCAATGGTCTCCTTCTACGGGATCTATTTCATATGTTCTCTGTTATCAGTCGTAGCGATTCATCTCTTACCTCCCTTTTCAGATCGACGATATACTCTTATATACCATTACCTCTACTGATTCTCGTTTCAGTACTGGTTTGGCTGTCTACTATATGTAGATGAGTGTCTTAGGGTAAGTAAGTCTTATTTTATTATGACACTCTAAGCTATGGTTGGGCACTTTCTATGTAAAGTTCTAAATATGTCTTTAAACTTATATTTGCCATGATTCAGGATAATCAGTATTCCTTTAAAATCCAGACTGTCAGTTTCATTATTTGGGATGATGCATTTTAATTCAATTTATTTTTCTTTACCTTGAAAATTTTCAATTGATCATTTTTCCCTGTGTGCTGTTAGGCTCGCGGGGGCAGAAAATGTTTCTTTTTATTGCGTCATTCTTGGCGCTGACTTTTTTGGCGCAAAAATTTCGTCATTTCCGGCGCCGTAGTTGACGCCCGAAGTTGTATTCTGTTAAAACGTCATTTTTGACGCATGTGTATTCAGACATTTTTTTGCGCCAAAATATGTGGGCGCCGGTTCTGGCGTCAGAGGATGTGGCGTCATACTTGGCGCCAAATATATGGGCGTTGTATTTAGCGCCAATAATGTGGGCGTCATATTTGGCGCCAAAAAATGTGGGCGTATTTTTTGTTCCACTTTTTTTCCTCACATTATTTAAACCTCACTTTTTTATTGCTTCTGGTTTCTAGAAGCTTATTTTTTTGCATTCTTTTCCCATTCCTGAAACTGTCATTTAAGGAATTTGATAATTTTGCTTCCTGTTTCAAAACAATCTAAGGGATTCCTGTTGACTGAGTTCAGTCCTACCAAAGCTAAGTTCATTTATTTTAAATGTTATGAATGTTTATCTTTAGCTATGGTTTGTAATAAGTTATCATGATAAACTTTTACATGCAGAATCCATTAGTATTTATGCTTTATATATTGCTATTCTTTTTACATCTTGTGTACAAGAAATACTTAGAAGATTTATAAGAATATTTTTCTGATTCTATTTTAAAGGCTTTGTCTGACATCGTGCCTTCTAATAAAATTTTTAGGTCTTTTTCAAACTTCTTTTTTATTATTGAAGTTTCAAATGACCAACAACATACTGATTTATCCTTCTCTGATGATGTTTTTTCTCATTCAGTATTTTCTTCATCAGATATTGACACTAACAAATCTACTTTTTTTTTTTTTTTTTTATTAAAGTACATTTGTTCTTTGTTGAAAAGGTGTTGATTATTTTGGATATTAAGGTAACTAGTTCTTTTTCAAGAGTAGCTAACACTATTTCTGCTTATTTATTCTTCTGTGTTTTCAGAGGTTTTTTTCCAGTTCCTTATACTAGGGAATGGAATAGGCTGAGAATTTTCTTTTATTCCTTCTTCAAAGGTTTTAAACTATATTCTTTGCCGGCAGTTAAATTCAATTTGGAGGGTTCTCCAATTTATTGGGGCTATCTCTACTCCTACTAATTATGCTATTGTTTCTATAGCAAAATAGTATTTATTTTCCTTTAGATGGTTGTATCTTATTTATGGAAAATTATTTAGTTTCAGGTACTTTTCTTGGACCTGTGATTTATTTGGATGATGTTGCAATTGTTTCATTTTTTCTGTTTACTTTAAGATCAAGTATCAGATTATGATTTATTTTAGCATTGTTAAAGGGACAAAATTTACTAGACTAGGTGCTGTTGCATTTGTCTTGTTGTTTTGCATTTATTGATTAAGCAAGTCCAGTGTATTGACTGGTCCTTTAACTGGACTATCATGCTAATAATTGCATTTGTGTCTTTATTTTATTGAATATTTTCGCAAATGAGGTTTAATCCATGTCTTTAGCTGTTTTAGCTAGAAGAATTTTGTGATTTCTAAAAATCCATATTTCTTTTGTTCTAAGATAATCAATTATTTGTTTTATAATTGGATTCAATTCTTAACTGTTACTCTGGGCTTCAAGATTGAGTTCTAAGACTAAAACTTTAAGCTTATACTAGTTTGGTTGTTCTTATTAAGGAACAAATTCCTGAATTCTTTCCCAAGTAACATGTTTTTAATTGGAAATTTTTCAGTTCGAAATCAGCTCCCTAAAATTGCGATGTACGTGCCGTATTCCAGCTTGGCTGGCAAGGGGCAGGTTAAGACTTTTTTTAAATGTATTTGGTTCTATTCGGTCCAAATTTCTTTGATTTTATTCCAGTAAGGCTAACACTTTCTTTAAGTGTGTTTCGGCCCTATATATTTTGGGTACTGTTGAAGCATGACTGATCATCCGTGGGGTTCAAGCGCTGCTCAGACCTGGAATCTTCTGGGGTATTTCTTCCAGTTCCATTTTTAGGAACTGGGTTTTGGAGTTTTATTCAAACTATTCTGCCTTTTTTTGGTCAGTGATAGCATTATTTGTTTTCATTAGATACAATAAATGCATATTTTCATTTTTCTGTTTTCATTCAGATTATTTTCTGAGGATGCGGAATCTCATATGATTCACTTTGTTCTTCCAGGACATAGTTAGAGGATCTTTTTTTCAAAAGCTCTTGATTCCTCACACAAGGGTCACCTTTTGTAGGTTTCCAGATAGTTTGTGTCACTGTCTTTGTCTCTATCAGACAAGGGACAATTTTATTGGGTTCCGTCTGTCGGTACCTTTTAGTCTCTATTATTTCCTTCAATTGCTATATATGCATAGAAGTTTTAGGTCTTATGGCCACAGCATTGGATTCAATTCCCTTTGCTCATTTTCAATAGAAAGAACCTTTCCAGTCTTTTATGCTGAATTATGGTGCAGGGATTCTAGGATTTCGCATTTTAAATCTTTGAATCCTAATATTTATCTCTCTTGATTTGGTGGTTAAGATCACCATCATTTAGTTCTACAGGTCTCTTCGTTTCTTTCAACCTGGACCATGATCTCTACAGATGTGAGTCTTTTTGGTTGGGAGGCTGTCTGAGGATCTCTATCAGCACAAGGGGTTTGGAAATCTCAGGAGGCGAGATTACCATTTGATATTTTAGAACTCCGTGCTTTCTCAGAGTTTTTCAGTTGGTTTCTTTTTGAAGAAGAGACGTTTATTGTTTTTCAGACAATATCACAACTATGGTGTATGTCAATCATCAGGGTAGGACTATCAGTCCTTAGGCTGTGACAGAAGTGTCTCGGATATTAGCTTGGGCTAAATCCAGCTTCTATCTAAATTCTGTGGTTTTTTTCCCAGGTATAGATATTTGGGAAGCGGATTATCTCTGTTAATCAAGCTTTATATCCGGGAGAATGGTCTTTCATACCCAGATATGTTTTTCAATTTTTCAGATGTGAGCATTTCTAGAAATAGATCTGTTGGCATCTCATCTGAATAAAGAACTTCCCAGTGGCCTATTCAGGTCTGGGGATCCTCAGGCGGAAGTAGTGTATGCATTGACATTTCTTTGGAATTATCTTTTTGCCTATTTCTTTCCGCCTCTAGTTCTTCTTCCAAAGTGATTTCCAAAATTCTTATGGAGTATTTGTTTGTTATGCTGGTGGCTCCAGCATGGCCTCTCAGGTTTTGGTATGCGGATCTCATTCGGATGGACACTTCCGTTTAAACCAGACCTTCTTTCTCAAGGCCCATTTTTTCCATCAGGATCTCAAATCATTAAATTTGAAGGGATGGAGATTGAACGCTTGATTTTTAGTCATAGAGGTTTCTCTGACTCATTGATTAATACTATGTTTCAGGCTCGTAAATCTGTCTCTAGAAAGATTTATTATTGAGTCTGGAAGACCTACTTTTCTTGGCATTCTTTTAAAATTCATAGAATTTTATTATTTTTTCAGGTTGGTTTGGATAAGGTTTTGTCTTCAGTTCTTTGTTAGGACAAATCTCTACTCTTTCTGTTCTTTTTCACAGAAAGATTGCTAATCATCCTGATATTCATTGTTTTGGACAGGCTTTGGTCCGTATCAAGCCTGTCATTAATTCAATCTCTCCTCTTTGGAGTCTCAATTTGGTGCTGAGGGCTTTATAGGCTCCTCCGTTTGAAACTATGCATTCTCTGAACATTAAATTACTGTCTTGGAAAAGTATTGTTCCTTTTGGTTATTTCTTCTGCTAGAAGAGTTTTTGAGTTATCTGCTCTTTTTTGTGAATATCCTTTTCGGATTTTTCATCAGGATAAGGCAGTGTTACTTCCTGATATTCATCATTTTGTTCAGGTTTTGATTCGTATCAAACCTGTCATTAAGCCAATTTCTCCACTTTGGAGTCTTTGGTTCTGAAGGGTTTTCAGCCTCTTCTATTTGAGCATATGCTTGCTCTGGACATTAATTTTCTTTCATGGAAAGTATTGTTGTTTTTGGACATCTCTTCAGCTAGAACAGTTTTTGAATTATCTGTTCTTTCTTGTGAATCTCTTTTTTCTGATTTTTTTTTTCATCAGGATAAGGTGGTTTTTGCTGTCCTCATTTCAATTCTTACCTAAAGTTGTAAATTCTAACAAACATTAGGGAGGAATTATTGTTTTCCTAAGACTTCTTTGGTGAGATTCTTACTTTCTTTGGATATGGTAAGAGTTTTTGAAATTCTATGTTGAAGCTATTCAGATTTCAGATAGACGTATAGTCTATTTTTTTATCTTTTCTGGTCTTAGGAAGGTCAAAAGGCTTCTGCCATTTATTTGGCATCTTGCTTAAACTTTTGATTCATCATGCTTATTTGGAGTCGGGTGGATTCCAGCCTCGAAGGATTACGGCTTATTCTACTAGGTAAGTTTCTACTTCCTGGGCTTTTTAAGAATGAAGCTTCTGTTGATCAGATTTGCAAAGCAAAGACTTGGTCTTCTTTGCATATTTTTACTATGTTCTACCATTTTGATGTTTTCTCTTCTTTAGAAGCAGTTTTGGTAGAATGGTACTTCAGGCAGCTGTTTCAGTTTGATTCTTCTGCTTATAATTTCAGTTTTTTTCATTATAAAAATTGAAACTTTTTTGATTTGGGTAGTGGATTAATTTTTCAGCGGAATTGGCTGTCTTTATTTTATCCCTCCCTCTCTAGTGACTCTTGCGTGGAAGTTCCACATCTTGGGTATTTGCTATCCCATACGTCACTAGCTCATGGACTCTTGCTAATTACATGAAAGAAAACATAATTTATGTAAGAACTTACCTGATAAATTCATTTCTTTCATATTAGCAATAGTCCATGAGGCCCACCCTTTTTTGTGGTGGTTATGATTTTTTTGTATAAAGCACAATTATTCAAATTCCTTATTTTTTTGATGCTTTCGCTCCTTTCTTATCACCCCACTTCTTGGCTATTCGTTAAACTGAATTGTGGGTGTGGTCAGGGGTGTATTTATAGGCATTTTAAGGTTTGGGAAACTTTGCCCCTCCTAGTAGGAATGTATATCCCATACGTCACTAGCTCATGGACTCTTGCTAATATGAAAGAAATTAATTTATCAGGTAAGTTCTTACATAAATTATGTTTTCCCCACATTGCAGGAAAAATGTATTTGGGAATAGGAGAGAAATCGGAGTTAGGAGACTTAAGGAATTTAAACTGATCTTACATGGGCACAATTATTGTCAAATACATAAAAAGGTCCCTGGTAAAAGGTTTGCCCTGTGCATGTGTTCATTGCTAAACGGTGCTTGTTATTTAAATAAGGTTTAAAAGGGTTGAGGGAAACAGCTGTTAACGTGTGATACAGACTCACTACACCACACCAAGGTGACTGCGTGCCCACGGATATGCTTGCGAGGCTGGTATCTGCATGTGCTATTGGTTTGGTTGCTGTGCTGTTAACGTGTGATACAGACTCACTACACCGTGTCTGCACTCAATTTGGTTACAGTTAGTAACATATCTGGGATAATTCTGTCAGTGCCTCGTGTATGTAACTGGCAAATAAAACCATGAATAACAGAAAGGGTGAGAGGGGGCACTTCAGGGCAATAAAGGAGAGGTGAGAGGCTCCGCAAAGACAAGCAGTAGTTAGGCATACAAGGCGGGACTTTTTCACGTGCATCTCAATGTTGGGGCAAACTGAAGCTGCTTTTATAAAATATTTCTCTATAATCTCATTGGAGTATTAAAGCAATCTTAAAACAGGGGCACAGACCATCACATCGCCGCCTGCCCGGCACTTACTGCCTCTCATTCTCTGTAACACACAACGCACAGCATGGATGAGAGGCAGTGAGTGCCAGGTATGAACAGCTGCTAGAGAGCTGAAATTGCAGGAGCGCGCAGGGACGAGAAGAAAGGAAAGGATCCTGTTAGTGCAAGCTTTTGGCAGACGTCAGAGGAGGAGGGTCAGACGGCAATTTCAAAAAGGCCAGATGAGATCAGTAAGTGTATTTTCTGCCAAAGTTTATTTAGATGAAAATTTGGCTACAGTTTACTGTAAAGATTGTTATTTAACTAATCTAAATAAGTTAAAGTAATTTTTGGGTTGACTGTCCCTTTAACTGAAAGACTACATTTATTTTGGTCATACTCTCAGCAGGTGACAATATAAATATTGGGTAAGGCATAATAATGACTTGTTAATTGATTGCCATTAATTTGTGGCTTTATGGAACTTGTGGGCAAGAAGCAAATTGGTTAAACGTAGATCAGTTGAAATATTATTGGATATATATTATTTTACATGTACAGCATGTGATCATGAGTATAGAAGGCTAATGTTATTCTATAATTGGTATATTTTCACTAAAATATGTTAATATAAAACAGTGTTAAAACACACTTGTGGTTAGTTTTTGAAGCTTGTACAAGATGTGAAATATGGAGATTAAATTAACCAAGTAGATATCTGAAATGTAAAAACTTCTTAAATACCCCTAGCTCATATTTTCCAACATTTGAAAGCAAAAAAAAAAATGTCCAGGTTTACTATGAAGTAGAGCAACCCCCTTTTATGGTTTGCATAGCTCAACCCACTCATATCCACTCCAAAAAGCACATACAATACTAATAGTATAATTTACCATACTAGAAGGCATAGGACAGTCAAACTGACTTGAACCATGATTCAGACAGAGCATTTAGGGCCAGATTACGAGTGGAGCGCTAACGCTGTAAAACAAAATGTATGCTTACCTGATAAATGTATTTATTTCCGGATATGGAGAGTCCACAACGTCATCAATTACTAGTGGGAATATCGCTCCTGGCCAGCAGGAGGAGGCAAAGAGCACCACAGTAAAGCTATTAAGTATCACTCCACTCCCACAATCCCCAGTCATTAGACCGAAGGGAAATAGAAAAAGGAATAACACAAAGGTGTATAGGTGCCTGAGGTTTAGTAAAAAAAGAACTGTCTTAAAATAAGGGTGGGGTCGTGGATTCTCCATATCCGGAAATAAATTTATCATGTAAGCATAAATTGCTTTTTTCTTTCCTAAGATATGGAGAGTCCACAACGTCATCAATTACTAGTGGGAAACAATACCCAAGCTAGAGGACACAGATGACTAGGGAGGGAGAACAAGACAGGCAGACCTAAACAGAAGGTACCACCGCTTAAAGAACCTTTCTCCCAAAAGAAACCTCAGCCGAGGCAAACATATCGAATTTGTAAAATTTGGAAAAAGTATGCAGAGAGAACTAAGTTGTAGCCTTGCAAATCTGTTCCACAGAAGCTTCATTCGTGAAAGCCCAAGAAGAGGAGACAGTCCTCGAAGAATAAGCTGTAATTCTCTCAGGAGGCTGCTGACCAGCAGTCTCATAAACAAAATGAATTATACTTCTCAACTGGAAAGGAAAGTAAGTAGCAGAGCTTTTCAGAGAAACAAACAAACAGGGCAGAGGACTAGCGAAAATCCTTAGTCACCTGTAGGTAAAATTGTAGAGCACGCACAACCTCCAAGTTGTGCAACAAACGTTCCTATGAGAAAAAGGACTAGGACATAGAGAAGGAACAATAATGTCCTGATTAATATTCCTATCTGAAACCACTTTCGGAAGAAATCCCAACTTAGAACGATGAACTGCCTTATCAGAATGAAAGATAAGGAAAAGCGAATCACACTGCAAAACCGAGAGTTCCAAGACTCTCAGAGCAGAAGAGATAGAAACAAGACCTTCCAAGATAACAACTTAATATCTATGGAATGCAATGGCTCAAACAGAGCCTGCTGCAAAACCTTAAGAACAAGGTTAAGGCTCCAAGGAGGAGCAACATACTTAAACACAGGCCTGATAATGACCAGGGCCTGACAAAAAGATAATGCAGAAATCTGACCCTTCAGAGAACTGACTGACAATCCCTTCTTCAGATTTTCCTGGAGAAAAAAACAAAATCATTGGAATCTTGACCCTACTCCAAGAGTAGCCTTTGGATTCACAGTAATAAAGGTATTTACACCATACCTTATGGAAATTCTTTCTAGTAACAGGCTTGCGAGCCTGAAACATGGTCTCAATGACCGACTCTTAGACAGAACTAAGCGTTCAATCTCCAAGAAGTCAGCTTCAGAGAAACGAGACTTGGATGAAGGAATGGACCCTGAGGTAGAAGGTCCTTCCTCAGAGGCAACCTCCAAGGTGAAAGAGATGACATCTTCACTAGGTCTGCATACCGGATCCTACGAGGCCATGCCGGAGCTATTAGAATTACCAATGCTCTCACCTGTGTGATACGAGCAATGACTCATTGAAGGACAGCAAACGGAGGAAACAGATATCCCAGACTGAAATCCCAGGGAACCGCCAGAGCATCCATCAGGGCAGCCTGCGGATCTCTTGACTTTGAAATGTATCTTGGAAGCTTATCGTTCTGCCGAGACGCCATTAGATCCAACTCCGGCACCCCCCATTTGAGGGTTAACCTGGAGAACACCTCCGGATGGAGAGCCCACTCCCTGAGATGAAATGTCTGTCTGCTCAGGAAATCCGCTACCCAGTTGTCCACTCCTGGAATGTGGATGGCAGATAGACAGCAATTGTGGGCTTCTGCCCACTGAACAATCCGAGCCACCTCCTTCATGGCTAAGGAACTCCGAGTTCCTCCCTGGTGGTGGATGTAAGCCACTGAGGTGATATTGTCCAACTGAAATCTGATAAACCGGGCTAAGGACAATTGAGGCCAAGCCATCAGAGCATTGTAAATCGCTCTCAACTCCAAAATGTTTATGGGGAGAGCAGACTTCATAGTCCTTGCGCCCTGAACAAATCCCAGACTGCTCCCCAGCCCAGCAGGCTGGCTTCCGTGGTCACAATCACCCAGGAAGGTTTCCAGAAACATGTACCCTGAGACAGATGCTCCTGAGAAAGCCACCACGGAAGAGAGTCTCTTTTTGACTGATCTAGGTCTATCCCCGTTCCATTGTCTGAGCATGCATAACTGCAGAGCTCTCAAATGGAATCGAACAAAGGGAAAGATGTCCATAGAAGCAACCATCAGACCAATTACCTCCATACACTGAGCCACTGATGGCTGAACAGTAGACTGCAGAGAGAGGCAAGAGGAAAGAATTTTGGATTTTCTGACCTCTGTCAGAAATATTTTCATAGATAGGGAATCTATTATGGTCCCTAAGAAAACTACCCTTGTAGCTGGAACAAAGGAACTCTTTTCCAGATTCACTTCCCATCCGTGGGAATGTAGAAAAGACAACAAGAGTTTGCTTGTTGAAAAGATGGCACCTGAACCCATATCCTCCAATTAAGGTGCCACTGCAATTCCCAGAGACTTGATCACTGCCAAGAGAGCGCCCAGAACCCTTGAGAAAATTCTGGGAGCTGTGGCAAGGCCAAACGGAAGAGCCACAGACTGAAAGTGTTTGTCTAGAAAGGCGAATCTCAGGAACTAGTGATGATCCCTGTGGATGGGAACATGAAGATACGCATCCTTCAGGTCTATGGTCATCATGAACTGACCCTTTAGGATCAAGGGAAGAATGGAACGAATAGTTTCCATTTGAAAGACGGTACCCTGAGAAACTTTTATGAGACACTTTAGGTCTAGAAAAGGACAAAAAGTTCCCTCTTTTTTAGGAACCATAAACATATTGAGTAGAATCCTAGACCCTGTTCCCTTACAGGGACTGGAACTATCACTCCCAGGGAAGAAAGGTCCCGGTAACATTGAGATACTATGTCCACAGCCCAGGAATCTGAGACATCTCGTATCCATGTTTGATAAAACAGAGAAAGTCTGCCCCCTATTTGATCCGGATCGGAGGCAAACCCTTCATGCTGATTAAAACTCAGCTGCCGGTTACTTGGATTGCTTCCCCTTGTTCCAAGATTGATTGGGTTTCCAAGAAGACTTAGACTGTTCCTGCTTGGAAGAGGAAGAAGACTTTCCTTTGAAGTTTCGAAAGGAACGAAAATTGCTCTGATGACCTTTAGGTCTATTCTTCTTATCTAGTGGTAGGTAGAAAAGGCCCTTTTCCACCGATAATATCAAAAGTTATTTCTGTCAGACCAGGTCCAAATAAGGTCTTACCCTTGTAAAGAAGTGCCAGAAGCTTAGACTGGAGGAAACATCAGCAGACCAAGATTTTAGCCACAACGCCCCGCGGGCTAGCATAGCACAGCCAGATATCTTGGCTCCCAGTCTATTTAGACAAGGCGTTGCACCAAAAAGATGCCGCACTTGACACAGTGGCAATACAAACTGCAAGTTTCCATTGAAAATCTAGATGATCAAATAAGCCTCCAGCTTCTTGTCCATGAATCCATAAAGGAGCATCTATCCTCTATAGGGATCGTAGTTCTCAGAGCCATAGAAGAAATAGCCCCTTCTACTTAAGGCACCATGCATAATGATCTTTAATGGAGTCCGGGACAGGAAACATCTTTTAAAAGACAGGATACAGGGAGAAATGTATCCCTGGCTTCTCCTATTCCTGGGAAAAATCTCCATAGCATGGTCTAGAAACACTTCCACATAGGAAGGAACATCATAGTAATGATAAAGTTTACTAAACTTCCTAGGGTTGACAACGATAGGATTATCGGTGTCGTCCAAAGTAGCCAAAACCTCCTTTAACAATACACAAGGTGTTCAAGCATAAATCTGAAGGTTACTACTTTAGCATCAGATGAAGGAATTATACTGCCCGAATCTAAGATTTCACCCTCTGAGGCTACCGACATATTCTCCTCATCAGACTTATGAGGAAGGACAACCTGCGTAGCAGTAGATGGGACAGAAACCCTACTATCTGAATCTCTTATGTTACTCTTGTGTCTTCCCTTTAACCTAGGAAAAGCAGATAATGCTGCAGATACCGCTGAACATATCTATGCAGCAATTTCTGCAGTCAAATATACTCCTCAAGGAGATTGAGAGGAACCACAGGGCACTGCGTGTGACGCCATTGTGACGCCATTGAGACTTGGGACGTTTAAGAAGAAAGCTGTGGCATTGCCTGAACTGCATCAACCTGAGAGACATTGGGTTCAGCGGGCAACAACCTATCTCTACATGGGAAAGTTCTAGCTAAGCAAGCAGCACAGAATTGCATAAGGAACAATTTGTGCTTCAATACATAACATACATAAATAACAAAACACAGAATAAAAATAAAATTCCTTTATTTTAACATTTTAATATGTAAATGTGTACGTTCACTTTAAAAAGTCTAGCACTAAGCTAGGTAGACAGACAAATAATTATCGCTACACCTCAGCCTGACTGAAGTGTTTAAGCTTAATCGGAAAAATAAATAAATGGTAAGTAAGCATGGCAGCTCTCCTGACAATCGTAAGCTGAAAATAATGGCATCAGAGAAGACACCACTCCTCTAGCTGATCATGTCTGAGACCAAAGCGGAAAAGCGGGTCACGTGACCCGCCGTCGAGAACTGCACCGCATACAAGCGTACATCTTTACACACCCTTTGTAATATTGCAGATTCCTTGCCGCCACTATGTCTGTAGCGATGGAAGACTGTTAGCCCCATAATTCCCCTGAAGGGCATAGCAGTTACTTATGTTAGTTCAGCCCATCTTAATGATTAATCTCAGCCCATAAAACATCAGCGTCAGTGTTTTAACATAAATCTCCACAACGAACAGCGCACCGCTTAAACTGTGGAGATAAGGCTTCTTCAAAACTGCGTACCTTAGCAGAGCAGCTAATATTTAGTTCTACCAAAAACATAGCATGAACAAAACACCATAAGCACAAAGTGTGTTAGTAGCTTGCTTAGCATAACCCACAGCAAAGTAAAAGGTATATACTTTAAAACCAATAAAAGTAATAAACCCCTGATCTCTAGTCAAACATAAGTGCCCTCTCCCTGCCTGTCAATAACCTTATAAAGGATACACATGTCCCATATAATGTTGCAGCTCAACCTTATGAAGTGCACAGTCTCCCATACCTAGAAGACAAAAAGGCACTCGCTTGCAATCTAGCCATCCGGCAGGAGGACAGCCTACAAGGTGTGAGAGGACACATACTCCTCACAGAGACCTCTAGAAAAAAGAAAGAACTGAGTAAACCTACTCTGGCTTTCTATACTAGGGCAGCAACATGTTAGGAAAATGCAGCAAGGCCCACCTCACAAGTTCCTAACTGCTTTAAAGCCAGCACTACCCTACTGAAGAGATTAACGTGGACTATGGCTAGACCCAAAAAAATCTTGCTTGTAGCAAAAGAAATCCAATTTTCTTCAGACACCATACTTCACCTCCTCCATTGACAGAGGCAAAGAGAATGACTGGGGATTGTGGGAGGGGAGTGATACTTAACAGCTTTGCTGTGGTGCTCTTTGCCTCCTCCTGCTGGTGAGGAGTGATATTCCCACTAGTAATTAATGACGTCCTGGACTCTCCATATCTTAGGAAATAAATATCTGTAAATGTTAAGAACATTGGAATGTGAAATATTAATATTTTCATGTCGGGTTAGCGCACAAGAGAATATGAGATCAGGTTTGCGCATAAGTAGGTTTTGATTTCCATGGGGGAATACGTTAATGTGCAAGCAATATTCTAAGTTAAACTTTTTGCACTTGTTGGTTTAGCACACAAGCAAAAACTGTTTTCTTTCAACTCATAATATGAGCCCAACCCGATGCGTGCAAAAAGCTTACTTGCAGCACAGTTAATGATCGAGTGGGAGCATTAAAGGGATATTAAACACCTAATGAAAATTGCTGAAACCTACTTTTTCTTATAAATAAAAATAAAATAATCACTGCTGTTTATTTTATCTGTTCCTCTTACCCCAAACTTTTCAAAGGGATTGTTTTGAAATACAGTGTTGAGCCAGTGCTTAATTTCCTATGTAAGCTGCCATATTGTAACGTGCGTTACAGGGCTCAGTAGTCACATGACACAGCATATTGGCTGTTACATACAGTACTTAGAGGAATATAACATTTGCCTGCAGCGTGTGAGCTGGATTAAGACACATTTATTTCTCAGTCAGGGTGTAAACAGATTTCATTTGCCAGTCTATTGTATATAATACACATTATGCAGCAAATGCTAAGTGCATTACTTATGTTTTTAACTTCCCCCCACAGTTTTATTTTTTAAACTGCACAAGTTTTCTGCTCTAAGCAGAGCGTTCAGGCACTGTTATTGTCAATTACTGACATGCTCCAGGAGGGGGAGAGGGAGGGCGAAGCTATAACGGAACTGAGTGAAGTTTGTGCAGATGATTTCTGCTTTTGATAACCTTTGATCCTGGTAATGTGAATCACTAAGGGCTGACAGTCAGCTTAGTGTTCGTTTAGCAAGGATCGTTCGTATGCATTATTTATCAGTGTGATCTACTCCTGTTGGAGTAGATCACACTGATAAATAATGCATACGAACTATGTGAATTTTGTATAAAAATCATTAGATAAACTTTTCTAAAGGATTGTGATCGACCACTATATGTTGTGTACAATATTTTATTTGCTTTCATACTGTTTTTTTAGTGGTCTATTAGTTTGGATGGACTTGTGACATCATGCAATATATCTCTAAATGGCAAATATGTAGTATGCAGTTTGGATGTGCAAAATTCTATTTGTGTCATTGATTCAGCGACAGCCACAAGAATCGAAAGTCTAAAAGGTTTGTTTTCCATTGTTATATTAAGATGTTTGTAATAATAGCCTTTTGAAATCATACAAGTAATTTGGCATATTGTTCATTATTTATATCAGAGTGTCCCCAAACTTTTTTCTGACCCCCCCCCATGGTTGCATAAACTCATCATCAAACCCCCCCCAACGTTAAAAATTGTATTCAGAATAACAGTGAATGACCCCTGATGAAAATAATGACTTAATATAATTGAAACAAGCAAGAATTAATCATTTATTAAAATTTTAAATTAATCTTATTTAGTGTAATTGATTTAATTGCCACATTTGAAGATCTGGTGTTGATTTATTTGCCTGGAGTTGTACAACTGCACCAATAAACAAACTTTTTATGGAAAATGTATTCTTACCAAATTATTATGTAGTGCTCACCACACAGGTTATATCCAATGACAGCAGACAGAAGACTCTACTCAGACCAGCACAACAGGCTTTGCTGTGCTTCCTTCTACTGCACAGTAATTCCAAAATGCACAGTTAACAAAAGGTGCTAATGTACAGAGCTAGTAAAAAAATCAATGAGAGCCTTCTGTACAGGTAGCTTCAACTTGCTGATAAACCTGAACTATCATAAATGCAAAAGGTATAAAAAGCAAAAAACAGTAAAAATTCAGATACAAAGCCTGAAAGTTGTTTTGTTTACACATCTCGCATAAAGCTTAGCAAATTGAGATAATTGCGCTTGGAGGATATCACTAACATATTCCCTTGTCTGCTAGCACCCCCATGGCAATCTCAGTGCCTCCCTTCCAACTGATGTCTATGATTGCCCACTTGGTAATCACACCGCCCCCTGGAGCAGTATAGCCCACTCTGGGAACCATTGATTTATATCATGGCAATTTACTTTTTAAAGATACTGAACTTAGATTTGAATGATAATAAATCAGCAGAAGTTTCAAACTATAAAAGCTTGAACTAATTTTGATATCCTGCAGTGCAGAACCAGAGGGGAAAGCTACAGTTTTTTGTTTTTTTTTTCATCTACAGATCATCACACAAGCACCATAACAAGATGTTGCTTTGATCCTGAAAGCCAGAGAGTGTGTTCTGTCTCATCTGATCAGAGTATAAAGCTATGGGATATGATAGCTAAACGCACAACTGTTAAAGTAAACAAGTAAGAAACAACACTTTAGCAACAACCCTTTTATATCCAGAGGTTTTAAAGGACATTGTAGTCTACTTTGTTTCATCTAGTGGAGCATTTCAAAATGATTTTTATTTTTTAAAAACAAATTTTAAACTTGTTTTTGTGTCCTGAATTTACCAAGATATCTTTTAATACATCCATGTCCCTCTCATCCAGTAAACCATTGGCAGATGTCCGATTTGTAAAAAATACAAAACCAATACTGTGGCAGTTCCTGTTTACATTTTAACAGATTTTGCTTAAAGGGACATGAAACCCAATTTTTTTCTTTTATAATTCAGATAGAGCATAGATTTTGTACAAACTTTGCAATTTACTCCCATGATCAATTTTATTTTGCTTTATTCTTGTACTATCCTTTGTTAAAGGAGCAGCACTGCGCTACTGCAAGCTAGCCTAGCACATCAGGAAGCCAATGACAAGAGGCATATATGTGCAGCCACCAATCAGCAACTTGTTCCCAGATCATAAGCTCACTTAGGTATTGCTTTTTGGTAATTAGAAGGCTGCTAACTGCAGCTGCGCACCACACTTCTATTATTCCCGGCAGTAAAGGGGTTAATCAAGTAGCTTGTAAAGTTAATTTTAGCTTTAGTGCAGAGATTA
The DNA here is from genome assembly GCF_027579735.1 of Bombina bombina. Lineage (NCBI taxonomy): Eukaryota > Metazoa > Chordata > Amphibia > Anura > Bombinatoridae > Bombina > Bombina bombina. The sequence continues at coordinate 1,289,720,483 of NC_069499.1, read as the reverse complement.
CACTCCCACCTGACAACCCCCACCCCCTGATCCCTACCTGATCCCTCCCAAACAGCTCTCTACCCTCCCTCACCCCCACTGGTCACCACCATTTTAGGTACTGGCAGACAGTTTACCAATATTAATTTAAGGTAATTTAAAAATATATATATATATTTTTTTTCTGCAGTGTAGGATCCCCCTACTCTCCAGCCAACCTGATCCCCCTACAAACAGCTCTCTAACCCTCCCCACTCTAACTATAAGCTAGATTACGAGTTTTGCGTTATGAGTGCCTCGGTAATAACTTGCAAGTTATTGTCACCGCTCACCTTTAATAGCGCTGCTATTACAGGTTTGCAAAAATCCGGCGATATGGCTGCATTGAGCTCCATACCGTACACAAATACCAGCGCTGCTTTGAGCTGGTTTGACGTGCTCGTGCACGATTTCCCCATAGACATCAATGGAGAGCCGGCTAAAATAAAGCCTAACACCTGCAATAGAAGAGCATAAAGCTCCGTAATGCAGCCCCATTGATGTCTATGGGGAAACAAAATGTATGTTTACACCTAACACCCTAACATAAACCCTGAGTCTAAACACTGCTATTCTGCCGCCCCCCGACATCGCCGACACCTACATTACACTTATTAAACCCTAATCTGCCGCCCCCAATGTCGCCGCAACCTACATAAATTTATTAACCCCTAATCTGCCACCCTAACAACGCCGCCGCCACTATACTAAAGTTATTAACCCCTAAACCTCTGGCCTCCCACATCACGAACACTAAATAAATATATTAACCCCTAAACCTAACCCTAACACCCCTAACTTTAATATAATTTAAAATAAATCTAAATTAAACTTACTATCATTACCTAAATAATTCCTATTTAAAACTAAATTCTTACCTATAAAATAAACCCCAAGCTAGCTACAATATAACACTAATAGTTACATTGTAGCTATCATAGGTTTTATTTTTATTTCACAGCTAAGTTTGTATTTATTTTAACTAGGTAGACTAATTATCAAATAGTTATTAACGATTTACTTACTACCTAGTTAAAATAAATACAAATTTACCTGTAAAATAAAACCTAACCTGAGTTACACTAACACATAACATTACAATAAAATTAAATAAATTAAATTAAAAAAATACATTTATCTAAATTACAAAAAATAATAAACACTAAATTATACAAAATAAAAAAGAAATTATCAAAAATAAAAACGAATTACTCCAAATCTAATAGCCCTATCAAAATAAAAAAGCCCCCCCCCAAAATAAAAAAACCCTAGTCTACACTAAACTGCCAATAGCCCTTAAAAGGGCCTTATGCGGGGCATTGCCCCAAATAAATCAGCTCTTTTACCTGTAAAAAAAAAATACAAACAACCCCCCAACAGTAAAACCCACCACCCACACAACCAACCCCCCAAATAAAAAACTAAAAAAAAACTAAGCTCCCCATTGCCCTGAAAAGGGCATTTGGATGGGCATTGCCCTTAAAAGGGCATTTATCTCTTTTACGGTGCCCAAAGTCCCTAATCTAAAAATAAAACCCACCAAATAAACCCTTAATAAAACCTCACACTAACCCCCGAAGATCCACTTACAGTTTTTGAAGACCAGACATCCATCCTCATCCAGCCGGGAGAAGTCTTCATCCAAGCGGGCAGAAGTCCTCAACAAAGCCGGGAGAAGTCTTCATCCAAGCGGCAAGAAGTCGTCCTTCAGGCGGGCAGAAGTCTTCATCCAGACGGCATCTTCTATCTTCACCCTTCCGACGCGGAGCGGCTCCATCTTCAAGACATCCAGCGCGGAGCATCCTCTTCATACGGTCCCAGTCGTACACTTATCCAAAATGGCGTCCCTAGAATTTTATTAGCCAATCGTAATTAAAGGGTAAAAAATCCTATTGGGTGATGCAATCAGCCAATAGGATTGAGCTTCAATGCTATTGGCTGATCCAATTAGCCAATAGGATTGAGCTTGCATTCTATTGGCTGATTGGAACAGCCAATAGAATGTGAGCTCAATCCTATTGGCTGATTGGATCAGCCAATAGCATTGAAGCTCAATCCTATTGGCTGATTGCATCACCCAATAGGATTTTTTACCCTTTAATTCCGATTGGCTAATAGAATTCTATCAGCCAATCGGAATTCAAGGGACGCCAACTTGGATGACGTCCCTTAAAGGGAAGATAGAAGATGCCATCTGGAAGAAGACTTCTGCCTGCCTGGAGGACGACTTCTTGCCGCTTGGATGAAGACTTCTCCCGGCTTCGTTGAGGACTTCTGCCCGCTTGGATGAAGACTTCTCCCGGCTGGATGAGGATGGATGTCCAGTCTTCAAAAATTGTAAGTGGATCTTTGGGGGTTAGTGTTAGGTTTTATTAAGGGTTTATTGGGTGGGTTTTATTTTTAGATTAGGGCAATGCCCATCCAAATGCCCTTTTCAGGGCAATGGGGAGATTAGGTTTATTTAAATAGGATTTTATTTGGGGGGTTTGGTTGTGTGGGTGTTGGGTTTTACTGTTGGGGGGTTGTTTCTATTATTTTTTTTTTACAGGTAAAAGAGCTGATTTCCTTGGGGTAATGCCCCGCAAAAGGCCCTTTTAAGGGCTATTGGCAGTTTAGTGTAGGCTAGGGTTTTTTTTATTTTGGGGGGGCTTTTTTAATTTTGATAGGGCTATTAGATTAGGTGTAATAAGTTTAAATATTTGATCATTTCTTTTTTATTTTGTGTAATTTAGTGTTTATTTTTTTTTGTCATTTAGTTAATTGTATTAAATTAATGTAATTTATTTAATTTTAGTGTAATGTTAGGTTTAACTGTAAAACAGGTTAGGTTTTATTTCACAGGTAAATTTGTATTTATTTTTACTAGGTAGTTAGTAAATAGTTAATAACCAGTGACGTGCAGTGACGTCAGAGGCTGGTGAGGCACTGGCTAGGATATGCCTTCGTTCTTTAGATATCCTTTGTTGAAGAAATAGCAATGCACATGGGTGAGCCAATCACATGAGGTATCTATGTGCAGCCACCAATCAGCAGCTACTGAGCATATTTAGATATGATTTTCAACAAAGGATATCAAAAGAATGAAGAAAATTAGATATTAGATGTAAATTGGAAAGTTATTTAAAATTGCATGCTCTTTCTAAATCATGAAAGAAAACATATGGGTTTCATGTCCCATTAAATGGTGTCTTGGAAAACTGGTCAACTTAGTAAACATCTGATCTTAGTCTAAAGGATTGTAACAGAACTCTTGCCAGATAACAAAATGCTTGCTCTGATTATGAGATCTAGAAATCCAGGCCTATTAAAATATGTTTACAACATACTTTTTACTTTAATGCTGCAAATTATGCTTATAGATTCCTTCATTATTCAGAAAATATAAAAAATGTCTTGATCCAGTGGCGGCTGGTAAAATTTAAAGATGTTGGGGTGCTTGATCCCACCCCTTCAAATAAAGCCACACCCTCAGATGGCACCACCAATTCATTAATTAAATAAATAAAAGGTAGACAGAAACACAGAAATGCACTCGGGGGGGGGGGGAGAGGGAGAGAGAGACGGGGGAGAGGGAGAGAGAGACGGGGGAGAGGGAGAGACGGGGGGAGAGAGATACTGAGGGGGACAGGTATAGGAAGTCTGCACAATATAGAGGTATGGGAAGACTGCACAATATAGAGGTATGGGAAGTCTGCACAATATAGAGGTATGGGAAGACTGCACAATATAGAGGTATGGGAAGTCTGCACAATATAGAGGTATGGGAAGTCTGCACAATATAGAGGTATGGGAAGTCTGCACAATATAGAGGTATGGGAAGACTGCACAATATAGAGGTATGGGAAGTCTTCACAATATAGAGGTATGGGAAGACTGCACAATATAGAGGTATGAGAAGACTGCATAATATAGAGGCATGGGAATACTGCACAATATAGAGGTATGGGAAGTCTGCACAATATAGACCTGTTAGTGCAAAATTAATCATAGCACTCTTATTGGTGTGTTCATTTAATCAATTGCTGCTAAAATCTGTAATGTGCTAGTGGCAATGAGCTAAGGGATCAGTCTTTGTTAGTACTATTATATACATATACATATAATGGGTCAGGTAATGCTGGGAGCAAATATAAAAATTCACATATGTTTATAAAGTCACTCAGACCTTGCTATGATCATATAATGGGTCAGGTCATGCTGGGAGCAAATATAAAAATTCACATATGTTTAGAAATTCACTGTCAGACCTTGCAATTATCATATAATGGGTCAGGTAAAGAAGGTAATGCTGGGAGCAAATATAAAAATTCACACTCCCTACAGACACATATCAAAAATGCCTTCCAAAAGTCTCACTCCTCTCTCACACCTGCAGGGGACAAATAATTCATGTCAGCTTCTCTCCTACACAATGAAACTACCAGACACGATTAGTTAAAAATGCCCAAATGCTATACAAAATATTAAAATATATAAATTTACCTAGGAATTAATTAGTTGCTTTTTTGATAGAAAAGGTGGCACTAATTACAACGGCTGCAAACCGATTAAAAACATGCTACATATAGTATATAATATATGTAAAAGAAAGTTCAAATGTTATTTATAGTTTGCAATAAAGTTTATAGTCACTGTCAGTCAGACCTTGGCCTTGCTGATTAACTAATGGCAGGATATATGACTTACTTATAGAACTCAACTTCTCCAACTGTCTCCCTCCAGCTCCTTGTGGCTCGCTCAGCGCTCTGCATCACAGTCACACAGAAGTGTGACAGTGACAGGCAGCCAGGGACAGTGTGAGTCCACGTGGGTGGCTGGCTCCTAGCTCTTCAAGTTCTCTGTCCTCTATGGCGCACACTCAGCAGCGCTGCAGCAGCTCCCTCCTTACTCTTCCCACGCGTGCATGTGACGTCACAGCCCTCCGATTCAGGCAGTCAGCCCAAGACCAGGAGACAGACACGCCTCCCCTGCAGCGCTGATGCTGCTGATTGGTTGAAAATAATCTAGCTCCATTATAGAGGCGGTTTTAAGAAACGCCTCTACTGGAGTGTGTATGGGGCCCGGTAAGCCACTACTGGGTGGCGCTTAGCTCAAAGTGAGCTAAGAAGATATTTAAGCATCCAGGTTGCGCAATCATGGAGGGCAGCGGTACGGCTCACTGCCTCCTTATTGCGCAACATGGATGTCACGTCACTGAGAATTTGGAATTGGAATCACAGCATGGGGGGGGGGGGGTACAGGGTGGGGCATGGGGGCATGGCCAAAAAAAAAGAAGTAAAATATATATATTTTTTTTAAAGTAATATTCAGAAATAAAAACTTTCTTATTCTCTGATTTGACAGGGGAGGCAGAGCCTCCCCTGCCTCCTATCACTGCACGTCACTGTTAATAACTATTTACTAACTAATCAACCTAGTTAAAATAAATACAAACTTAGCTGTAAAATAAAACCTAAGCTACATACAATATAGCTATTAGTTATACTGTAGCTAGCTTAGGTTTTATTTTACAGGTAAGTATTTATTTCATTTTAAATAGGAATAATTTTAGGTATTAATAGTAATTTTTATTTTTAATTATTTTAATTAGGTTAAAGTTAGTGGGTGTTAGGGTTACATTAGGGTTAGGGTTAGACTTAGAGTTAGGTTTAGGGGTTAATAACTTTAGTATAGTGGCGGCGACATTGGGGACAGCAGATTAGGGTTTAATAATATTTAACTAGTGTTTGCGATGCGGGAGTGCTGCGGATTATGGGTTAATATGTTTATTATAGTTGTGGCGATGTCAGGAGCAGCAGATTAGGGGTAAAAAAAATTATTTTAGTATTTTCGATGTGGGAGGGCCTCGGTTTAGGGGTTAATAGGTAGTTTATGGGTGTTAGTGTATTTTGTAACACTTTAGTTATGAGTTTTATGCTACAGCTTTGTAGCGTAAAACCCACAACTACTGACTTTCAGGTGGCGGTACAGATCTTGTAGTTATGGGCTGTACTGCTCACTTTTTGGCCGGACAGGCAAAACTTGTAAAACTGGCGCTATGGAAGTCACATTGAAAATGGACTTTTTGAAAGGTGCGGTACTTACGTTACGTTACGGCCAAAAAGGTAGCCAAGCGGTAGTGAAAAGTAGTAGTAAAAGCAGCGTTATGAGCTATAACGCTAAACTCGTAATCTAGCCATATGTTTGTCATCTTAGAAACTGGCAGCTGTCTTTATAAAATGTAATTATTATTTTTTCATTATTTTTTTTATTTTCTGTAGTGTAGTGGTCCCCTCCACCCGCAATCATTAGTTAGGGACCCCTCACGCCCACCCCACCTTTTTTGTAGTGTAGCTCCCCTTCCCTCCCTCTCCCTTTTTTATTTGCCACAGTGTAGGGCCCTCCCACTCCCTTTTCCCTCCCCCCTCTGCTGCTGGACCGCCCATTCGCCTCCCGGATTCCCTCCCACACCTCCCGCTAGCACCAGCAGATGATCGTTACCGACGGTGACACACACAGTGTCACCGTCTGTAACAATCTAGCATCTGCCTTTATATGGAACCAGAGCACCGATCGTGCTACGGTTCCATACAAAGACAGATGCCATGAACTCAGGAACTCCAGCTCTTGGCTGTAACCGAACAGCCAAGACTGCTGGAACTTCCAGTTACTCCAACGTATATATACATTGTGCGGTATGATAGGCAAAGTACCGCGCAATGTATATATGTCACATTGGGCTTAGGGGATTAAGCTGTATTATATTTGCCTGACATATAGATGCTATATTTATTTTTATTATATTTACCTGACTTGTATATGTAGATGTTCAGGTCATTTTAATGTGTGTCTAATAAGTTATTTTACAGTATCTTTAATTCTTTTTTTAGAGGACATTCCAATGTGATTTCAGACTGTGCTTTCAGCTCAAACGGTCGTTTTTTTTGTACCGCATCGTGGGACAAAACATTAAAAATATGGGACATCAATACTGGAGAATTTCGTCATAAAGGCCCAGAAGTTTTACATAATGTACACACAGGTTGTGTTAGTTCCTGTGCATTTGTGAAGGATGGTAAATTGCTACGTTTTATCTTTGTCATTCTAAATACTTAGCATTCAAAATGTTTCCAATTGGAAAATGTTTTATTCTTTACATAACCGATTGCTTATTCTAAAGGTAGTCACCCCTTACACATTTCTTAGCATCTCACCCATGCCCAACGTCGCCTAAAACCTTTCACCTATTGCACACACTTAAATTGCTGTCCAAACATGATGTTCTAAAAATTGAAAAATATAATAAAGGTTATACACTTTGGATGTCCATACTTAAAGGGACAGTCAAGTCAAAATTAAATGATTCCGATTGAACACACAATTTTAAACAACTTTCCAATTTACTTCCTTTATCTAGATGTGCACAAACTTTTTATATCCACATTTTTTGAGGCACCAGCTCCTACTGAGCATGTGCAAGATTCACAGGGTATGCGTATATGCATTTTGTGATTGGCTAATTGCTGTCACATAATGCAATAGGAAGGAAAACGTAGCTAACATTTGCCAGGAAAAAATCTACTACTCATTTGAAAGTTTTTGCATTGTCTCTTCATTATGCATATATTGATTATTCTATTCTACTGTGTTTAGTGGTCTTTTAAGTGAGACGAGTCAAGGGATCAATTTGTGAAGTTAGTGTAATTTACATATGCATTGTTATTATTATTTATTATTACCATTTATTTGCTTAGCACTTCAAAATTCTGTAGCGATGGGTATTGAATAGGGGTATACAATGAAAAATATTTGTGATAAGATACAAAAACATAAAAAACTTAACAAACCTAGTACAGGAGTAGGGCCCTGCTCCAAAGAACTTAGTCTATAGGGTGCAGAGACATAAGGTTTGTGGTAACTTGTCACAAGATTGATTTTGGGTAGGATGAAAAAACAGGAGAGATAGTAAGCCTCTCTCAATATGTGGGTTTTCAAGGAACGTCTGAAGCTATACAAGGATGGAGTGTGATTGTGCGGGGTAGAGTATTCCAGAGGACAGGAGCAGCGGGTGAAACGTCTTGGAGGCCAGAGAGGGACGTAGCAATAATAGTATTGGAGAGACGTAGGTCAGAGTTTGACCAAAGAGTGGAGCATTTGTTGTAGATCGTGATTTAGGGCCAGATTACAAGTGGTGCACTAACAGTTGCGAGCAAGCGATATCGTGTTTATCAAGGCTGTTTGTGTGTGTGTTGAAAGTAGCGCCCGTATTACAAGTTGAAAGTAAACGTGTTCAATGGAACGCCATTGAATTTAATGCGCATCAAGTTAGCGTCACCTCAGAGCTCTGATTAACTGCTAAAATAAAAAGTTGCACAAAACACATTAAAATACATTTAAAAGTACAGTTACACCCATAATAGCACTATGTTATAAAACATATTAAAAAAAAAGTTATAAGGGCTCAAAGATAGGAGGTCTTGGGGGGAAATAAAAAGGCTGCAAATGGCTTTAACATAGATACATACATATACATGTCTAAATATGTATATGTATGTAAATATATATATGTTTATATGTGCGTACATATGTATTTATGTATTTATATGTGTATATATGTATTTACAGACAGACATACATATATATATATATATATATATATATATATATATATATATATATATATATATATATACACACACACATATGTATATGTATGTGTATGTATATATATATATATATATATATATACAAAACACGGAAGGGAACTGCACTCTCATACCGGACCGGGTACACATCCTATGACCCTGCAACATGCTCAGCCCTGGGTGCCACTGGCACTCACAGGAAGCTGTGCTGTCCCCAGAGCCACAAGCAGTTAACCCCAGACAGGTCTGGGTGCAAGAGCCATAGGGAAAATTATAAAACAAATTAATACAACACACAGAGAAAACCCAGCACTCACTTACAAGCTTGACGTGGTACCTGAGCTTGTCCCATTTGGCCAGATGCGGTGACTAACCTTTCCATTTTTGCTTTTAAATCTTAGCTGAGAGCTTGTAAGTGAGTGCTGGGTTTTCTCTGTGTGTTATATATATATATATATATATATATATATATATATATATATATATATATATATATATATATATATATATATATATACAGTGGATATAAAAAGTCTACACAACCCTGTTAAAATGTCATGTTTCTGTGATGTAAAAAAATGAGACAAAGATAAATCATTTCAGAACTTTGTCCACCTTTAATGTGACCTATAAACTGTACAACTCAATTGAAAAACAAACTGAAATATTTTAGGTAAAGGGAAATAAAAATAAAAAAATTAAATAATATGGTTGCATAAGTGTGCACTAATACTTTATTGAAGCACCTTTTGATTTTATTACAGCACTCAGTCTTTTTGGGTATGAGTTTTTCAGCATGACACATCTTGACTTGGCAAGATTTGCCCTTTCTTCTTTGCAAAAACACTCTAAATCTGTCAGAATGCGAGGGCATCTCCTGTGCACAGCCCTCTTCAGATCACCCCACAGATTTTGAATTGGATTCAGGTCTGGGCTCTGGTTGGGCCATCCCAAAACTGTAATCTTCTTCTGGTGAAGCCATTCCTTTGTTGATTTGGATGTATACTTTGGGTCGTTGTCATGGGGAAAGATGAAGTTCCTCTTCATGTTCAGCTTTTTAGCAGAAGCCTGAAGGTTTTGTGCCAATATTGTCTGGTATTTGGAACTGTTCATAATTCCCTCTACCTTGACTAAGGCCCCAGTTCCAGCTGAAGAAAAACAGCCCCAAAGCATGATGCTGACACCACCATGCTTCACTGTGGGTATGGTGTTCTTTTGGCGATATGCAGTGTTGTTTTTGCGCCAAACATATCTTTTGGAATTATTGCCAAAAAGTTAAAGTTTGGTTTCATCAGACCAGAACACCTTTTGCAACATGTTTTTGGGAAACTTCAGATGTGTTTTTGCAAAATTTAGTCGGGCTTGGATGTTTTTTTTTTTTGCAAGAAAAGGCTTCCATCTTGCCACTCTACCCCATAGCCCAGACATATGAAGAAAACGGGTGATTGTTGTCACATGTACCACACAGCCAGTACTTGCCAGATATTCCTGCAGCTCCTTTAATGTTGCTGTAGGCCTCTTGGCAGCCTCCCAGACCAGTTTTCTTCTCGTCTTTTCATCAATTTTGGAGGGACATCCAGTTCTTGGTAATGTCACTGTTGAACCATATTCTCTCCACTTGATGATGACTGTCTTCACTGTGTTCCATGGTATATCTAATGCCTTGGAAATTCTTTTCTACCCTTCTCCTGACTGATACCTTTTAACAATGAGATCCCTCTGATGCTTTAGAAGCTCTCTGCGGACCATGGCTTTTGCTGTAGGATGCGACTAACAAAATGTCAGGAAAGACCTACTAGAACAGCTGAACTTTATTTGGGGTTAATCAGTGGCACTTTAAATGATGACAGGTGTGTGCTGACTCCTATTTAACATGATTTTGAATGTAATTGCTTAAATCTGAACACAGCTACATCCCCAGTTATAAAAGGGTGTGCACACTTATACAACCATATTATTTTAGTTTTTTATTTTTATTTCCCTTTACCTAAAAGATTTCAGTTTCTTTTTCAATTGAGTTGTACAGTTTATAGGTCACATTAAAGGTGAAAAAAGTTCTGAAATGATTTATCTTTGTCTCATTTTTTTACATCACAGAAACATGACATTTTAACAGGGGTGTGTAGACTTTTTATATCCACCTGTATAATATATATATATATATATATATATAAAATATAATATATATATATATATATATATATATATATATAAAACACGGAAGGGGACTGCACTCTCATACCGGACCGGGTACACATCCCATGACCCTGCAACATGCTCAGCCCTGGGTGCTCACTGGCACTCGCAGGAAACGGTGCTGTCCCCAGAGTCACAGGCTGTTAACCCCAGATAGGAAAGTCCAGCACTCACTTACAAGCTCACATAAGCCTGTGCACCCTTCCCTTGTTCCCAGTCTGTTTGGATTTGAGATTGCATTGTGTGGCTGTTTTAGGGTCCCAGGTATTGGAAAGGACCTTGATGTGGTACCTGGGCTTGTCCCATTTGGCCAGATGCGGTAACTAACCTTTCCATTTTTGCTTTTAAATCTTAGCTGTGATCTTGTGAGTGCTGGACTTTCTCTATGTGTTTTATATATATATATATATATATATATATATATATATATATATATATATATATATATATATACACATACACACACATAAACACATAAATACATATGTATACATATAAAGGCATATATATATATATATATATAAGTGCATTGGAGCCCCTTGCAGTTAAGTAGCAGAAAACATATAAAATCTTGCAGATTTAGGGGCACCGCAAACTTTTTTGGCCTTACCGCAAATTAACTTACGCAATTTGCGTATAGTCTTTTTTCAATGGGACTCACATAGCACTGGTATTACGAGTTTGTCATGGGAGGCCAAAAAGTGAGCGGTACACCCTATCCTGCCAAGATTCGTACTGCATTTTAAAGTCAGTAGTTATGAGTTTTACACTACAAAGCCGTAGCATAAAACTCATAACTAAAATGCTAAAAAGTACACTAACACCCATAAACTACCTATTAACCCCTAAACCGAGGCCCTCCCTCATTGCAAACACTAAAATTAAATTATTAACCCCTAATCTGCCTCTGTGGACATCGCCGCCACTATGATAAACATATTAACCCCTAAACCGCCGCACTCCTTCCTCGCAAATGCTAGTTAAATATTATTAACCCCTAATCTGCTGTCCCTAACATCGCCTCCACCTACCTATATTTATTAACCCCTAATCTGCCACGCCCAACGTCACCGCCACTATATTACATTTATTAACCCCTACATCCAAGTCTATCCCTAACCCTAACACCCCCTAACTTAAATATAATTTAAATAAATCTAAATAAAACCTACTATTATCACCTAAATTATTCCTATTTAAAACTAAATACCTACCTATAAAATAAACCCTAAGATAGCTACAATATAACTAATAGTTACATTGTATCTAACTTAGGTTTTATTTTTATTTTACAGGCAAGTTTGTATTTATTTTAACTAGGTAGAATAGTTATTAAATAGTTATTAACTATTTAATAACTACCTAGCTAAAATAAATACAAATTTACCTGCAAAATAAAACCTAACCTAAGTTACACTAATACCTAACCTAACCCTACAATTAAATAAATTACCTAAATTAAATACAGTTAAATAAATTAAATAAAATTAGCTAAATTACAAAAACAAACACTAAATTACAGAAAATAAAAAACAAATTACAATATCTTTAAACTAATTACACCTAATCTAAGAACCCTATAAAATACAAAAAGCCCACCCAAAATAAAAAAAAAAACAGCCTAAACTAAACTATCAATAGCCCTTAAAAGTGCCTTTTGCGGGGCATTGCCCCAAAGAAATCAGCTCTTTTACCTGAAAAAGAAATACAAACAACCCCCCCAACAGTAAAACCCACCACCCACACAACCAACCCCCCAAATAAAAGCCTAACTAAAAAACCTAAGCTCCCCATTGCCCTGAAAAGGGCATTTGTATGGGCATTGCCCTTAAAAGGGCATTTAGCTCTATTGCTGCCCAAAGCCCTAACCTAAAAATAAAACCCACCCAATACACCCTTAAAATATCCTAACACTAACCCCCGAAGATTCACTTATCGGGAGAAGTCTTCATCCAAGCGGCAAGATGTCCTCAACGAAGCCGGCAGAAGTGGTCCTCCAGACGGGCAGAAGTGGTCCTCCAGATGGGCAGAAGTCTTCATCCAGACGGCATCTTCTATCTTCATACATCCGGCGCGGAGCGCATCCATCTTCAAGACATACGACGCGGAGCATTCTCTTCTTCCGATGGACTAACGACGAATGAAGGTTCCTTTAAATGACGTCATCCAAGATGGCATCCCTTAGATTCAGATTGGCTGATAGAATTCTATCAGCCAATCGGAATTAAGGTTGAAAAAAACCTATTGGCTGATCCAATCAGTCAATAGGATTGAAGTTCAATTCTATTGGCTGATCCAATCAGCCAGTAGGATTGAGCTTGCATTCTATTGGCTGTTCCAATCAGCCAATGGAATGCGAGCTCAATCCTATTGGCTGATCCAATCAGCCAATAGGATTTTTTCAACCTTAATTCCGATTGGCTGATGGAATTCTATCAGCCAATCGGAATCTAATTAGATAATAATAGAGGCAAAGTAAAGTAAGGAGACCAGCCGATAGTTAGAAGGGGTTGAGCAAGGATTGGTGTGATTGACGCATGCTTGAATGTATCACGAAATGTGCCAGTGGTGAAAGTCGGATTAAAGAGATGAGTTAGGGTAGGGATTAGAGAATCAGAGAGAGAGGGAAGAAGTGCAGGCCGCCATAGGACAGAGAGGCTACAGCAGTTGTGTTAGAGGAGGAGAGCCAAGTTTCTGTGAGGGGTAAGAGGTGAAGTGATAGTGACATGAATAGGTCGTTAATAGAAGTGAGGATATTGGATACAGAGAATTGTGGCGTATTAATAGAAGTGCATTTAATGAGATTGATAGGGTTTAATGAGATTCAGTCATGCTAGTGAGCAGAAAGAGGCAGAAAGTAGACCTGGATTAGGTGAGACATCCACAGTTGCAAGGAGAAGAAAGATGGTAAGAGAAAGATGAGAGTGTGTCGTATGTGAGTGTTTAACCCCTTAATGACAACTGACGTACCAGGTACGTCATGCATTAACAACCAGTTAATGACAATAGACGTACCTGGTACGTCAGTTGTCTAAGAGAGTGCTGGAAGCGATCGCAATCGCTTCCAGCAGCTCTCAGGGTATTGCAGTGATGCCTCCATATGGAGGCATCCTGCAATACCTTTTTAGAAGACTCCGATGCAGAGAGAGCCACTCTGTGGCCCTCTCTGCACCGGTAGCGATGGTGCCGGTTCGTTGGTGGGTGGGAGCATAACAGGGAGGCGGGTGGGCGGCCCATCGCTACCCGGCATCCGGTTCCTGTAAGTGCAATGTGCACGCCGGGTGCCGGGAGCGAGCGGGGGAGCGCGTTCGCGTGCGCGATTAGCTGGCCACTGACACCAATGAGGAGGGAAGAGGGGGGAAAAAAGATTTTAAAAATATAAATATATAAGGATCTGGGAGGGGGAGGGGGTTGGGGTATTGTGGGGGGCTGCTACACTACAGAAAATATTAATAATTGCAAAAAGAGAAAAAGATACTTTTGTTTTTGGGGGCAAATTGGGTACTGGCAGACAGCTGCCAGTACCCAAGATGGCGGCAAATAGGTAGGGGAGAGTGTTAGAGAGCTGGGGGGGGGATCATGGAGGTTGGGGCTAAGGCAGGGGTCCATCACAGCTAAAACATTTTATTTTTTTTTATTAAAAAAAAAGAAAAACTCCTTTTATTTAGTACTGGCAGACTTTCTGCCAGTACTTAAGATGGCGGGGACAATTGTGGGGTGGGGGAGGGAAGAGAGCTGTTTGGGAGGGATCAGGGGGTGGGATGTGTCAGGTGGGAGGCTGATCTCTACCCTAAAGCTAAAATTAACCATGCAAGCTCCCTACAACCTACCTAATTAACCCCTTCACTGCTGGGCATAATTTACGTGTGGTGCGCAGCAGCATTTAGCGGCCTTCTAATTACCAAAAAGCAACCCCAAAGCCATATAAGTCTGCTATTTCTGAACAAAGGGGATCCCAAAGAAGCATTTACAACCATTTGTGCCTTAATTGCAGAAGCTGTTTGTAAATAATTTCAGTGGGAAACCTAAAGTTTGTGACAAAATTTGTGAAAAAGTGAACTTTTTTTTTTATTTGATGACATTTGGCGGTGAAATACTAGATCAATACTTTTGGTTGTCTTCTAAAAAAAAAAATATACATGTCAAGGGATATTCAGGTTTTCCTGACAGATATCAGGGTTCCAATGTAACTAGCGCTAATTTTGAAAAAAAGGGGTTTGGAAATAGCAAAGTGCTACTTGTATTTATGGCCCTATAAATTGCAAAAAAAGCAAAGGACATGTAAACATTGGGTATTTCTAAACTCAGGACAAAATTTAGAAACTATTTAGCATAGGTGTTTTTTGGTGATTGTAGATGTGTAACAGATTTTGGGGGTCAAAGTTAGAAAAAGTGTGTTTTTTTCAATTTTTTCCTCATATTTTATATTTTTTTTTATAGGAAATTATAAGATATGATGAAAATAATGGTATCTTTAGAAAGTCCATTTAATGGCGAGAAAAACGGTATATAATATATGTGGGTACAGTAAATGTGTAAGAGGAAAATTACAGCTAAACACAAACACAGCAGAAATGTAAAAATAGCCTTTGTCATTAAGGGTAAGAAAATTGAAAAATGGTCTGGTCATTAAGGGGTTAAGCTTAGAATCAGTGAAGCATGGTTGGCTGAGTAATGTGAGATAAGAATAGATTTAATGTGTGTTGTAGAGGGGGGAAGGTAGAAGAGAAGGAGAGATATGAATAGTGTAAGTGCTGTTTATGAAAGGAGGAGCTGTGTGTGACTTTAAGGAGAAGGTAAAGGCAAAAAGGAGAAACTAACAGGGGAAATTTAGGGAGATTACAAATAAGAAAGTACATGTTTAAATGTTGTCCACTGCTTTATCTATGTATGTACTAAGCATAAGAAAATCTGAGTTTGCATTCAACACTGATCTGTTATACATAAACATGGGGAATTCAGTTTGAGTTTATGTCCCTTTAATGTGTGGTATTAAAACGGATTATACTGTTTTCTTACAGTGTCTCTCCTTGTGTCTGGTGGTTATGATAAAACTGTAGCTCTTTGGGATGTGGATTCAGCATATAAAAAGCTTGTCTTAAAGGTATTGATATGCTATAAATGTATACATAGATTGTTTGAAAAAAATATGTATAATATAAATAACCACTTAAATTATTACTGAATTTACTTGAATGATCTAATAACCTAGTTGTATTTGGCCAGCTCCAAATAATTTATCCAAAGGGACATAAAGCCTAAAAATGTTCTTTTATGATTCAGATAGAATTTACATTTTTAAACATCTTTACAATTTATATTATTGTTTGCTTAATTCTCTTGGTATCCTTTCTTGAAGGAGCAATAATGCACTACTAGGAGCTAGCTGAACACATTAGTAAGCTAATGACAACAGACATAAATGTGCAGTCACCAATCAGCAGCTATCTCCCAGCTCCTGAGCCAACCCTATATATCCTATTCAACAGAGGATACCAAGAAAACTAAGCAATTTAGATAATAGAAGTAAATTTGCAAGTTGTTTAAAATTGTATACTCTATCTGAATAACAAAAGAAAGATTTTGGGCTTCATATCCCTTTAATGCTAATATTTATTTAGAACTCTGTTGAAAATAAAAGAGTTATTTATTTTTTATGAAACAAAAATACTAAAGTATTAGTAATAACGTTTTTAAGTGAGCACATTTTCTTCAAAAATCTCTGAAGTGCACATATTAAATACACTTCTTGCCTCTCTTCACTAAAGACATGACACTAGCATATGCACTCAACAACTCTATAATGTCATTAGAAGTTCTGTTATTGGAGGTCAAATTGCATTAAACTGAATGTATGAGAATGGAGGGTATCATATCCAATCTTTAGACAGACATGTGCCTCTATTGTTGCTAATTAAAAAGTTGTGTACTGCTGATCCTCCAACAGAGCATTTTACATGTCCCTTTAATGTGTTGTGGTAATATAGTACTTAGGGTATAATTCCCTGTCATTGAGTGACTAGTTCTAACAAGGGTATCAGATATCCAGGATTCTATAGCAAGCGTTTTTTCAAATGTATACCTGTATGTCATACCTACTGTTTATGATATTCTGTGCATGTTATCAAGCCCCATGTTACAACTTAACTAACATCTAATTTATGTTTCTTTACCATGATTCACAAATTGCAGGTTTTTCATGATGTAAAAAAATAATAATTCCACTATATACCTAGCTTTGGGTAACATATATCTAAATGTTGTATTTGTCTTTATTAATCTATTATACCCTAGCACAGGGCTTAAAATTTCAGGTCGTAAGCTACTAGCCAGGTCAAAATGTTACTTGCCACTTCTGATTCTACCCACTACCTGCCAACACCACACCCAGTACACCACCCCCTCTTTGCATATGTTTAGCCATTGTGAAACACATTCTTGTGCAGTCATTTTTAATTATTTTTTTATTTTATACCTGAACAAATTAAATAATGCTACATACAGTAATAGATTAACATAAGTAAGTGCAATGCAGTTAGCAACATCAACTTGGTGGTTCTGGGTAAGACAACAGCTGGATAGAAACAGGAAGTTGTTGAAGTGAGAGGTGGAAGAGAGTGCTGACAGTCATGGAAGGTCATAGGAGACGTGGAGATTTTCTTAACTATCCTTCTCCCCTCCTCTCTTCAATCTCTCTTTTTACCATTCCCCTTATCTCTCAATAGTCACTCATTAACTTTCATTCGCCACCATTACATGTCCACTTGCCAATGGCTAGTAAAAAGTGTAAATTTTTAGCCCTGCCCAAGCATGCTATATGTGCTGTATATATCAATAGTCTATAAAATATTTATTTACCTTTTGTGCAATTGTTTTCAGGGTCACGATGACTGGGTGCTAGATGTTGCTGTGAGTTCTAACAAGAAATGGATCTTGTCCTCATCAAAGGTCACGACTGATGTAATTTTATGTATCTTAGGGTATCTCTATTAAAGCTCACTTTTGTTATACTAACTAAAGAGTATTACATATATGGGAAATTGTGTCCTTAGGTTTATGTTAGCATTTGAGATAACCATCTTTGTTTATGTTGACTCTCTCTGTAAACAAATGCCAATAGTTAGGTATAAAATTGTTAATTATGGGCGGGGTTTCAATGAGCAAAACAGCTATTTCAGACATAAAAATCTCCCTCACCCTCCACTTGAAGGTTAATGTATGCAGTTGCCTCTTGTTTACATAATGTTTCTATTGAGAATACTGCAGTGGTCGTAATTTTAGTTTAGGTGGTGGCCTCAGTGGGTGAAAACAGCTATTTCAAATGTCAAAATAAAGGTAAATTAGCTGTTTACAAACATTTTAATATAATCCAGCAGGTCATTGTATCATTGGGAACACAATAAAGCGTAGTACATTGTTCTTTTAAGACCCGAATTGTAGTATTTGTTATTTGACTCATAATAGATTAATAATGGGTATTTTATTATTTTTAAGCTCTGCTGTATGCAGCAATTATTGCTGCCCATGGCATATTAGACATGAAGGTAACTTGGCCAGCTTTACTTCTAGTATATAAGAGCCCCAAGCAACTGCTTAATCCTTCCTGCAACAATAAATTCTTGTATTTTAATGGTTCATCTTTATGTTTCTATATAGGATTCTACTTTAAGACTATGGAATATAGAAAATTATGAGAACATTCCTGCAGTTATTGAAAACAACAGAGTAATTGGTTCACAAATCATTCAGGTTAGTTCTAATTTAATGGTGAATAGAATAAGTGTCATGTTTTATTTTAAAAGTATGAATAAAAACTAACTGTTACCCCCAAAATCTAGAGAGATAGAATATAAATTTGCATTACGTTCCTCAGAGGCAGTGCTGCTTATCACAGCAATGATCTAGCTTAGAACAAAAGTGACAGATGTGAATATAGAGATTTTTTTTTATAATAGAAAAATATTTAGTTTATAGTAACAATTAATAATGAAAGTAGAAAAAAAACTTCCTTGCTTCATCAGAAAGTGCTGTAGGTGTTCTATCGAAAACTCCAAGATGTGGAAAACTCCAAGATTGCGTCACTTCCGGTGACTCCATACATCTGTCCCTCACATACACAAGGGGCCAATCAGATGGGCACTGTAATTGCCTATCTTCACTATCTATTTTGCCTCCACCTGGGTTCACTTGGGGTGGATGCCAGAGGATCGGCAGTGCACCCCCCAGACAGAGGCAAAAACAAATAGTGAAATGGAAGAGTCACCGGAAGTTACGCAATCTTGGAGTTTTCTAGGTCTTGGCTAGAACATAGGCAGTTTTTCTTGGCCACCAATTGTGTGAATTACTACTATAAGGATTTTGGAGTGGGCCTGCAGTCATTAAAAAGCTAATACCAGATTTATTTATGTAATCATGCCAGTAATCATTTGCCAGGTCAAGCTTCTGGAAAGCAAGATATACAGTATCATTGGCTGACCTTTTGTATCGATATCAGTTGCTTGTAAACTAGCGCCACCTATAGTTTTCAAGACTGTCATTGCAGTTCGTAATAATGATAAATGAATAATGGTGTATGCCATAGGATAACACTCAGAATGCTGGTCTTTCAATACAGCGCCAGTACAGTGTGAGACACATTTGTAGATGTAATGTTTATTTTACCAATATATTTTTTATACTGTGCCATTTTTATTGCGAACCTATAAAAAAAATTCCTGGACCATTCATTGCTTTAAATAAAAACAGTTATTTATTAAATGCCGCCTTAAAGGAAATTGTTATTGTTTAAAAATATAGATCACACCTTTACTACCCATTCCCCAGCTTTGCACAACCAACATTGTTATATTAATATACTTTATAACATTTGAACCTCTAAATGTCTTCCTGTTTCTAAGCCACTACAGACAGCCTCTTATCTAATGCATTTTTTTTTGCTTTTCACAACTAATTCATTTGAGCCATAAAGATAACATTGTACTCACTCCTTTGGAGATGTGCAGGACTAAACACGAATTGGCTAAAATACAAATCAATATATAATAAATAGCCCTGAGATAAGGGGGCTGTCTGCACAGGCGTAGGTACAAGGTAATCACAGAGGTAAAAAGTATATTAATATAACTGTGTTGGCAAATGGGTAATAATGGGATTATCTATCTTTTTAAACAATAGAAATATGGAGAAGACCGTCCCTTTAAAATACAAACATTGGTTAAAAAAGTTGGCAAGGATATTGGCCTAACACATTTCAACGTATCAGCGTGCTCATAGACTGCTCAGTCCCTATCCAGAGCCTTCTTATGCACACATTCTTATGCACATATCTTTTTTTTCTTTCTTCTTTTTACAGTGTGAAGAATGTAAGAAGCCATTTTCTGTCTTGCAGTATGATGACACCAGAGTGATCAACAGATGTGTTTTCTGTCGCCTAGCAACCCCTGTGGCATACACATGCCCTTTACCCCCTGTTCCTTAGGCCCATTATTTAGTCACATACTTTAACCATGAAATTCCTGTCTTTAACTGAGTTAATTTTATATCCAGTATGCACTTTCTGTGTATTCAACAATCCTAGAGATTCATTTTCACAAAATTAAAAAATAATTAGTGTAATAAAAAGGTTTTTTTTTTATTTCTTCTTTATTCTAAGACTTCGGCCTAGAGTGTAACATTTTAGTGTTTGCTGGGAGAAATCTCTCTCAGCTCAGCTTTTTTTGACCTTCTTACCAGTGATACTAGATTTTTGTAAAGCGACTGTGTCTGAATTTGTTAGGGTGCCCAAGATACATCAGTTATAATTCTGTAAATTCTGTATTTCCTACACATAATCATGAAAAAACCCAATATGTAATAAATGATTTTGCAAGACTAACATGAAAGTGAAAAAAATTGTTGGAATGTGTTTTTTTATGGACCACTGCAAAGGTCCCTCAATGCAAAGTACTCAAGGAGGGAGCAACATTTCTTGTATGGCCTATGGCGGTCTGAGGACTTGGGTTGATACTGGCTGTGTATGTATAAGCATTAGCTTTTTATTTGCTAGGTATGTATTTATGAGCAAATAAAAAAAAATGTCACCAGCTGTTTATAAAAGTGACAAATGAAGAAAAAAAGCACTTACTCAGATTGCTGGTCTACAATAAAAGCACCAGTATTGTGACCATCATATGTTAGACAAGGAGAGGAAAGCATGTTCTGTTAGATTACAAGTGGCACGCTAACGTTAGCATGTGCACAAAATTGAAATATATATCGCCTGTGCTAACTTGCGCTCATATTAAATGTTGAAAGTAAACACGACTGAAGTCCTCACATAAAGGGTTAGAGCTAAATTAAAAGTTGCACTACACACAACATAAATACATTAAAATAAAGTGTCTAAATATGTATGTATATCTATACTATAATTGCGTTTGTAACGCATCCGTCGCCAGTTGCGCACGCATCCTCAAAGGAACGTTGGCTGCGTGAGGCAGCCAAAAGAATGTTGGCTGCACGCGCAGCTAAAAGAATCCACCTGAAAGCAGCGTAGGCAAATGAAGCCTTAAAAAAAAAAAACACACGCAACCGCCTGCATGAAAAAACTTAAAAACATGTGATTGCCCGCAAGAAATAAAAAAAAAACACAAACTGCCCGCACAAAGTATTAAGGAAAAAAATAAACATAACCGCCCGTACTAAGTATTAACAAAAAAAACTTAACCCTTAAATCGCTAAACTCCCACAACAGAAACTACCTAACCCTTACACCCCCAAACCCCCACAACGCCAACTAAATAAATGACAATATTAACCCCTAAACCACCATACCCTACAACGCCAACTAACTAATTATACTATTAACCCCTAAACTGACAAACCCCCACATCACAATAAACCTAATTAACTATTAACCCCTAACCTGCAAACCCCCACATCGCAATAAACCTAATTAACCTATTAACTCCTAAATCGCCAACCCCCCACAACACAAATAACTAATTTGATTACTAAGCCGCCTAACCTAACACCCCCTAAATTAACCCCAATTACTACTAAATTACAATTAAAATAAAAAAATCCTAACATTAAATTACAAAAAAATAATCTAACATTACAAAACTAAAAAAGTCTAACAATACAGAAAAAAAATAAACAAAATTATAAAAAATAAAAAAAATGAAACCTAATCCCTATGAAAATAAAAAAGCCCCCCTTAATCTAAACTACCAATAGCCCTTAAAATGGCCTTTTGTAGGGCTTTGCCCTAAGTTAAACAGCTCTTTTACATTTAAAAATACTGAGTCCCCCCTAACAGTAAAAACCCCTCACCCACCAAACCCCCCCAAAATAAAAAAAAACTAACACTTAAAAAAACTAAACTACCCATTGCCCCTAAAGGGGCACTTTTATGGGCATTGCCCTTAAAAGGGCATTCAGCTCTTTTAAAAGCCCATTAAATCCCTAATCTTAAAAAAAAAATCCTAAATCTTACCCTTAAATAAGTACTCACCGTTCCTAAAGTCCGGCGGAGAAGGTCTTCTTCCAGACGGCTCCATTATCTTCTATCTTCATCCGGAGCGAAGGCGGAGCGGAGGTGCAGAGCTGGCTTCCTCAGCGGCGGTCCTCAGCAGCTGTCTTCAGCTGCGGGGGTCCAAAGCGGCGTGGAGCTCCTCTTCATACGATCGTCCACCCCACACTGAAGATTAAATTCAAGGTACCTTATTGGGAACCTTGTATTCCTATTGGCTGAAATGTTTAAATCAGCCAATAGGATGAGAGTTACTGAAATCTTATTGGCTGATTTGAACAGCCAGTAGGATTTCAGTAGCTCTAATCCTATTGGCTGATTTCAAAATTTTAGCCAATAGGAATGCAAGGCACCCCAAATTGAATGCGGTTCCTTGCTTTCAATCTTCAGTGTACGAAGGACATTGAATGAAAAGGAGCCTCCATGCCGCCGAGGAACGCCGCCGCTGAGGACCTCCACTGAAGATCCACGCATAGGGGAAGACAGCTCCGCACCTCCGCTCCACGCCGCCTTCATTCCGGATGAAGATAGAAGATGATGGAGCCACCTGGAAGAAGACCTTCTCCGCCAGACTTCAGGAATGGTGAGTACCTATTTGGGGCTTAGTCTTAGGCGTTTTTTTTGGGGTGGCTTTTTCTTTTTTTAGATTAGGGTTTTTTGGGCTGGAAAAGAGCTGATTGCCCTTTTAAGGGCAATGCCCATACAAATGTCCCTTTAGGGCCAATGGGTAGTTTAGGTTTTTTTAGTGTTAGGTTTTTTTATTTTGTGGGTGGGGGGTTTTACTGTTAGGGAGTAATTGGTCATTTGTTTAGGTAAAAGAGCTGTTTAACTTAGGGCAATGCCCTACATAAGCCCTTTTAAAGGCTATTGGTAGTTTAGTATTAGATTAGGGTGTGTTTTTATTTTTGGGGAGATTTTTTATAGGGATATTAGTTTAGGTTTAAATTTTTTTATTTTCGATAGCTTTGTTTATTTTTTTCTGTAATTTTATATTTTTTATGTTGTGTAATTTAAGCTTTGGGGTTTTTAGTTTTTTTTTTTAAATAGACTCCCCCCCTGGGCAGGCTTATCGCCTAGTGTGTATATGTATATATATATATATATATATATATATACACCTACACCTGTGTATATATATATATATATATATATATATATATATATATATTTGGTTTTACGTATTAGGACATAATAACAATCATCTGGTCCTTAGCAAGTCTTAAAATTAGGTAAATACAATCTCAGATGAACACCACCACATGACATATTACACTGTGTCATGATTTATTTAACAAAAATAAAGCCAAAATGGGAAGCAATGTGTGAAAAACTAAGTACACCTTATGATTCAATAGCTTATAGAACTACCTTTAGCAGCAATAACTTGAAGTAATCATTTTCTGTATGACTTTATTAGTCTCTCACATCGTTGTGGAGGAATTTTGTCCCATTCTTATTTACAACGTTGCTGCAGATTATTGAGTCCTTGCACAGCTCTCTTAAGGTCCCGCCACAGCATTTCTATCGGGTTGAGGTCTGGACTTTGACTGGGCCGTTGTAACAGCTTGATTCTTTTCTTTTTCAGCCATTCTGTTGTAGATTTGCTGGTGTGGGATCATTGTCTTTTTGCATGACCCAATTTTTGGACAAGCTTTAGCTGTCTTAACAGATGGTCTCACATTTGACTCTAGAATACTTTGGTATACAGAGGAGTTTATGGTCGACTCAATGACTACAAGGTGCCTAGGTCCCGTGGCTTCAAAACAAGTCCAAATCATCACTCCTCCACCCTCCATGCTGGACAGTTGGTATGAGGAGTTTGTTCTGATATGCTGTGTTTGGTTTTCGACAAACATCTCCACTTTGGTCTCATCTGTCCAAAGGACATTGTTTCAGAAGTCTTGTGGCTTGTTCAGATGCAACTTTGCAAACCTAAGCTGTGCTGACATGTTCTTTTTAGAGAGAAGAGGCTTTCTTCTGGCAACCCTTTCATACAAACCATACTTGTTCAGTCTTTTTCTAATTGTACTGTCATGAATGTTAACATTTACCATGCAAACTGAGGCCTGTAGAGTCTGAGATGTAACTCTTGGATTTTTTGCAATTTCTCTGATAATGCACAGTCTGACCTTGGGGTGAATTTGCTGGGACGTCCACTCCTGGGAAGATTAGGAACTGTCTTGAATATTTTCCACTTGTGAATAATCTTTCTTGCCGTAGAATGATGGCCTTAAAATTGTTTGGAAATGGCCTTATAACCCTTCCCAGATTGATGGGCAGCAACAATTGCTTCTCTAAGATAATTGCTAATGTCTTTCCTTCTTGGCATTGTGTTAACACACACCTGAATGCTCCAGACCAGCAAACTGCTAAAACTTCAGCTTTTATAGAGGCGGTCACACTTGATGATGATCAATTAATCAAGGGAATTTGATAAGCTGCACCTGGCTACTACTTAGCCTTTTAATTCCTATGGAAGCAGTAAGGGTGTACTTTGTTGTTCACACACGGTTTCTCCATTTTGTCATGTGTTGTTGACCATCTGAGGTTGTATTTACCTAATTTTAAGACCTGCTAAGGACTTTATTTTTCAAATGGCTGTATGTATGTATCTCTGAAATTTCCAGTAGCAAAGGGGTTAACGGAATAGAAAGGTCACAACTGAAGAGTAGATGGGTGTATTTCAATTTTAAATATAAGCATTTTTGCAGTATACATCCATTAGCAAAAATTCTTCTTGTAAAACTTGTTTTAAAGCAGCATACGCACAGTATTTCCATCCAAATACCATGCCGTATACCATATACCTTTGAACTCTTATAATGTTTAATATGTATGTGAATAATTTATATCAGATAGTGTATATATGAGTGTAACACTTTAATTTAATGTGTATATATGTGTACATATGTGTTTTTATATATGTATATACATACATATATACACATATACTGTATGTATATATACTTTGGAATCCTTTCCACTCAAATAAAATTATTAATTTGTATGTTACTGTCAGCAAAGGGGTAAAAATACTGCATATTTTTGAAAATATACATAGTGGGATCAAGAGTGGGGGCTAAGGTAGAACTTTTAGGGGAACGTTGTGTGACCACATCCACCTACCATTGTGCGCAGCCACCGTCATTTTATCCAGTATTTTTGTGGAGGACAGCTGCTAACCCTAACCCCTGCTTGCTTTTCTACTGAAGTGCTCTATATACATTGTTACCAATGCACCAGGGAACTATGGGTAAAATATGCAAATTAGATATACAACATCTCACACTTTAGGCTTCCAAGTATTGTGTTTACGTCAGCAATCTCCTTTATGGGGTAGGTGCCGCAAAAATAAATTCACTTCTGGACAACTGTTTCAAGTTTATTACCTCTCATCAGCAAAAGATAAGTTTGATTTGCTGCTTGGTGAAGCTTATTTGCAGATAAAAAGCAATACTCATTTGAGTTATGGTGGAGATAAAATCATGAGATTCAAATACTCCATTTCATAAAAGTAAGAGCCATAGAATTATTGTATAGAAAATTAGCGAATCTAGGCAAGTATCCCCGCTTTCTTTTTCCCAGAAGTACTATGTATCAGGAGCGGAACTACCATAGGTGCAGTCGCACCAGGGCACAAGAGTTGGAGGGGGCCCATAACAGCCAGTCAATAAATAGGTGTGTGCAGAATATTTACAGTCCTAATGCAGGGGAGCCTTTTATGCTTTAAGTGCAGGTTGTGTCTATCTGTCCATCTATCCTCAAAATCATTACACAGAACAGAATGTATATTAATACTTTTGCTTTCCACTGAGTTACCATTGGGCCCCCAAAAAGTATCTTGCACCAGGGCCCTCTGTTGAGTAGGTCCGCTACTGCTATGTATACATTGTTACCAATACACCAGGGAACTCTGGGTAAGATATGCAAATTAGATATACAATATATTACGCTTTTTGCTTCCAAGTACTGTGTTTACCCACAGCAATCCCCTTTATGGGTAGGTGCTGCAAAAACAAACCAATTCTGGTTAGCTGTTTTGAGTTTATTAACTCTTATAAAATAGCACAATTCTTTAATCCCATTCCTCCATGTTTCTCACATTTTTTTGAATGAAATAAATTACCATTACCATCTACTGTGAAAAGGGATTTTTTTTTTTATTGAAGTTAATGACATAACATACAAATTATATCCAAAATATAAGAACACATAGCAGAAATTCAAGTTGTAGTTAAATATTACAGGGACACTCTAGTCAAAATTAAAATGCACATAGATCAGTGTTTCTCAACCGCGGTTCTGAAAAAAAAACCCAACAGGCCAGGTTTTCATTATAGCTTAACCAGTGCACAGTTGAAGTAATCAGCTGATCAGTAACCATGGTTACTAACCTACTCTCACACATCAGCTGATATTTCTCCTGTGCACTGGTTCAGCTCTAATGAAAACCCGGCCTGTTGGGGTACTTGAGTACTGCAATTGGGAAACAATGACATAAATAAATTACATCTGTGAATATAAACGTATTTACAATATACATGTATTGTCAAAAATGTATCTAGTAAAGGTTATCACTGTTTTAGTGTTAGCATTTTTCTCTGCACGTGCATGTAAAGCATAGCTAGATATTCTCAGTGTACCAGCATTTTAAATACTGCAGCTGCTAAGAGATCAAGTAGGCATGTATTCTGTCAGCAATTAACAAATTGAGTAATTACCAGATGGTACAAGCACCTAAGACTCTTTAAGCAAGTGTTGGGTTTAAAATGCTGGTGCACGGAGCATACTTAAATACACTACTGAAACAGCTATAGCTTTTATTAGAAGCATTTTTGCTAATTCATGTCTTTTGCAAAAATGCTTGTATTCAAATTAAAATGCACCAGTGTGAATTACAATTTAGGCTGGAATGTCCTTTATAGTCTTAGGGTTGATTTATCAATGGATTTGCACCCCTACTACTGCAGGTCTCGTCCGACCGAGAAGATTGACAGCTCCTGCCCGCGCGTGGGCGGTGTTGTACAAGAGTGCAATATTGTGTTCTTGCGCAATGCTAAATTCCGGCAGCGGAATTCAGCCCGCCAGAGGTGAGCTGAAGCGTACAGGGGTTACGTATGTATGCCCCTGTCCGCCTCAGCTTGATAAATCGACCCCTTAGTAGTTCACAAAAGGTATGAATTGTAAAACACAATATAAAAGCTCAACTTTTCAGAATATATATTTCTTGAATATCCCCATAAAATGTAAGAGTATTTGAAATTAAAGTCGTCAACAAAATGGAAAAAATCAAAAAGATGAGGAGGGACAGCAAGTTCCAATCTTGGTCCTAAAATATTTGAAGTTTAGTTTTATATCTAGTGTGTATTACGTTTATTTCCCAATCCTATATATTCATCTTAAAATATTTATTGGTTTTAAAAAAACAATAATTTTTGCAATTTGTTCTACAACTTTGCGTCATAACGCTTATCATTTGCATTCTTATAACTGTGCAGTTATTTAGGACAGTTAAAAGAAAAAAATATTAAAACAAATTTTATTAGTTTTTACATGCTGCACTCACACACACACAATTTATTTATTTTATTTTTTTCCGTAGGTGATTGTAATATCTGTATGTATATATTTATTTTAGCCTTTTTTTCTCTTCATTTATTAGCAGATAATATTTTTTTGCGGGGGTCGGGAGTGGACAGGACACCCTCAGAAATTTCACTTTTCTCTTTTCAATATTGTCACTAAATGGTTATCGCAAAAATGGGAAAAAAAATTTATAAACGATTTTGTTTTTGGAATTTTATACAATACAAAAGAAGATGTATATGTACTTTAAATAAAATATAATACAAATGTTTATAATTATTGGCACGTTACATTGCATACGTTGTCATTTTGCATTTATATTATAGCGCAAATAATACCGGTAATATGTTGTAGAATTGAACGATTGTAACATGCGTCACATAAACGGAAAATACTAAATAAACAGAGTAATGGCTTCCACTCCTTACAACTTCTATTTTCAGGCTGTTACAGCGTGCGGCGCCGTGGCTTAGTTGGTTAAAGCGCCTGTCTAGTAAACAGGAGATCCTGGGTTCGAATCCCAGCGGTGCCTAGGTTCTTTTGATTGAAATCTTTATCTATTTAAAACCAAATGTACGTAGTTTTTAATATATTATTTATTTTGCGACCTACGTTTTACGAATAACTTACTAGATGTAATAGATTTGGTTAAGCTATAAGGTTATTTGCAATAACTCTTTCTTGAACACGTAAGTACGGTTGTAGCACTACCTTAGATATTTACTGAAATACAGAAGATATTTATTAATGTTTATTATGGGTTTAGGGTCTGTAAATTAAAAGTAAAGTCACTGGCTTCACCACAAATAACAACTTATGTTTCATTTGTTGTTATAGTGCTTTATGTCGTAAATAAAAAGAAAAATACATATGCCAATGTTAGTACGCAATTTATATTCTGCAAAAACTATTATAAAAGAGAGCGCGCGGTGGTTTGCATTGCAAACTCTATATTCAGCAACAACATAGCAACAGATGACGTCACAGGAGGAGCTACGTTACGTTTGGATTTAACCTTCTCACAACTACCGTAACTCAAAAATTGATGCATACAATTTGCTGTCCGATACTAGAGAAAAAGAGAAACTGCAACTAAAAGAACAAATTAAATATAACTACAAAGCTGTTCTCACAATGTGAGACAATATGAAAAAGTTATTTGAGCTATAAACATATCAAACGTTTTAGGCCCAAATAAGCCATAATTGGAACTAAGGCAATAAATAAATCCCTAAATAAACAGTAATTAAAATTGTATTAAAAAGGGAAATGTGTGCAGGCTTTGTACTGTGGCATTTATATAGTTTCATTGCTAAAACAAACAAATGTAATCAAATTAAACGAAAATACGGTAAATTAACACCCTAACAAGATATGTTATCTACAGTCATGCATTTGAAACTTGTTGATTCAAAATTTATAATCCACCTTTTACAAACATGTGACTGCTGAGAATCTTAGGGGGAGGATGAAGTAAACAAAAGCTTACTTAAATTGCCTAAAAGTATTAACCCAAACCTCCCTGGAAGAAAGTGAAACAAGCACAATTTTTAGATATATTTCATGGCAAAAGGCAGCAAAATAACTGATGAATGTATATTGCAATAATGTTTCACTTGCAATAATGAAACATTTTATATGTTGTTGAAATGTCAAGTTTAATGGTTGTTTAAAGTGAAAGTCAATCCTAGCGTTTGTGAAACGCTAGGATTGACTATTGAAACAAATAAAGGGGACTTTCATTCACAAAGCGTAAGATACTATATGTTTCAAGCAATCGCTGCTCAGAGCTGCTAAGGAAGCCCACGGCAGATCGCTGTTTTGCTTGAGAGGTGACGTTTTCACCTCTCAGCCAATAGCCGTGCGGTAAATCCGGCTTGGCGCCCTTGGGAGCAAGATTTACAGCATGACTATTTGCTAAGAGGTGAAAATGTCACCTCTTAGCAATTTTTTTTTTTTTTGCCGTGGGCTTCCTTAGCAGCTAAGAACGGTTGAAACAAATAAAGGAGCTTTCTGCATGAAGTATTTTATACTTCATAAATGAAAGTCCCCTTTATTTGTTTCAGTAGTCAATCAAAAGCGCAAGGAATAGGAGAAAACTGGACACAAAACCAGCTTAAAGGGCATATGAAACCCAATTGTTTTCTTTCATGATTCAAGTACAGCAGGCAATTTTAAGCAACTTTTAAGCTGTCCTTTTCTGTAAGTTGTTGTTTGGCTAAGTATGTTTTAACGGACATCAGAAGTGAAAATTAAACTTTCATGATTTAAATGGAGTGTGCAATTTAAAAAAACAACAAAAAAAGTTCTACATTACATATATTTGTTGATATTTGCTCCTTTCTATCACAGCATGCCTAGGTAGGCATATAAGCATGCATAATGTGTCTTAAGCACAATATGACAGGAGTGTTTGCAACAATGTATAACATTCTTTCAAACATTGTAGCAAATACTGAGAACAAGCTAATTATGATAATAGAAATGAATGATGTGTATTTGTCAGTTTCGTTCACTGCCGAATGCGGAAGTAGGAGGCTGCTTTCGGTATTCGGCTCTTTTCAGAGCCGAATATCCTCTTGTGCAAGATCTGTGCAAATCCAAAAAGAGACGAATACCAAAAGCAGCCTTCTACTTGCGCATTCAGCAGTGAATGAAACTGCCAAATGCACATCTGTAATAGAAATACATTTCTTTTCTTAATTTGCATACTCTATCTTAGTCATGAAAGTTTAATTTTGACATATGTGTCTCTGTCATTTTTAATTTGCAAAGCTTATAAAAAATGATAAACAAAAAAAGTTGACAAGTTGGAACTATATTATTGTGTGTTTACAAATTGAATTGGCAGGTGTTTCAAACCAATTGGAATGGTCTACAAAACAAAATAAAAAATTACACAAGTATGTATGTAATGTTTTTCTATTGCAATATAATATAGACCATTATCAAGAGCTTTTGACACCCCCCCCCAAAAAAACACATTAGTGTATTTAGTGTCAATGTATATTTAAAGGGATTGTCTAGTCAAAATTAAACTTCCATAATTCAGATAGAGCATGTAATTTTAAGCAACTTTCTAATTTACACCTATCATTCATTTTTGTTTGTTCTCTTTGTATCTTTATTTGAATGTAAGCTTAGGAGCCGGCCCATTTTTGTTTCAGCACCTGGGTAGCGCTTGCTGATTGGTCGGCTACATTTAGACGCCAATCAGAAAGCCAGGTTCTGAACAAAAAATGGGACAGCTCCTATGCTTACATTTCTGCTTTTTCAAATAAAGATACCAAGATAACGAAGAATAATTGATAATAGGAGTAAATTAGAAAGTTGCTTAAATGGATAGTCTAGTCAAAATTAAACTTTCATGATTCAGATAGAGAATGCAATTTTAAGCAACTTTCTAATTTACTCTTATTGTCAATTTTTCTTCGTTCTCTTGGTATCTTTATTTTAACCCCTTAAGGACAAGGCCATTTTTCAATTTCTTTCCCTTAAGGACCAGGGCTATTTTTACATTTCTGCGGTGTTTGTGTTTAGCTGTAATTTTCCTCTTACTCATTTACTGTACCCACACATATGAGGAAAAAATGGAAAAAACTAACTTTTTCTAACTTTGACCCCCAAAATCTGTTACATATCTACAACCACTAAAAAACACCCATGCTAAATAGTTTCTAAATTTTGTCCTGAGTTTAGAAATACCCAATGTTTACATGTTCTTTGCTTTTTTTGCAAGTTATAGGGCAATAAATACAAGTAGCACTTTGTTATTTCCAAACCAATTTTTTTCAAAATTAGCGCTAGTTACTTTGGGACACTGATATCTTTCAGGAATCCCTAAATATCCCTTGACATGTATATATATATTTTTTAGAAGACATCCCAAAGTATTGATCAAGGCCCATTTTCGTATATTTCATGCCACCATTTCACCGCCAAATGCGATCAAATAAATAAAATCGTTAACTTTTTCACAAATTTTTTCACAAATTTTAGGTTTCTCACTGAAATTATTTACAAACAACTTGTGCAATAGAAATAGCAGGCTTGGGCGTTGCTTTTTGGTAATTAGGCCGTAAAATGCCACTGCACATCACACGTGTATTATGCCCAGCAGTGAAGGGGTTAATTAGGGAGCATGTAGGGAGCTTCTAGGGTTAATTTTAGCTTTAGTGTAGAAATCAGCTTCCCACCTGACACATCACACCCCCTGATCCCTCCCAAACAGCACTCTTCCCTCCCCCACCCCTCAATTGTCCCCGCCATCTTAAGTGTAGTGTAGTAGACAACCCCAAGTATTGATCTAGGCCCATCTTGGTATATTTCATGCCACCATTTCACCGCCAAATGCAATCAAATTAAAAAAATGTTACATTTTTCACTATTTTAGGTTTCTCACTGAAATTATTTACAAACAACTTGTGCAATTATGGCATAAATGGTTGTAAATGCTTCTCTGGGATCCCCTTTGTTCAGAAATAGCAGACATATATGGCTTTGGCGTTGCTTTTTGGTAATTAGAAGGGCGCTAAATGCTGCTGCGCATCACACGTGTATTATGCCCAGCAGTGCAGGGGTTAATTAGGTAGCTTGTAGGGAGCTTGCAGGGTTAATTTTAGCTTTAGTGTAGAGATCAGCCTCCCACCTGACACATCACACCCCTGATCCCTCCCAAACAGCTCTCTTCCCTCCCCCACCCCTCAATTGTCCCCGCCATCTTAAGTACTGGCAGAAAGTCTGCCAGTACTAAAATAAAAAGGTATCTTTTTTTTTCTTCTTTTTTAAAAGCATATTTACATATGCTGCTGTGTAGGGTCCCTCCCTTAGCCCCCAAACTCCCTGATCCCCCCCAAACAGCTCTCTAACCCTCCCCCTCTACCTTATTTGGTGTCATATTGGGTACTGTCAGCTGTCTGCCAGTACCCAGTTTATACAAAAATATATTTATTTTTTTATTTTATTTTTTATTTTCTGTAGTTTAGCTTCCCCCCCAAAAAGACCACCCCCCCAGATCCCTTCACAACTTATTAACCCATTCCCTCCCCCCTTTCTCCCACTTAGAAGTTTTTTTTTTCTGTAGTGCAGCGGTTCCCACCCGCTCCCTCCCTGTGCACGCACCCGCCCTCCACCTCCCGTGCATGCGTGCGTCCGTGCGCGCCCCCGGCAGCCACGCCCCCGATCCCGCCCCCCCTCTTAATCATTAGAGCCATCGATGGCCACCCACCCGCCTCCCACTTTGGCTCCCACCCACCAACGATTTTCAGCCATTGATGTCCGGTGCAGAGAGGGCCACAGAGTGGCTCTCTCTGCACCGGAGGGGTAAGAAGTGTTATTGCAGGATGCCTCGATATCGAGGCATCACTGCAATAACCACAAAGCGGCTGGAAGCAATCAGGATCGCTTCCAGCCGCTTTAAACCCCAATGTCGTACAGGAGTCGTTAAAGGGTTAAAAATCTGCAAAGTAAGCTAAGGAGCCAGCCCATTTTTGGTTCAGTACCTGGGTAGCACTTGCTGTTTGGATAGTTACATTTAGACACCAATCAGCAAGCGCTACCCAGGTGTTAAACCAAAAATGGGCTGGCTTCTATGCTTACGTTCCAGCTTTTTTAAATAAAGATACCAAGAGAACGAAGAAAAATTGATAATAGGAGTAAATTAGAAAGTTGCTTAAAATTGCATTCTCTATCTGAATAATGAAAGTTTAATTTTAACTATACTATCCCTTTAAAATTGCATGCTCTATCTGAATCATGAAAGTTTAATTTTGACTAGACTATCCTTTTAATTTAAAAAGTTTAGCAATGATTTAGTTCTCTGAGTGTTTTTTGTAGATTAATAAATAAAATAGTGTGTAAAGTCCCCCATCTAGTGGACAGCTAGGATATATGCTGCATTTGAAACAGCTATAAATAATTGTCAGTTAAAACAATTCCATATTAATAATAATAATAAAAAAATACTACAGGCAACTCCTTTGGGATTGTAAGTGGACTCATTATCTCCAGGAAATTCTTAGGTACGAATAATATAATGTGAGGTAAACAAAAAATGGAAAATTTACCTTGAACATATCTGTCAATACTATTGCTAACCAATGTCAGTAAATCATTATTTCATTAACTGAAATTTACTTAAGAGTTGTAAATGTATTTGGAATCATTGCATTATATTGGATTTAATACACAGTTGCATTCTCCTATTGTCTGAAAGTTTAAAATTATTTACTAGATATGAAAAACCCCCAATATTTTAAAAGGCATGGAAGTAAGTACTAAAAGTATCTTAGAAGCATAGGTCTGTTAATTCCAAACAGTTCCAATACAATGTGTTCAAATCATTACCTTATTTTTATATAATTTGCAGACAAAATACTTAGGGGCATATTTATCAAGCTCCGAATGGCTCGCCAGAAACAGCAGTTATGAAGAAGCGGTCACAAAGACCGCTGCTCCATAACCTGTCCTCCTGCTCTGAGCAGGCGGACAGACATCGCCGGAAATCAACCCGATCGAGTATGATCGGGTTGATTGATACCTCCCTGCTGGCGGCCTGTTGGCTGAGAGTCTGCAGGGGGCGGCGTTGCACCAGCAGCTCTTGTGAGCTGCTGGTGCAATGCTGAATACGGCGAGCGCATTGCTCGCCGTATTCAGCGAGGTCTGTCGGACCTGATCCGCACTGTCAGATCAGGTCCGACAGACCTTGATAAATATGGGCCTTAGTATCCAGGAGACTGGCCAGTAAAAGTGTGCATATAGTGCTTGCATATGCTTAAAGGGACACTGAACCCAAATTTTTTCTTTTGTGATTCATATAGAGCATGCAATTTTAAGCAACTTTCTAATTTACTCCTATTATAAATTTTTCTTCGTTCTTTTGCTTTCTTTATTTGAAAAAGAAGACATCTAAGCTAAAGAGCCAGCCAATTTGTGGTTCAGAACCATGGAAAGCACTTGTTTATTGGTGCTGTCCAATCAGCAAGGACAACCCAGGTTGTTCACCAAAAATGGGCCGGCATCTAAACTTAAATTCTTACTTTTCAAATAAAGATACCAAGAGAATAAAGAAAATTTGACAATAGGAGTAAATTAGAAAGATGCTTAAAATTGCATGCTCTATCTGAATCATGAAAGAAAAAATTTGGGTACAGTGTCCCTTTAAGATTATAAAGTTTAATTAATTAAAGCCCATTATTTAAAAATAATGTTAAAAACATGGGCACTTTAATTCATTAAACTTTACATAGACGCTTCTTTTTTTAAACTTACCATTTGGTTACGGTAAACATAGCACTTGTGTGCAATGCTGAATTCCACCAGGGGAATTCAGCCCGCCAGAGGCGAGCTGCGGCAGACAGGGGCACGTATGTGGGCCCCTGTCTGCCTCAGCTTGAAAAATTGCCCCCTTACTGTGTAGCCTTCCCCATACCCTTTTTATTATTATCTTTATCTTTTTTTAATGCTCCAACAAATTCTATTGCACTGTAGAGATCAGACAAGAACAAAAGTATCACTGGGCCCTGCTCCTTAGAGAGCTCACAAACTAAGTGAAAGCTCATTAACTAGTATAGGGACTTTTATGTCACCTTAATTAAGGATTGAACCAGATGGCACAATGTCTCGTTGGTAGCATTGTAATCATCTACCAAATGCTACAGAATGTAGCTATTTTAAAACCTCCTGAATGCCAACAACCCAGATGTAAATTAAATGTGTGACTCGTTATGTGGCCTTCCTCTATATACAAGT
The DNA here is from genome assembly GCF_027579735.1 of Bombina bombina. Taxonomy (NCBI): domain Eukaryota; kingdom Metazoa; phylum Chordata; class Amphibia; order Anura; family Bombinatoridae; genus Bombina; species Bombina bombina. The sequence goes on along the minus strand of NC_069499.1, from coordinate 1,289,684,798 downwards.
TCTGCTAATCTGCATGCAATCAGCGGAGAGACACACAAGACAAAATCTTTTAATGCAATTTACATCAAAAACAGACATTTTAAAAGGAAATAATAGTCACAACTGAAATGTACATAAGTCCATTCCAATTTGAAATAGAAGCATTTCCTGCAATATAAGAGTATAAGCAAAAATATTTAGTACAAATTATTACTGGTTTTACGGGCTAATGTATATATTCTGTGTGCGCACAGTGCACCTGCATTCAAACATTGTAACATAAGCCCTGATTTATTTCATATTTTGTTTTAAAATGATAGATGTGTAATTTACATATATTATCAACATCTTTAACACTATTTAAATGTTGCAATTCTGACTATGATATACTATCACCTTCATTCTTTTTACCTGTTGGCAACTTTGGTTAAACCCTATTGGCACACCAAGTGGCATAGAAATCTGTTTACTCTTCTATCATTATCATTGAATTGCTTTTAGCCATTTTGAATGCATGGCTTCATGTTTTTAATTCTAGTAAAGATAAGCTAATATTATTTGAAATGATCTTCCTCCATTAACTTTTATCTTCCTCTCTTTTCCATGAGATCTCATCTGCAGTCAATACAAGTCAATAATGGCTAAGTTGCTCTGTGGGAAAATAATTTTATCACTCACTGTGTCTAGTCTAGACAATAATGAAATAATACAGTTTTATATAATTATTGAACTTACCACATTAATGTTACAAAACTACACTTATGTTCAAGTCCGCCTCACATTTTTTAAGGTTTTGCATATTTCCTTCTTTTGATCGTAAAATATAAAATTGTGCAGTTGTCAGTTCTATGTATTGCAAAGTCAGCTTATTGATGTCTGTTCTTATCTGCTGATAACACTTACTGTAGGGTGGTCCCAAATAGACCAGATGGTAAAAATGCTACTGGTTTCAGACCACATTGCTTCCTGTAAGTGCATAATATTAAGTCATCTATTTCTAGACTTTATATGACAGCCCTGTATCATTTAGTTTCTTTTGCATAGTCTTTTATTTTTGTATAGTTGTGTGTAGTATGTAAATGCCCTTATTATTACTATTATTATTAACATTTATTTGTCAGGTGCCATTATATTCTGTTGAACAAAGGTCACTATTAGAGCTTATGTTACAAGTGGAGAGCTAAAAGTATATTAAACAGTATGCAATTGTAAAATAAAAGGATTATGTGTAGTTAAAAAACATTATTTTATTACTCCCCCCCCTCATCTTTTCCTGTAAATTAACACTGAAATCTGTTTTCTAAATTCCACTGAGTTTCTATAAAGTAATGGGCGCTGCAATATTTGTACTTAAAGGGACAGTCTACACTAAAATTGTTATTGGTAAAAAGATAGATAACGCCTTTACTACCCATTCCCCAGCTTTGCACAACCAACATTGTTATACTAATATAGTTTATAACATTTAAACCTCTATATGTCTGCCTGTTTCTGAGCCACTACAGACAGCCTCTTATCACATGCTTTTTTATTTGCTTTTCACAACAGGAGACTGCTAGTTCATATGGGCCATATAGAGAACATTGTGTTCACATCGAGTTATTTAAGAGTTAGCACAACACAATACTAAATGCAAGCCAATAAATAATAAATAAAAAGTCATGTGATCAGGGTGCTATCAGAAGATGCTTAGATACAAGGTAATTACAGAGGTAAAACGTGTATTAATATAACTGTGTTGGTTATGCAAAACTGGGGAATGGGTAATAAAAGGATTATCTATCTTTTAAAACAATAACAATTCTATTGTAGACCGTCCCTTTAAGTTGCTCCTTATCTGTTTCCCCTGCTTAATATGAACAGAAATAAAACAGGCAATAAAATACTGTCCAAAAAGGGATTCCACACAGATTTCTTTGCACAAACAGAGATAAAGAGAAAACTAGTTCAAACATGACAATGCCCATTACTTTATAGTAATTAATAGAAAATAAACCTTTACTCTTATAATTTCAATATTTAACTAATTATTATACAGCTAATCTTTGCTTTTGAATACATCATTATGTCTTGTGTTTATTTACTGTTTAATATCTCTTTAATTGTTGCTCTTGAGCGCAACACAAAACGGCACTGGAAAATTTTGCGCTTTTGGAGACCTGATGTAAAGCAATAACACTTGAAAATATGCATTTGAAAACCCATCAAAAATATATAAAAAAATTTGTTTAAAAATATTAATTGCAAAATAAAATGGAATGCACCAAATCTTGAAAAATGTTGTATTTAGTTTCCCTTTAATTTCTTTGTTCTATTAGATTTTTAAGCCGTTTTAGTGATGCTGGTCTCATTCACACTGGAACTTGTTCATTGCAATGAGGTTTGACTGGTTATGAGACGGATGGCGCTCCTTTGGTTTTAATGGAGAGTCTCGCAAATCAGGGATATGAAGAAGGGCAGATACAAATGTTTATGATCTACACAATTTTCACAAGAAATTAGTTTCACCAATGTTTTTTTGTGACTTTAGGCCAATAATAAATATTGAGATACTATATATTAACCCCTTGACCCAATATGACGTGTATAAATACATCATGCGGTATGAAGCCCATCATACTGCATAACCAATATATACATTGCAGCTGCAGGAAGATACAGTAGCCTGGGCTGTAAAGTGACAGCCAAGAGCTTCTGTTCTTGAGCTGCAGTCTCTTCATATGGTAACAGAGCACGCTCCGGTTCCATATAAAGGCAGATGCCTGATTGTTACAGACATTAACAATCTGTGTGTCACCATCTGTAACGATTCATCTGCTGGGGCCGGTGGGAGGTGTGGGATGGAAGGTGAGAGGCAGCCCAGCAGCAGAGGGGTTAGGGAGAGGGAGGAAGGGGCACTGCTCTACAGAAAAGGGGTGATATGGGGGTTCCCTACATAATGATCACAGGGAGGGGAGGTGGTGGGGTTCACTACACTACAGAAAAAAAATTATAAAAGAAAAAACAAACACACAAATTAGGTACCAAGGATGGCTGCCACAAGTGACAGGTGGGAGGGTTAAAGAGCTGTTTGGGAGAGATTAGGGTGATGGAAGGGATAAGGGGGCATCACTACACTGTAGAAAAATAACAATAATAATAATAATAAATATAGCTGCAACCAGCAATAGAGGTGGCCAAGCGCATCGCCTTTGCGATGACATACAAGCAGCTAAGTTATAATATAAAGCTATACAACAATTACAGTTCTAACATAAGCAGTTGGAAAGAAAACACATTTTCAAAATGTTTGCATTTTTCAAGATGGCTTCCACACCATATGACCAATACTTTCAACATGAACAGATGTATCTCTAGGTCACAATATATGGTTATACAGCAAATTTCACAGCTTTAACATAAGCCATTGCAAAGAAAACACATTTCCGAAATATTTGCTTAAACCAATATGGCTGCCACAGCTTGTGACCAATTCCTTCAACATGAACAACTGTGACTCTAGGGGCCGAATTATCAAACTCTGAATGGAGCTTATTGCCCCTGTTTCCGCGAGAGCCTTCAGGCTTGCCAGAAACAGTAGTTATGAAGCAGCGGTCTATAGACCGCTGCTCCATAACTTGTCCGCCTGCTCTGAGGCTGCGGACATCAATCCGCCAGATCCTATATGATCGGGCTGATTGACACCCCTGATTGGCCGCAAATCTGCAGGGGGTGGCATTGCAGAAGCAGTTCACAAGAACTGCTTGTGTAATGATAAATGGCGACAGCTTATGCGGCGGACATAAATAGGCCCCTCATTCACAATATAAGAATATACAGCAAGTTTCACAATTCAAACATAAGCGGTTGAAGAGAAAATAGATTTACATTTTCGCGTAAAACAAAATTACTGCCAGATCATATGATATACAGCCTCCATATTATGCACAATAGTTCTCACCATAGATGTCAATAAACGTGTCAAAAATAAAGTATTTTTGTAAAACGGTTTTGTTTTATTATTAATTAAAAAAAATTGTTAAGCATTTTTGAACAATTCAAAATGGCTGCCAAACCACATGACCTATCAACTTCTCTTGAACAAATCTGAATGTTAGTCATTCATACATTTATGTAAATGTATGGAATTTAATCGTACCCGTTTCTGCACACTTAAAATACTTTTTTTCTTGTTAAAGTACTTTAACACATAAAAAGCAACCCTACAGTGTTTTTGTAATAATGAGAGCAAACTTGTAAGAACAACAACTTATTTAGCATTGAATATTTAACACATGGAACATGCATTGTTTAAACTAAACCTCTTATTGGCAAAGAATTGTTTAATAAAAAAAAGTATTTAAAAATATTCTGCAGTCCTAATCCTCATGCATTTGCCGAGTCAAGTATAACTTTAGAACCATTTGTTCTGAACAGTAAGGTTTGATATTGTTTCTTGTGTAAGGTTAAAGTAATGCATACAAAGAGAGAAGTGCTCTACCAGGAACTAACAACAACTCAGTAGCTTTTCACAGAAGAAAACTTTCCTGCAGTATATCAGTCTGATCCGGTCGAGTAAAGTCAGTCCAGCCCCGAAATACCAGGCAATTCCTCACTGAATCTGTTATTAGAAGAAATAACCAAAATGACCATGAAGGGTAAGGTTATAGTAAAGGGGGACTTTAATTTGCCAGATATAGACTGGAAGCTTCCCTCTGCTAGATCAGCTAGAAGGGGGTATATTCTTGAATCCTTGCAAGGGGAATCACTTGAGCAATTAGTTAAGGAACCCACTCAAAAGGAAGCTATATTAGGTTTAATACTTACACAAAAGTGAAACAGTATCAGATATGTATATAGTTGAGAACTTAGGATCCAGTGATCATCAATAACAAAAAAATGAAAATGAGCTTAGCACTAATCTTTTTGCATAGGATGAGTTTTTTTTTAGCATTTTCAAAAATAAATGTGAAAAAGTCAGTGGGTCCTGATAATATTCATCAAAGGGTTTTAAAGGAACTTTGATCTGTGCTAACTGCCCCATTAACTGATCTGTTTAACCAGTCACTATTGACAGGAGTTGTTCCAGTTGATTGGAGAATAGAGAATGTAGTACCTCTTCATAAAAAGGGTAGTAGGGAAGAATCTAGTACAGGTCAGTTAATTTAACTTCAATTAGTTTAACTTCAGTAGGGAAATTAATGGAAAGTCGCTTAAAAAAAGAATTATGACTTACATAAAGACAAATAATTTAGAGGACCAAAATCATCATGTTTTACTTCAGGGAGATTATGTCAGACTAATCTAATTTACTTATTTGCTTATTTAACAAAACTATTAGACCAGGGCGAAGCAGTTAATGTAGCATATATATATCTCAGCAAAGCATTTGACACTGTCCCACACAACAGACTAATTAACAAACTGGTTCTCCTTGGTCTAGACTCAAAAATTGTGAACTGGTTAGAATGATGGCGTAAGGACAGAAAACCAACGGCTAGATTACGAGTTTTGTGGTAAAATGAAAAATCAGCATTAATAGGTCCTAATGCTGCTTTTTCACTACCGCTGGTATTACGATTCTTGCAGGTTTAGCGGCACCGCACACTTTTTTGGCCTTACCGCAAACCGACTTACGTAAACTTTGTAAACCCTTTTTTCTATTGGACTTCCATAGCGCTGGTATTACGAGTTGGTCCTGGGAGGCCAAAAAGTGAGCGGTACACCCTCTACCTCCAAGATTCCTACCGCATTTTAAAGTCAGTAGTTATGAGTTTTACACTACAAAGCCGTAGCATAAAACTCATAACTAAAGTGCTAAAAAGTACACTAAACAGCCATAAACTACCTATTAACCCCTAAACCGAGGCCTTCCCGCATCGCAAACACTAAAATAAAAATTTTAACCCCTAATCTGCCGCTCCGGACATCGCCGCCACTAGAATAAACATATTAACCCCTAAAGCGCCGCACTCCCGCCTTGCAAACACTAGTTAAATATTAGTAACCCCTAATCTGCCACCCCTAACATCGCTGCCACCTACATTATACTTATTAACCCCTAATCTGCCACCCCTAACATCGCCGCAACCTACATTAAATTTATTAACCCCTAATCTGCTGCCTCCAACATCGCCGAAGATAGAAGATGCCGTCTGGATGAAGACTTCTGCCTGACTGGAGGAACACTTCTGCCCGTCTGGAGGACCACTTCTGCTGGCTTCGTTGAGGACATCTTGCCGTTTGGATGAAGACTTCTCACGGTAAGTGAATCTTCAGGGTTTTTTTTAAGGGTGTATTGGGTGGGTTTATTTTTTAGGTTAGGGCTTTGGGCCTGCAATAGAGCTAAATGCCCTTTTAGGAATCTGTGATGGTGCAAACAAAACACAGAAGGGCGCCTCCTAGTGTAATATCGTACAAGCAGTATATATATATATATATATATATATATATACATACAATGGCAATAGACTGGTACTCACAAGTGTGGCAGCACTCACTCATGCTTAGTGGCACCTACTGGGATCTCTCAGTGTCCCCGCTCACTGTTCTTGGGCTCTCACGCACCTCCGTCAGGGGCGTAGTCTCCAACAGCAAAAGAACAGGCTCTCAGTCAAGTGATAAGTATAAAATCACTTTTAATAAAATAGTATAAAAACACAGTGTACAGAAAGTTCCCACTATGTATTAAAATCATTCAACTAGTTTCTCAGCTGGCACGCTGTTTCCTCAGGCATCTAAAAACTGACTGTTAGCCTGATTGATTTTCTACTTAACCCTTCATATCTCCCATACACATCTCTTTAGAAAGGAAAACCATATAAAGTTCTTTGAAACACTATACAATAATCAGGTTCACCATTCTCCAATGTGTGTAGCAAATTAGCCAATAGTGTATAAACCTTATTTGGTTATTCATATATAATAGTTATATTAGGGGGAAGGGGCTATGAGAGGATGCTACAGATGTATTAGGGGGAGGGAATATGTAAGTATGTTGCAGACACATTAGGGGGAGGGGATATGTGAGGATGCTACTGATGTATTAGGGGGAGGGGATCTGTGAGGTTGCTACAGATGCATTAGGGAGAGGGGATATGTGAGGATGCTGCAGACACATTAGAGGGAGGGGATATGTGAGTATGCTACAGACGCATTAGGGGGATGGGATATGGGAGTATGCTACAGACGCATAAGGGGAGGAGATATGTGAGGATGCTACAGACGCATTAGGGAGAGGGGATATGTGAGGATGCTGGAGACACATTAGAGGGAGGGGATATGTGAGTATGCTACAGACGCATTAGGGGGATGGGATATGGGAGTATGCTACAGACGCATAAGGGGGAGGAGATATGTGAGGATGCTACAGATGCATTAGGGAGAGGGGATATGTGAGGATGCTGCAAACACATAAGGGGGAGGGGATATGTGAGTATGCTACATATGCATTAGAGGGAGGGGCTATGTGAGGATGCTACAAACGCATTAGGGGGAGGGGATATATGAGTATACTACAGACGCATTGGGGAGGGGATATGTGAGTATGCTACAGACGCATTGGGGGAGGGGATATGTGAGTATGCTACATATGCATTAGGGGAAGGAGCTATGTGAGGATGCTACAGAAGCATTAGGGGAGGGGCTATGTGAGGATGCTACAGATGAATTAGGGGGAGGGGATATATGAGTATGCTACAGACGCATTGGGGGAGGGGCTATTTGAGGATGCTGCAAAAAACATTAGGGGGAGGGAATATATGAGTATGCTGCAGACACATTAGGGGGGAGGGGATATGTGAGGATGCTACAGACGCATTATGGTAGGGGATATGTGAGGATGCTACAGACGCAATGGGGGAGGGGCTATGTGAGGATGCTGCAGACACATTAGGGGGAGGAGATATGTGAGTATGCTACAGACACATTGGGGGGGAGGGGATATGTGAGTAAGCTGCAGACACATTAGGGGAAGGAGAAATGTGAGGATGCTACAGACGCATAATGGGGGAGGGGATATGTGAGTATGCTATAGACGCATTAGGGAGAGGGGATATGTGAGGATGCTGCAGACATATTAGGGGGAGGGGCTATGTGAGGATGCTGCAGACACATTGGGGAGGGGATATGTGAGGATGCTGCAGACACATTAAGGGATAGGGGATATGTGAGGATGCTGCAGACACATTAGGGGGAGGAACTATGTGAGGATGCTGCAGCCACATTAGGGGGAGGGGCTATGTGAGGATGCTGCAGGTGCATTAGGGGGAGGGGCTATGTGAGGATGCTGCAGACGAATTAGGGGTAGGGCTATGTTAGCCTAATGATGAGTGTATGTATGTTATATCTGAGGCTAACTGATACACACATACAGAGATAACAGGGTGAATAAGAGAAATAAAAAATACATCATAGTTAAAAAGCTGCTAAATCAGATGGGGAGGATAAATGTAGCCAAAATGAATGTGCTACCTAGAATGCTTTATATCATGCAGGCGATCCCTTTGGCTTCAGCTGATCACTTGATACATCAAGTTCAGATGCTAATGGAATCCTACATCTGGGGCGGCCTGAGGCCAAGAATTAGTAAAAAGACAATGTACCTCCCTAGAGACAGAGGGGGAGCGGGAGTGCCTTTGCTCATTGAGTATCATAGAGCAATGATCTTGCAAAGAATCGTTGAATGGTGTCACGGCTCTTCAGACAAGGCCTGGATAGGGCTGGACAGGGATATCCTCCGGAGAGGTAATGTTGGCTCCTTGGCGTGGATTAGTGCCGAGCATCGCCCAAAAAACATCTTGCATTATCCTCTGATACAGGATGTATTCCACGTCTGGGATAAGCTTATTAAAACCACAAACTATATTTCTTCAGCTATAGCTCCGGTCACCCCCCTGTGGGAGAACCCGGACACTGGAATAGCATCTAAAAATTACTCCTCTGGGTCTTTCTACTCTCTTGCAGAAGCAGCTATCTTCAATGTAACAGATAATGCCAAACTTAAGACCCAGGAGGAACTGGCTGCTTGGAGACCAGCGCTGTTCTCCTCATGGTTTAGAGTAACGCAACTAACTTCATTAAGGCACGGAATAGGGACCAACTGACCAGGCAGAAAACCCCATTCGAGGAGCTTTGTACTGCGTCAACTGTTCCACGACACCTGGTCTCCTTACTATACACACTCCTACTGGTGGGAGACAGAGAAACTCTGCCCTCCTATGTGACTGCATGGCATAGAGAACTGGGACTGGAGATTGATGTTCAGGCATGGCGATCTATCTTTATCAAAGCAAAAAAAGCTTTGGTGTCAATACGACTTCAGGAAATGCATTTTAAATTCCTAAGTAGGTGGTATATGACACCACAGCGGTTACAGAAGATATATCATCATTTGAGTGGGGAGTGCTGGAGGGGCTGTGGAGAGGAGGGCACATTGATGCACTTGTGGTGGAGCTGCCCTCACATTCAACCCTTTTGGGAGGAGGTGTTCGGTGAAGCAGGCAGGATTCTGAAAATGATCCTGCCCCCAGACCCCAAATATCTTATCTACCATGAAATACTAAGAATCATTGAGGAGCCCAAGCGAAATCTGTTCCTCCTGTTTCTGAATTGCGCTAAAAGCCTCATACCGAGGCATTGGAAGTCTTTGTATGTGCCAACTCTGGGGGAGTGGAGGGCTGGGGTCGGAGATCTGCTGAACTTAGAAAGATATCACTACATAAGATCAGGCAAAACTGAACTACATGAATATATGGTACTTTTATGGGAAGGCAAGGATATATAAGAGTCTGATAATATCTGGAAAGCTGGGTCTGGAATGACTTGGGCTGTGCACCGATCTGGGTCTGTGTTTTTTTTTTTTTTTTGCCCCTCCCTTTATCTCTTTTATATCCTCTACACTCTGTTCCCTCTATTACCTTTTTTCTCCTTCTCCCCTTTTTCTCAGAAATTGCACTAAAGAGTATTGCGGGTGGACATATCCATGGATCTGCTTAATGGGTCGGATCTCGGAAATCTGGCTGTATTCTAATTAAAGCATGACTTATGTAAAACTTCACAAATGAGATAGCGTGATACAATCTCTGTTAGCTTCAGGTTGGACACTTGTCATTATAATTCAAATGCATGTTGTTTATAATGCTCTGTGAGATGTAAACTGCCTTTTCAATGTATTGCACTTATGTTGTGGATCTTTGAATGTTCACTAATAAAGCTTGTTTTAAAAAAAAAAAAAAAAAGCTGCTAAATCAATGTTTTCGTTTAACCCCTCTGGAAAAAGGCTACCAAACTTATCAATCCAATATGTTTCTCTTGTTCTCAAACAATTGAGACAATTGGTTCCCTGTTTGTGGGGTACCCTTTCCAGAGGGGTTATACAAAAGGTACACTCCTTTCCCTGATGAAATTTTGTAAAATGTCTCGATACACTATGTTTCTGACTGCTTTTTTTAATATTCCTGAGATGTTCACCCCAACGTCTCTTGATCTTTTGCGGGTAGTACGCCCAAAATAGTGGACTCCACATTTGCATGTTAATAAGTAAACCACAAAGCTGGAACTGCAGTCCAACCTTTCCTTAAGTTGGTATGAATACCCTGTAACATTCGATGTAATATTTTTTGTCCCATGTGTAATATATTGACACATGTTACATCTCTTTATATTACACTTTTAGGACCCTTTTAGTGTGTTATTTGTTTGTAATGAATATGTCTTCAACATTCTTCTCTTATTCATCACTACTTTAATTGGGGATAATCTACTTTTTATCGTTGGGGCCCTCCTGAAAGTAATTGTCGGTTGGTCATCTAGTATCTGTTTTAAAATGGGGTCTCTTTTCAATAAGTGCCAGTGTTTGGTCATAATCTTTTTAATTTTTTTGAAATTCAAATTATAGTTAGTTATAAAGGCAGTTTTTTGTATTTTCTCCTCCTTTGGTTGTAAATGAGGAGTGGGTGGGTATAGGATATTATTCCTATCTAACCTCCTAGCTCGCTCATAACTCCCTTCTATTAATTGCTGGGGATAAACCTTTTCTTTAAATCTATTTTTAAGAATCCTAGATTGCTCATCATATTTCTCTAGCGTTGTACAATTACGTCTAATTTGTCGGAATTGACTGAAAGGTACATTCCTTTTCCAGCTGTCAAGGTGATTGCTGCCATAGTCCAAAAAATTATTACTGTCTACTGTTTTAAAGTAGGTATATGTTTCAATATTCTGGGTAAGATCCCAAGTTAGAACTACATCTAAGAACTCAATCTGTTCTTTCTGAACATTATATGTGAAAGTTAGCCCATACTCATTGTCATTAAGTTTTATTGCAAAATTTGTTGCTGATTCAGATGTGCCCTTCCAAATTATTAGAAGGTCATCTATGTACCTACCATAGAAGACCAGGTTCTCCCCCCAGCTCGGATGGTAAATGTAGCGATCTTCAAAACTCCCCATCACTAAATTAGCGAAGCTGGGGGCGAACTTGGTCCCCATGGCGGTACCTTTGACCTATAGATAATAGTCATCAAGATATTTAAAATAATTATGCTGTAGCTCACACCTTGGACTGATAAGTCATAGCATTTAATATGCAATAATTATAGTCACCATTTATATTTTTTATTGTTATTATATAGTGTCATATTGGTCTGTTTTGCGCCACCTTGAGTTGTGACGTTGGAATGTCATCAAGTTGGTTTTTAAATGCCCTTTTAGTTTAGGCTAGGTTTTTTTTTTATTTTGAGGGGGCTTTTTTATTTTGATAGGGCTCTTAGATGAGGTGTAATTAGTTTAAAGATCTTGTAATTTGTTTTTTATTTTCTGTAATTTAGTTTTTTGTGTGATTTAGCTAATTTATTTAATTGTATTTAATGTAGGGAATTGATTTAATTGTAGTGTAGTGTTAGGTGTTAGTGTAACTTAGGTTAGGTTTTATTTTACAGGTCAATTTGTATTTATTTTAGCTAAGTAGTTATTAAATAGTTAATAACTATTTAGTAACTATTCTACCTAGTTAAAATAAATACAAACTTGCCTGTAAAATAAAAATAAATCCTAAGCTAGCTACAATGAAGTTATATTGTAGCTATCTTAGGGTTTATTTTTACAGGTAAGTATTTAGTTTTAAATAGGAATTATTTAGTTAATGTTAGGAATTTTCTTTAGATTTATTTAAATTATATTTAAGTTAGGGGGTGGGGTTAGACTTAGGTTTAGGGGTTAATAAATTTAGAATAGTGGCGGCGACATTGTGGCAGATTAGGGGTTAATAAATGTAGGTAGGTTGCAGTGACATTGGGGAGGGAGATTAGGGGTTAATAAATATAATGTAGGTGTCGGCGATGTTGGGGGCAGCAGATTAGGGGTTCATAAGTATAATGTAGGTGGCGGCGATGTCCGGAACGGCAGATTAGGGATTAATAAATATAATGTAGATGTCAGCGATGTTGGGGGCGGCAGATTAGTGGTTAATAAGTGCAAGATTAGGGGTGCTTAGACTCGGGGGTTCATGTTAGGGTGTAAGGTGTAAACATAACTTTTATTTCTCCATAGGAATCAATGGGGCTGCGTTACTGAGTTATACGCTGCTTTTTTGCAGGTGTTAGACATTTTTTCTCAGCCGGCTCTCCCCATTGATGTCTATGGGGAAATCGTGCAGAGCACATACGACCAGCTCACCGCTGACTTAAGCAATGCTGGTATTGGCATGTAGTGTGGAGCAAAATTTTGCTCTACGCTCACTTCTTGCCTTTTAACGCTGGTTTGTAAAAACCTGTAATACCAGCGCTGTAGGTAAGTGAGCGGTGAGAATAAACTGCAAGTTAGCACCGCAAAGCTCCTAACGCAAAACTCGTAATCTAGCTGCAAGTGTCTTCGTAAATGGAGTACATTCAGAAGGGTGACTGTTACTAGTGATGTTCCTCAGGGATCAGTTTTGGAGCCTGTTTTGTTAAACATATTTATCAGAGATATCAGCAAAGGGCTACAGGTGAAAGTATGTCTGTTTGCAGATGGTGCAAAAAATGTGTAATAGGGAAGATGTTCTGGGGGGGGGTTTCAAAAAATAAGAAGTGATATAAAAATATGTATGTTATATATATATATATATATATATATATATATATATATATATATATATATATATATATATATATATATATATATATATATATATATAGAATTGGAGGATTGGACAAATGACTGGGATCTAAAGTTTAACACTGCAAAATTTAAAATTATGCATTTAGGAAAGAAAAATTCAAATGTTAATTACAGACTCAATGACACTTTACTGATTGTTACAAATGAGAAATAGGCCTTGGGAATTATTATTTCAGATGATTAAAAATTTTGTAAAAGAAGTTAGTATTGCAGCGAGTAAGGCCAGTAGAATGCTTGGTTGTATTGGCAGAGGTATTTTCAGCAGAAATAGTAAGGCTCTTATGCCACTTTACAGATCATTAGTTAGGCCTCATCTTGAGTATTGTGTTCAGTTCTGGAGGCCATATCACCAGAAGGACTGTGCAAAGGAGGGCTACTAAAATGGTACATGGTCTGAAAAATAAAACTTACCAGGAGAGACTCAATGACCTAAATATGTATAGCCGAGAGGATAGAAGGGAAATAACTTTTTTTAAGTATATTAAAGAGCTTAGTAAGGCTGAAAAGTTGAGTATTTTTCATAAAAAGAAAGATTCACGAACAAGGGGTCATGATCTCAAGGTGAAGGGTAATATATTCAGGAGTAATTTGCAGAAGCACTTCTTTACAGAAAGGGTAATTGATTTGTGGAATAAACTTCCACAAGAGGTGGTAATGACAAACACTGTGTGTTTTTTTTAAAAGAATGCCTGGAATAAGCATACGGCTATGAACTAGATACAGTTCTTCTTTTAGAAAATATATCGGAAAGACTTGCTGGGCCTATAGTTCTTATCTGTCATCAAAATCATTGTTTCTATGTTTGGGAAAAATGTGTCTCTCTGTGCAGAAATTAAATTATATGGACATTCACAAGCCTTTTTTTTCTTAATATCTATTTATCCAGCCACTAATTCCATTCTTCATGGAAATTATTGCAATACATGTAGTAACGTTTATTTGTGAGGGAGTCTTCAGTAGATATTACCTTCTGGCTATGCTGTGGACTTAAGCATCCAAGATTCTTTAAAATAGACCTTTATTCAGCAAAACATGGGTCCAATAGAGCAAACAGCAACATTTCTGGCTACAACATGAGTAAGGGCATGTTGTAGCCTGAAACGTTGCTGTTTGAGGAATTGGACCCATGTTTTGCTGAATAAAGGTCTATTTTAAAGAATCTTGGAAGCTGGAGGACATTGTTTATTTGCTGACTTTGGGGTCTGGTAAACCACCTCCGTTTGCTCATAATTAGTGCTGTGCCCACACCTGAATTTGTAAGTACAGTAAAAGCAGTGGACTTGCCAGTGAGGCTTTTTCCAGCCATTTACAACAAGATCCCTTGCAATCCTCCTCTATACTGTTACTCTGTTTTTAGTCTAGAGTTCCCACCTATTTATCTTCTTTTTAAGCCATCCGAACTGGCTGCAAGATTGTTGTTCTTTCTTCAGAAGCTTATAGATTTGATCTCTAAAAATATACAGGAAACAAAAAAAATAATTAGTATAGTGGTTAAGAGACAAACTATTCTGGGGATATATACTTGACTTGCTGTTAAGACAGATGCTATCTTACACAGTGACAATGTGGGCGCTTGATTGACAGGTATGATTGTGTATGGCATTGGTGACTATACAACAATAAAAGGCCTTTAGTTCTTTAACTTAAGTTTTTCACATGTACTAATTTTGGAGTTAAAGGGACAGTCTAGTTAAAATTAAACTTTCATGATTCAGATAGGCCATGCAATTTTAAACAACTTTCCAATTTAATTGTATCATAAAATTTGCGTTGTTCTCTTGGTATTCTTTGTTGAAAGCTCAACCTAGGTAGACTCATATGCTATTTTCTAAGCCATTAAAGGCCACTTCTTATCTCAGTGCATTTTGACAGTTTTTCACAGCTAGACAGAGTTTGTCCATGTGTGTCCCATAGATAACATTGTGCTCACTTCCGTGGTGTTATTTATGAGTTAGTACTGATTGGCTAAAATGCAAGTCTTTCAAAAGAACTGAGATAAGGGGGCACTCTGCATAGGCTTAGATACAAGGTAATCACAGAGACCTATATATATATATATATATATATATATATATATATATATATATATATATATATATATATATATATACAACTGTGTTGGTTATGCAAAACTGGGTCCTCTTCTCTTCTCTATTTACACTTCTTCACTGGGTAAACTTATCAACAGCTGTGGCTGTTCAACTACCACCTCTATGCTGACGATACCCAAGTCTACCTTTCTACCCCTGCACTCTCTCCTTCTGTCAATTCTCACATCAGCGACTGCTTATTTGGCATTTCCTCCTGGATGGCCTCTCAACGCCTAAAAATAACATGTTCAAGACTGAACTACTTCTAATCCCCCCCCCTCTAACTCTACTACAGTTTCTAATTTTTCCATTACTGTTGGAGGCAACACTATCTCCCCATCACCCTCAGTCCACTGCCTCGGAGTCACACTTGACTCAAATCTGTCCTTCATTCCCCACATCTAAACTGCTAATCCACTCCCTGGTAATTTCCAGACTTGACTACTTTAATAACTAAAAGACTATCTGGAATCCCTCTCTCCCACCTCTCTCCCCTTCAATCTATCCTAAATGCATCTGCCAGGCTGATCCACCTCTCTCGACGCTCCGTTTCTGCTGCACCTCTCTGTGAGTCCCTTCACTGGCTCCCCATTCATAGCAGAATTAAATTCAAAATTCTCACCCTGACCTACAAAGACCTCACTAATGCTGCCCCACCCTACCTGTCCTCACATATCAACAAATATACTCCAGCCCGCCATCTAAGATCCAACAATGACCTTCTCCTTGCGTCCTCTACCATCACCTCCTCTCATGCTAGACTACAGGACTTCTCTCCTGCTGCACCAACCCTCTGCACCAACCCTCTGGAACGCACTTCCTTGAGCTGTCAGACTCTCCCCTAACCTCTGCTCCTTTAAACGTTCCCTAAAGACCTTTTGGTTCAGGGAAGCCTATCAACAAATGAACTTCACTAACCTCACTTATATCATTCTCACCTTTGAAGTCCCCACCTCCTGTTTCCCATCCTCCTACCCATCTAGATTGTAAGTTCCCATGGGAATAGGGCCCTCAATTCCCCCTGTATTTGTCTGTAAAATGTTGTCTTTTATTGTATTGTTTCTCAGTTGTACTTTTATCCTTGTACCCATGGGGGGGGTAGTTATCAAGCCGTCAACCTCAAATACGCTGGAATTCCGCAGTGTATTTGTGGCGAGGCTGATACGCCTTAGTTATCAAAGACTAGAGACCGGCAAAAGTAGAATTTTGTGACGTAAGCTTCGATCCGCCGGACTCCGTCCGACACAGATCGATTCTTACGTCACTCCAGATGTACCGCGGCACAATCTCACTACTTTTGCTAGTTATCAAAAAACTAGCAGATACGCTCGGCACTTTTACGGCCCAGCGTACCTGGTTTTCGAACCGCCACCCTGGAGGCGGCGGATCCCATAGGAATCAATGGGAGTCTGACCATAGCGAAAGTACAAGTTCGCTGCTGACAGACATCCCATTCATTCCTATGGGAGCTGTCTACACCTAACACCCTAACATGTACCCCGAGTCTAAACACCACTAATCTGCCCCCCCTACACCGCCGCAACTAAATAAATGTATTACCCCCCAAACCGCCGCTCCTGGAGCCCACCGCAAGCTACTCTATACATATTAACCCCTAAACCGCCGCTCCCGGAGCCCACCGCCACCTACATTATACCTAGTAACCCCTATCCTGCCCCCCCTATACCGTCGCCCTCTATAATAAATGTATTAACCCCTATCCTGCTGATCCCGCACCTCGCTGCAACTAAATAAATAGTTTAACCCCTAAACCGCCGCTCCCTGACCCCCGCAACCTATAATAAATGTATTAACCCCTATCCTGCCCCCCACTACACCGTCGCCACTGTAATAAAATTATTAACCCCTAAACCTAAGTCTAACACTAACCCTAACACCCCCCTAACTATAATATTAATTAAATAAATCTGAATAATATTTCTATTATTAACTAAGTTAATCCTATTTAAAACTAAATACTTACCTTTAAAATAAACCCTAATCTAGCTACAATATAAATAATAATTATATTGTAGCTATCTTAGGATTTATTTTTATTTTACAGGCACCTTTCAATTTATTTTAGCTAGGTACAATAGCTATTAAATAGTTATTAACTATTTAATAGCTTACCTAGCTAAAATAAAGAGAAATTAACCTGTAAAATAATAACTAACCTAAGTTACAATTACACCTAACACTACACTATACTTTAATAAATTATTCCTATTTAAAACTAAATACTTACCTGTAAAATAAACCCTAATATAGCTACAATATAAATAATAATTATATTGGAGCTATCTTAGGATTTATATTTATTTTACAGGTAACTTTGTATTTATTTTAGCTAGTTAGAATAGTTATTAAATAGTTATTAACTATTTAATAACTACCTAGCTAAAAGAAATACAAAATTAACTGTAAAATAAATCCTAACCTAATTTACAATTAAACCTAACACTACACTATCATTAAATAAATTAAATAAACTACCTACAAATAACTACAATTAAATACAATGATATAAACTAACTAAAGTACAAAAATAAAAAAAGCTAAGTTACAAAAAATAAAAAAAATAAGTTACAAACATTTAAAAACATATTACAACAATTTAAAGCTACTTACACCTAATCTAAGCCCCCTAATAAAATAACAAACCCCCCCCCAAAATAAAAAAATGCCCTACCCTATTCTACATTAAAAAAGTTCAAAGCTCTTTTACCTTACCAGCCCTTAAAAGGGCCATTTGGGGGGGCATGCCCCAAAGTTCAGCTCTTTTGCCTGTAAAAGAAAAATACAACCCCCCCCAACATTAAAACCCACCACCCACATACCCCTAATCTAACCCAAACCCCCCTTAAAATAACCTAACACTAATCCCCTGAAGATCATCCTACCTTTAGTTGTCTTCACTCAGCCGAGCCACCGATGGAACTGAAGAGGACATCCGGACCAGCAGAAGTTATCCTCCAAGGGGCGCTGAAGAAATCTTCCATCCGATGAAGTGATCCTCCAAGCGGCGCTGAAGAAATCTTCCATCCGGGCGAGGTCATCTTCCAAGAGGCGCTGAAGAAGTCTTCTATCCGGGCGAGGTCAAAGTCGAAGCCGGGTCTTGAATCTTCATCCCGTCAACGCGGAACATCCTTCTTTCCCGACGAACTACCGACGAATGAAGGCTCCTTTAAGGGACGTCATCCAAGATAGCGTCCCTTCAATTCTGATTGGCTGATAGGATTCTATCAGCCAATCGGAATTAAGGTAGGAAAAATCTGATTGGCTGATGAAATCAGCCAATCAGATTCAAGTTCAATCTGATTGGCTGATTGGATCAGCCAATCGGATTGAACTTGAATCTGATTGGCTGATTTCATCAGCCAATCAGATTTTTCCTACCTTAATTCCGATTGGCTGATAGAATCCTATCAGCCAATCGGAATTGAAGGGACGCCATCTTGGATGACGTCCCTTAAAGGAGCCTTCATTCGTCGGTAGTTCGTCGGGAAAGGAGGATGTTCCGCGTTGGCGGGATGAAGATTCAAGACCCGGCTTCGACGATGACCTCGCCCGGATAGAAGACTTCTTCAGCGCCTCTTGGAAGATGACCTCGCCCGGATGGAAGATTTCTTCAGCGCCGCTTGGAGGATCACTTCATCGGATGGAAGATTTCTTCAGCGCCCCTTGGAGGATAATGTCTGCCGTTCCGGATGTCCTCTTCAGTTCCATCGGTGGCTCGGCTGAGTGAAGACAACTAAAGGTAGGATGATCTTCAGGGGATTAGTGTTAAGTTATTTTAAGGGGGGTTTGGGTTAGATTAGGGGTATGTGGGTGGTGGGTTTTAATGTTGGGGGGGGGTTGTATTTTTCTTTTACAGGCAAAAGAGCTGAACTTTGGGGCATGCCCCCACAAATGGCCCTTTTAAGGGCTGGTAAGGTAAAAGAGCTTTGAACTTTTTTAATGTAGAATAGGGTAGGGCATTTTTTTATTTTGGGGGGGTTTGTTATTTTATTAGGGGGCTTAGATTAGGTGTAAGTAGCTTAAAATTGTTGTAATATGTTTTTAAATGTTTGTAACTTATTTTTTTATTTTTTGTAATTTAGCTTTTTTTATTTTTTGTACTTTAGTTAGTTTATATCATTGTATTTAATTGTAGTTATTTGTAGGTAGTTTATTTAATTTATTTAATGATAGTGTAGTGTTAGGTTTAATTGTAAATTAGGTTAGGATTTATTTTACAGGTAATTTTGTATTTCTTTTAGCTAGGTAGTTATTAAATAGTTAATAACTATTTAATAACTATTCTAACTAGCTAAAATAAATACAAAGTTACCTGTAAAATAAATATAAATCCTAAGATAGCTCCAATATAATTATTATTTATATTGTAGCTATCTTAGGGTTTATTTTACAGGTAAGTATTTAGTTTTAAATAGGAATAATTTATTAAAGTATAGTGTAGTGTTAGGTGTAATTGTAACTTTCTCTTTATTTTAGCTAGGTAAGCTATTAAATAGTTAATAACTATTTAATAGCTATTGTACCTAGTTAAAATAAATTGAAAGGTGCCTGTAAAATAAAAATAAATCCTAAGATAGCTACAATATAATTATTATTTATATTGTAGCTATATTAGGGTTTATTTTAAAGGTAAGTATTTAGTTTTAAATAGGATTAACTTAGTTAATAATAGAAATATTATTTTAGATTTATTTAATTAATATTTTAGTTAGGGGGGTGTTAGGGTTAGTGTTAGACTTAGGTTTAGGGGTTAATAATTTTATTACAGTGGCGACGGTGTAGTGGGGGGCAGGATAGGGGTTAATAAATTTATTATAGGTTGCGGGGGTCCGGGAGCGGCGGTTTAGGGGTTAAACTATCTATTTATTTGCGGCGAGGTGCGGGATCAGCAGGATAGGGGTTAATAACTTTATTATAGAGGGCGACGGTATAGAGGGGGCAGGATAGGGGGTACTAGGTATAATGTAGGTGGCAGCGGTGTCCGGGAGCGGCGGTTTAGGGGTTAATACATTTATAAGACTTGCGGCAGGGTCTAGGAGCGGCGGTTTAGGGGTTAATACATTTATAAGACTTGCGGCGGGGTCTAGGAGCGGCGGTTTAGGGGTTAGTAACTTTATTTAGTTGCGGGAGGCTCCAGGGGCGCCGGTATAGGGGGTATAACAGTGTAGTTTAGTGTGAGTGCTTAGTGACAGGCTAGCAAGAAAGCTGTCAAACAGCCGAAGAGCAGCGAGATCGGATGTGTGATAACTCTCACAGTCCGCTGCTCATCGCCCCGCGGCTTTTTGACAGCTTTTTTTGATAACTTAGGCGTATTTTTTCAGGTCCGCGGCGGCGAAGGTAGGCGAGCTTAGGCGGGCGTATTGGGCCGGCGAAGGCAGGAAAGTAGATAACTACCCCCCATGGGCAGCGCAGCGGAATCTGTTGGCGCTTTATAAATAAAGAATAATAATAATAGAGAGATTATATAAAAACTATAAGCATTTTGTAGTAGACTGTCCCTTTAAAGAGGCTACATAACTTTTTTAATAGCTAGTATATTGCAAACTTGCTCAATAAAGTGTTATGGGGCTAAAGAGCTCTAAAATAATTGCCACTAGAATGTCCCTTTGTTTGGCAAGGAATCCCTTTGTTTGAAGATAATCACAATAGCTTACAGAAAGACATACTTATATTAAAAAGGACATGGAAGTTATGGTATGCAGATGGTTTCCAGTTTACTACAGCACAACACTTTGCAGCACAAATAAGTAAAAAATAGCTGATTTAATGTTTTTATTATCAGTTAATCTGTGTTATGCGCATGCACTGGGTGTGAGTGGGTACCATTTGGTACATATGCTTAGTGCAAGGAGTATACTTACCAATCAGTAAGCTTGTTAGTGCAGAGGTCTGCATAGTCTGTGTGTACACAGTGCTGATTTGGTGTTTGCTGCCTATATTAACCTTTTAACACGAATTTTACGGAATACAACGTCCTAACTGATTGGCTTTCCTGAAGCCACTGGCGCTTCCCTGATGGGATCGTGGTCTGGAGGGCGTGACTAGCATCATAGGGACACCCCCCTAACGCAATCCCATCATTGAAATCTCGTGATCATGTGCATGATCGCGAGATTTAAATTTGTTTACATTGGAACAGTTGGTCTGATGTAGACACATTAACCCAGGCACAAAAGGGATAACACTGCTTAGTAGCAGCTGCTGCACACAAGTATGATGTGTCTGTACCAGAATATTACTATTGTTTATGTCCCGTTAAAGGGACTGTCTACACCAGAAGTTTTATTGTTTTAAAAGATAGATAATCCCTTAATTACCCATTCCCCAGTTTTGCATAACAAACACAGTTATATTAATACACTTTTTACCTGTGATTACCTTGTATCTAAGCATCTTCTGACAGCCCCTTGATCACATGACTTTTTATTTATTATCTATTGACTTGCATTTGAGCCAATTAGTGCAGTGTCTTCCATAAGACATGGGCTTGATCACAATTCTATATGGTTCACATGAACTGTTGTGAAAAGCTAATAAAAAAGCATGTGATAGGAGGCTGTCTGTAGTGACTTAGAAACAGGCAGACATTTAGAGGTTTAAATGTTATAAAGTATATTAATATATCAATGTTGGTTGTGCAAAGCTGGGGGATGGGTAGTAAAGGCATTATGTATCTTTTTAAATAATAACAATTTTAGTATTGACTGTCCCTTTAATTTTAACAAAGCTAAAATATATTTTTTGCTAAAACTCAGTAAGATTAAGAAGGTTCCATAATGTACACAGACACACACATCTATATATTTGTTAAAGGGACACTAAAGTCACAATTAAACATTCATGATTCAGATAAAGCATACAATTTTAAAACACTTTCCAATTTACTTTTTACTTTTGTCACATTTGTTCTTCTAGTATCTTTTGTTGAAGAGTAAACATTGTTAGTCTTATAGAAGTTTAGGCATGACATATATTTAGTGTTCTATACTTAGTTTCAGCTTTTGTAACAATAACCTAAATTACAAGTTGTGCAGTACAGCTATAAAGCTATAAATTGGCCTTTGCGCACGGAATGGCAGGTCACCTGTATTACAAGTTTCGGCGGTACAGCTATACCGCAAGCGTTTTAGCCTATACCGCAACTCTCCATTTCGCAATCAAAATATGGCTTTTGAATATGAAATTTTCAGGTCACCCATATTACAAGTTGTTCGGTCAGGTTTTTATGCTAGCGTTACAGTTTATACCACAATGGTCCATTCCGCTATCAAAGACCAGAAGTTATAGATTTTGCGAAACAAAAATGTTTCACAAAACTCATAACAAAAATGTTACAAAGTACACTAACACCCATAAACAACCTATTAACCCCCAAACCACCATCCCCCCACATCGCAAATACTATAATAAACCTATTATCCCCTAATTTGCCGCCCACCCACATTGTGACTACCTAAATTAAAGTATTAACCCCTAATCCGCCACCCCCCGCATCACCAACACTAAATAAACCTATTAACCCTTAAACCACCGCCCCCACATTGCTATTAATAAAATAAACCTATTAACCCCTAAACCGCCGACCCCCCACTTTGCAACTGCTTAAATAAACCTATTAACTTGTAAGCCACCGACCCCGTTCATCGAGACACATTAAATTAAATTATTAACCCCTAAACCTAACACCTGCTAACTTTAAATTAAAGTTACAATACAACTACCTTAAATTAAATAAAAACCAGTGAAATAAAAAATAAAATAAGATTAAACTATAAATAAACCTAACATTACTATTCTAAAAAACTCAAACTAAAAAAATATAATTTACAAAATTAAAAAATCCTAACACTACAAAAAAATAAAAAAAATAACATTACAAAAAACCCTCTAAAATTACAAAAAATAATAAACGAAATTATCCAAAATAATAAGAATTAAACCTAATCTAATACCCCTATAAAAACAAAAAGGCCACCCCAAAATAAAAACACCCCCTAATCTAACAATAACCTACCAATAGCCCTTAAAAGAGCCTTTTGTAGGGCAGTGCCCTAAGTTAAACAGCTCTTTTACATTAGAAAATTACAAAGTACTCCCTAACAGTAAACCCCTCCCCAACCAGCCCCCCAAAATCAGCTCTTTAGTACCCATTTAAAAAAACAACACATAACACTAACCCTGAAATGGGTACTCACCATTCCTGAAGTCCATCTACTGAAATCCTATGGGCTGATTTGAACAGCTAATATGGTTTCAGTAGCTCTCATCCTATTGGCTGATTTGAAAATGTCAGCAAATAGGAATGCAAGCCAAGGTACCCCCAAACGGGTACCTTGCATTCAATCTTCAGTGTGCGTCAACAATCGCATGAAGAGGATCCTCCACACTGGATGGTTATGCAGCTGCCTTTGAACCGGATGAAGATAGAAGATGTCCCAGCACTGGATGAAGATGGAGTCATCTGGAAGAAGACCTTCCCCGCCGGACTTCAGGAATGGTGAGTACCTATTTCTGGGTAAGTGTTAGGTTTTTTTTGGTGTTTTTTTTTCTTTAGATTAGGGATTTTTTTTTTTTTTAAAGGGCACTAAAAAGCTGATTGTCCTTTTAGGGTCAATGCCCATACAAATGCTCCTTTAGGGGCAAAGGGTAGCTAAGGTTTTTTTAGAGTTAGGTTTTTTTTTAATTTTGAGGGGGTTGTTTGGGTGAGGGTTGGTTTTTTACCGTTAGGCGGTACTTTGTAAGTTTTTAATGTAAAAGAGCTGTTTAACTTAGGGCAATGCCCTACAAAAGGCCCTTTAAAGTGCTTTTGATAGTTTAT
Source organism: Bombina bombina (assembly GCF_027579735.1). NCBI lineage: Eukaryota > Metazoa > Chordata > Amphibia > Anura > Bombinatoridae > Bombina > Bombina bombina. Next base: position 1,289,660,753 of record NC_069499.1, on the reverse strand, counting down.
TGTTAGATTAGGGGGTGTTTTTATTTTGGGGTGTTTTTTTTGTTTTTATAGGGGTATTAGAATAGGTTTAATTTTTATTATTTTGATAATTTCGTTTATTATTTTTTGTAATCTTAGATTTTTTTTTATTTTTTGTAATGTTATTTTTTTTATTTTTTAGTAGTGTTAGGATTTTTTAATTTTGTAATTTAGAACTTTTTATTTTTAGTTTATTTTAGTTTTTTAAACTAGTTATGCTTATTTATAGCTTAATTATTTCACAGGTAAGTTTTTATTTTAAGGAAGTTATATTGTAACTTTAATTTAAATTTAGCAGGAGTTTGGTTTAGGGGTTAATAGTTTAATTTAGTGTGTCGGGATTGGGGGACGGTTTAGGCGTTAATAGGATTATTTTAGTAGTGGTGATGTGGGGGTCGGCGGTTTAGGAGTTAATAGCTTTATTTTATTAGTAGCGATGTGGGGGTCGGCAGTTCAGGGATTAATAGGTTTATTATAGTAGTTGCGATGTGGTGGGTCGGCGGTGTAGGGGTTCATAGGTTTATTTAGGTTTTAGTGATGTTGGGGGGGCGGTTTTGGGGTTAATAACTTAATTTAGTGTCAGCAATGTCGGGAGGTGGCAGATTAGGGTTTTTTAGACTAGGGGTTTATGTTAGGGTGTTAGGTTTTTACATAACTTTCTTGTCCCCATAGACATCAATGGGGATTGCATTATAGCGATCGCCATTCCGCAACCGCATATCCATTGATATGATTAGGGTTTTTTAGACTAGGGGTTTATGTTAGGGTGTTAGGTTTTTACATAACTTTCTTGTCCCCATAGACATCAATGGGGATTGCATTATAGCGATCGCCATTCCGCAACCGCATATCCATTGATATCTACGGGGGGGATACGTGCACAAGCACATCAAGTCAGGACTTGGCTTTTGTGCGGTATGGAGCTTATCGCACCTTATCGCACAACACAAGAAGGTTTTTCTGTAACTTGTAATGGCAGCACTATGTAAAGTGCGGTACCACTACATTTTTAGCGTTATTTACACACTGGGTATAGCGCATAACTCGGTAATCTCGGTGAATGTTTGTAGCAATGTTATACATTGTTACAAACACTTCTGTCATAGAGCTAACATTGGAACAATTTTTAAAATAGCATGCCCTTTCTGAATTTTAACTTTAATGTTCCTTTAACTAAAACAACAATCAAATCATTTTAAATAAAACTCAGCACATAATATTTCCTTAAGTGTTTTGTGAGACTAAAAAAAGCCAGTAGATTTATTCAGAATAGTACTGAGTCATTTTCAGTCTCTAGGATTCAGTATAAACATTACATTTTTCTCATGTCATACCAGCTATATTTCCCATGGCATTACAGCTGTGATAAGTTCACATAACTTTAGGGTAATGGAATAAAAATAGATATCTTCTGATTTTTATGCTGACATTTATTGTAGTCTTGTCTCAATTTCAAATTCAACATTTTAAATAGAAGTAAAATAAAGACTTTGGGCTCCATTTATTAAGCAGTGGTTGCTACTTCAGAGTCTCATCTTTTTAGGCTCGCCTATAAGACCGCTGCTCCTTAACCTGTTTGCACCTAAAAGGTTGTGGATTTAAATCATTCTGATCCAATATGATTGGGATGATCGACAGCCCCTACTAACGTCTGATTGGCAGCCAGTGAGCAAGGAGGCGGCATTGCACAATCATGTCCGCTCAACATTTGATAAATGGGGCCCTTTGTGTTTAATCTTACTGCTTTTACCATTCATTGGACAAATTCACTAAGAACAAAAACCCAAGTCTAAACAACCCTAATCTGCCACCCCTGACATCGCTGACACTTAAATAAAGTTATTAAACCCTAATCTGCCGCTCCCAACATTGCCGCCACTAATAAAAGTTATTAACCCCTATTCTGCCGCTCCCCGACATTGCCGCCACTATAATAAAGTTTTAAACCCCTATTCCCCACACCCCAACATCGCTGACACTATAATAAAGATATTAACCAGGTAAAAGAGCTGATTACTATGGGGCAATGCCCCGCAAAAGGCCCTTTTAAGGGCTATTTGTAATTTAGTATAGGGTAGGGAATTTTTTTTATTTTGGAGGGCTTTTTTATTTTATTAGGGGGATTAGATTAGGTGTAATTAGTTTAAAATTCTTGTAATTCTTTTTTTATTTTCTGTAATTTAGTGGGGGGGGTTTTCCCGTAATTTAGTTTATTTCATTTAATTGTAATTAATTGTAGGTAGATTAGGTAATTAGTTTAATGATAGTGTAGTGTTAGATATAATTGTAACTTAGGTTAGGGTTTATTTTACAGGTAATTTTGTACTTATTTTAGCTAGGTAGTTATTAAATAGTTAATAACTATTTCATAACTAGTCTACCTAGTTAAAATAAATATAAACCCTAAGCTAGCTACAATGTAATTATTAGTTATATTGTAGCTAGCTTAGGGTTTATTTTATCGGTAAGTATTTAGTTTTAAATAGGATTAATGTAGTTAATTATGTTAAATTTATTTTGTCTAATTTAAATTATACTTAAGTTAGAGAGGGGTTAGACTTAGGGTTAGACTTAGGTTTAGGGGTTAATAAATTTATTATAGTAGCAGCGACGTTGGGGTCGGAAGATTAGGGTTTAATAAATGTAGGTAGGTGTCGGCGATGTTGGGGGGGGGCAGATTAGGGGTTCATAGGTATAATGTAGGTGGCAGCGATGTCCGGTCGGCAGATTAGGGGTTAAATAAAATTTATTTTAGTGTTTGCAATGTGGGGGGGCCTCTGTTTAGGGGTTAATAGGTAGTTTATGGGTGTTAGTGTACTTTTTAGCACTTTAGTTAAGAGCTTTATGTTTTGGCGTTAGCCCATAAAACTCTTAACTACTGACTTTTAAATGCGGTAGGAGTCTGGACAGGAGAGGGTCTACCGCTCACTTCTTCCAAGACTCATAATACCAGCGTTAGGCAAATCCCATTAAAAAGATAGGATACGCAATTGACGTAAGGGGATTTGTGGTAGCCTTGAATAGCGGAAAAAAAGTGAGCGGTACACCTGTACCTGCCAGACCCGTAATACCAGTGGGCGGTAAAAAGCAGCGTTAGGACCCCTTAACGCTGCTTTTTTTATCCTAACACCAAACTCGTGATCTAGCCGAAAGTTTTTGAATATAACACTTTGAATACCAACCACTTAGGCAATACGCTCAGATGTTAGTTCTCCATATATAATATAACACTTATCAGAATATCAGCTAATCTAATAATATCCTCTGATGTCAACACTCTCTAATAAATTATATCATTCAATATGATTACATCTGTAACAGTAAAGGATGGCGCAGCCGGTTTGCCGGCAAAACATGTAAAAAGAAAGGGAGGCTTTTTAGATGTGATATGTACAAATTATGGCTAATAATTGAACTATTTATAATATAGTTATGGTGAATATAAGAAGCAGATGAAACAAAAAGAAACTCATGGCATAACATAGCGCTTAACAAGGGATATGAACACGCTGTATATGCAGTTTTATTTTTGAGACCATAATTGATTACTGATTGATTATTGATTTGAGAACAAAAATTGTGGAAAAGCATGAATAATCTCAAGATTATAAGTCCATCTCCAGAGATCTCAATGTTCCTGTGTCCACTGTGCGCAACATTGTCAAGAAGTTTACAGCCCATGGCACTGTAGCTAATCTCTCTGGACGTGGATGAAAGAGAAAAATTGATCAAAGATTCCAACAAAGTATTTTTCTAATGGTGGATAAAGAACCTCAATCAACTTCCAGACAAAGTCAAGCTGACCTTCAGGCACAGGGTACAAATGTGTCAGCTTGCACTATACATCACCATCTGAATGAAAAGGGTCGCTATGGTAGGAGACCAGGGAGGACCCCACTGCTGACACAGAAACATAAAAAAGCCAGATTGGAGTTTGCCAAAACTTACCTCAGGAAACCAAAATCCCTTTCTCATAGCATTGCAGTAAAGGAACTCCCGCTACTATATCTCTCCAAATGGAGAGGGACTTTCTTATATAAGAACACAACAGAGTTCATTCAATATCGTTTTTAGATACAAGGCTGCTACATTCTTTAATTTTTATTTTTAACATTGTATAGATTGTCATAAAATTGATACATTTCTTATATCAGACTGATTTTTAAGATTGCATAACTTTGCCAATTTGTGATATTGTTGGTCGGATCCCCAATATAATAGAGAGATGTCTCTAATAATTATTTTATATAAGTGTCTATATGAAAATGTTTTAACCTTTATTAAAAATAATCAAAAATGTATCCAGTGTGTTTAGAGTAAATAATTTCTTACACTCAATGCACCACTAATTAATTAATGCAATTATAGCAGATTAACACAAAACACTACCCCCCAAGATCTTTAGCTTTTAGCGCCCTTACTATCCACACTTTTCTAAGGTTATCACTGTTGCTTAGATTGAAGGATCTGAGCATACCCAGTAAGGTGTTTGATCTCCTCCCCCGACACTAGCGCACTATTTCACTCACTCTTTTCAAGAATGTGCTGTGGACAGACGAAACAAACTTACAGTTTTTTGGTAAAGCTCATTATTCTACTGTTTTTAGAAAATAAATGAGGCTTTTAAAGAAAAGAATACAGTCCCTACAGTCAAACATGGTGTAGGTTCACTGATGTTTTTGGGTTGTTTTGCTGCTTCAGGCACTGGATGTCTTGACTGTGTGCATGGCATTATGAAATTTGAAGACTACCAAAGAATTCTGTGGTGCAATTTAGGGCCCATTGTCAGAAAGTTCGGTCTCCATCAGAGGTTGTGGGTCTTATAGCAGGACAATCACCCAAAACACACGTCAAAAAGTATCCAGAAATGGTTTAAGACAAAGCGCTGACGAGTACTGAACTGCTCAGCAATGAGTCCAGATCTCAATCCCATAGAGCACCTGTGGAGATATTTAAAAACAAGAGTTGGGAAAAGGAACCCTTCCAATCTGAGAGACCTGGAGCAGTTGGCGAAAGAAGAGTGGGCTAAAATTCAATAGAGAGGTTTAAGAAACTCATTAATGGTTACAGGAAGCGATTGATTTTAGTTATTTTTTCCAAGGGGTGTGCTACCAAATATTAAATTGATGGTGCCAATAATTTTGTCCAGTCCATTTTTGGAGTTTTGCATGGACTATGTCAGATTTGGCTTTTTTTTCTCCACTTGTTTGTGTCATACCAATACAAACAAAAGAAATAAACATGAGAATGTCTAAACATTTGTAATTGCAACAATTTTCTGGGTGAAGTGGTTCATTATCTGACAGGCTTCACCCGCTACTGCGCCCAGTTATATATTAGACACCTTAAAACCCTAAATAAGATAGAGACTTATCATTAAAGTAGCTTCCCACTAAAGTCACATTAAAAAAAATAGCTTTATTCCACAACCACATACAACAAACCAATTTTTCAGTGATCATACGCTTGTTGAATGCTTAAATATTTTAGAATACGAAGTTTAATTACGTGCAGTAAATAAGGTAGTATTTGTGTTTTTATTTTGTTAAAATCAGTGGGGGCTTTTCGGTTACTGATGCATGCTTTGAGGGTTCAATAACGTCCCAGCAACTAAATGCATTCCTTAAAGAAACACTTTTCTGTATTTGGACCACATTGGATCATGGTACTTGGAGTTTCAGGGAGATTGCATTCCATTTGCTGGCATCAGGGAGCAGCTATTACAATCAGGGAGACTCCCTGAACTTCAGGGAGAGTTGGGATGTCTGCTGTATACATCTATATTTACATACATACATATACAGGTATACCTCACTTTACAGCGCTTCACTTTACAGCGCTTCGCTAATACAGCGCTTTGTGGAGCTGAAGTTTATCCTCCAAGGATTTTGAAACAGTGCTGTAATCTTTGTGAGATTGTGAGAAAAGTAACTGGCACCATTTTGTTGTGCACAGTTCACTCTGTTTACAGCATTACAGTGCAATCAGTGTTATAGTCTAGGCAAATTATACTACAGTAATTGTCACTATTTTACAGGTACAGTATTTATTGGATACTAATTGAATACTGTGCAGTGCTAGTGTTAAACTAAACCTAGCACTATTGCACCCCTAATATATGTTAGTTCAAACATGTTTTCAAGTCTTTAAACACACTGGCAAGTGCAAATAAAGCTAAAACTGCCTTGTTTCACTTTAAGGCGGTTTTCACTTTACAGCGGGGCTCCGGTCCCTAATCCGCTGTATGAGCAGGGTATACCTGTACATCATTAGCCATGTATTGTTATGTATCTCTATGTTAAAGCCCTTTGCCTGTCTATTCTTTTTTCTAAAACCTGAGATCTCATATATTTGAGGCCTTATGTGTGCAATATTTTTTTTAAATCATTTTTATTAGATAGTGTTATTATGAGTGTATCTATACTTTGTAATGTATTTTAGATGTGTTCTGTGCAATTTTTTGTTTTGCGAAACATTTAACCAGAGCTCTGAAGACGCGGTAATAATTCCATTGTAAATTGTGATTGTGCTTAATTGATCGCGTTTACTATCAACTCGTAATACAAGCAGTAAGCCCGATGTGCGCAAACCTCTGCTATAAACCCCTTATTGCTCACGCACAAACATTTGCGCTCCACTGGTAATCTGCCCCTATGTAAGTATAAAATGCATTGGTTTGCAGTTGTTATCTGCTAATGTCACATAAGGAAATAATCTGCAGTCTGCATTTCAGCTCTGAAAATGAGAAACTCCACAATTTTCTGAGTTAAAGGGACAGTACACTGAAAAATAGTTTTTCGCTTAATGTGTTTACAATTGCTTTTTTTACCAACTGCAGAGAAAAAAAATGTATGAAAAATAGCTTTTTATGTTTTTTTGTGTATATTAAAGCTCTGATTTTGTGTTTTGAAGCCACAACCTAATAAAATAGGTTGAGCTTGTAGGTATAATCAGATCTCATTACTGTATCACACTGTGTACATATACCTGCTTCTTTATCTTATATCTATACATAAAACAATCACCAGTACTTAGAGAGAACAATGGAAAATCAACATTATATTACCTTATCTCTGCTATATGCCACTGGGAGTATAATTTCTTCTGCTGGCTGTGTTTACAAAGCTTATCTATAGCTGGGACCTGCGGCCACAAACTTTCAGAATAGGTGGGGATACCACATGCTAAATCAACTATTTCAAATGACAAAATAAAAGGGTAAAGGAGCTACTTGTAAACAATTAAATACACTCCAGCAGGTAAAGTGGATCATTGGGAACAAATTAAAGGGGAGAAATTTTTTGAGTAAACTGTCCCTTTAAATTACATGTTAAGGGGGCAAAATGAATAATGAAAGCAAACAGCAAAGTTGTTTTATTAAGTATAACTAAATATTTTAGGTAAAAATATCTCAAGGGGGTCACTATCCCTTTACCTGAGTTGAGCCTGAGGGCACCAAAAGTACAAATCAAGCCCAGTGTATAAAATATATTACATGATTACTTTTATGAAAGATCATACATTTACACAAGCTTCATGTGCAAACAATCAGGTAGATTACGAGTTGTGCATTCGTCTTTTAACGCTGAAAAAAATGGTAATTTCAGCATTAAAACAGCAACGCAGCCATTACAAGTCTTGTCGGTATAACTGTGCCGGAAACCTTTTAGCCTGTAACACAACATCAGTCCCGCACGAGTTTTGCGTTGAGGCTAAAAAGCTTGCGTTACACCCTATAACGACAAGATCCATCTGAAAACTGTTACATAAAACTCATAACTAAACTGTTACAAAGTACACTAACACCTATAAACTAGCTATTAACCCCTAAACCGAGGCCCTCCCGCATAACAAATACTATATTAAACTTATTAACCCTTAATCTGCCACTCCCGACATCGCCACCACTAATAAAATGTATTAACCCCTATTCCACCGCTCCCGACATCATCACCACTATAAAGTTATTAACTCCTAAACCTTCACCCTCCCGAATAGCAAACACTATTTAAATATTATTAACCCCTAATCTGCCTTCGCCCACATCGCCCCCACTATACTAAAATTATTAACCCCCACACCGCTGCCACTGTAATAAACCTATTAACCCCTAAACCGCAAGCCCCCCACAATGAAATATACTAAACTATTAACCCCTTAACCGAAAGCCCCCACATCGCAATAAACTAATGCCCCCCTAACTTTATATTAAAATTCCAATTTCCCTATCTTAAATTAAATTAAAACTTACCTGTCAAATTAAAAAAACTAAGTTTAAACTAACAATTAAACTAATATAACTATTAAACTAAAATTTAACTAACTACCAATTAAACAAAACTAAAATACACATTAAAAAAATCATAACACTACTATAAAAATTACAAAGTATCTAATTACAAAAAATAAAAAATACTAAATCACAAAAAATAACAAACACTAAATTACGAAAAATAACAAACGGAATTATCAAAAGTAAAAAACAATTACACCTAATCTAATAGCCCTATAAAAATTAAAAAGCCCATCCAAAATAAAAAATACCCCTAGCCTACAATAAACTACCAATAGCCCTTAAAAGGGCCTTTTGTAGGGCATTGCCCTAAGTTAAACAGCTCTTTTACCTGTAAAAAAAATACAAAGACCCCCACAACAGTAAAACCCACCACCCAACCAACCCCCCAAAATAAAAACCCCCAACTCTAACAAAAACCTAAGCTACCCATTGCCCTGAAAAGGGCATTTGTATGGGCATTGCCCTTAAAAGGGCATTTAGCTCTTTTGCATTGTCCTGAAAAGGGCATTTAGCTCTTTTAAGAAAAGCCCAAACCCTAAACTAAAAAAAAACCCACCCAAAAAATTTGAGAGCTACTGAAAAGGTGAGAGCTACTGAAATCCTATTGGCATTTCAAAACAGCCAATAGGATGAGAGCTACTGAAATCCTTTTGACTTTTCAAATCAGCCAATAGGATGAGAGCTACTGAAATTATATTGGCGAATTTAAACAGCCAATAGAATTTCAGAAGCTCTCATCCTATTGGCTGTTTTGAATTTCCAAAATCAAATCAGCCAATAGGAATGCAAAGGACGCCAATTTTGAAAAGGCTCCCTTGCATTGAAGATTTAGTGTATGGCGGCGACCGTATGAAGTGGATGCTCCAGGATGGACCCGCTCCGCGCCCCCGGGATGAAGATAGAAGATGCTGCCTGGATGAAGATGGGGCCGCCGGGATGAAGATCCTTCAAGCAGGACTTCAGCAACTGTGAGTACCTAAAGAGGGGTTAGTGTTAGTGCAATGCCCTACAAAAGCCCCTTTTACGGCTATTAGTAGTTTATTATAGATTAGGATTTTAGTAGCTCTCATCCTATTGGCTGATTTGAATTTCCAAAATCAAATCAGCCAATAGGAATGCAAAGGACACCAATTTTGAAAAGGCTCCCTTGCATTGAAGATTTAGTGTATGGCGGCGACCGTATGAAGTGGATGCTCCAGGATGGACCCGCTCCGCGCCCCCGGGATGAAGATAGAAGATGCTGCCTGGATGAAGATGGGGCCGCCGGGATGAAGATCCTTCAAGCAGGACTTCAGCAACTGTGAGTACCTAAAGAGGGGTTAGTGTTAGTGCAATGCCCTACAAAAGCCCCTTTTACGGCTATTAGTAGTTTATTAAAGATTAGGTTTCTTTTATTTTGGGATGTTTTTTTTTAAAAAAAAAAATGGGTATTAGAATAGGAATAATTGTTATTATTTTGGATAATTCGTTTGTTAAATTTGTGTAATGTTTTTTTTGTTTTGGGGTGGGTTTTTCTTTTTAGAATAGCCATTTTTTATTTTTAAGGGCAATTCCCATACAAATGCCCTTTTCACGGCAATGGGTAGATTAGGTTTTACTTTATTTTTATTTTGTGGGTTTGGGGGGTGGGGTTTGTATACTGTTAGGGGGTGTTTGTTTTCTTTTGTAGAAAAAGCTGATATCTTTAGGGCAATGTCTTACAAAAGGCCCTTTTAAGGGCCCACAAAAGGCCCTTAGGTTTTATTTCACAGGTATGTATTTAGTTTTAAATAGGTATTATTCAGTTAATAATTGTAACTTTAATTTAGCTCTATTTTAATTATGTTAAAGTTAGGAGGTGTTAGGGTTAGGGTTATGGTTAGGTTTAGGGTTAGGGTTAGGTTTAGGGGTTGATATAGTTTAATTTAGGTTGTTGCGATGTGGGGGGCTGGCGGTTTAGGGGTTTATTTAGTAGTAGTGATGTGGGAGGCCAGTGGTATAGGGGTTAATAACTTTATTTAGTGGCGGCGATGTCGGGGAGTGGCTGAATAGGGGTTAATAGATTTATTATAGTGTGGGCGATGTTGGGGTGCAGGGGAATAAGAGTTAATAACTTTAGTATAGTGGTGGCGATATCGGGAGCGTCAGATTAGGGGTTAATAGATTTATTTAGGTGGCGGCGATATCAGGAGTGGCAGATTAGGGGTTAATAACTTTATGTAGGTATCGCGATGTCGGGCACAGCAGATTAGGGGTGTTTAGATGTGGGGTTTATGTTAGGGTGTTATGTTTAAACATAACTTTTTTCCCCCCTATAGACATCAATGGGGCTGCGTTACAGAGCTTTTCATTCCGCTATTGCAGGTGTTAGGTTTTTTTCTAACCGGCTTTCCTCATTGATGTCTATGGGGAAAGCGTGTACGAGCACGTCAAAACAGCGCACATGGCTGCTGTTTTCAAAACTTGTAATGGCTGCGCTAAAGAGGGTGAAATAACGCAACTTTTGTTGAGTTTGCTAAAAACCCTCTAGCGTACATAACTCGTAATCTACCTGAATGTAAAGTGAAATTTTAAAAAACAGCAAAAACTTACTTGTTTTTTTGCAAAGTTAGCACTTATAAATTCTCACTGCCTGGAACTATATAAGGGAGCAGACATGCTGAAAAGCTAGGATTCTGCCTCTTCTGAGCAGGGCCAGGAGCCTGACTTCCTGAATCTGTGAGTACCTATTTCGGGGATAGACTTTAATTTTTTGGGGTGTTTTTTCTTCTTCTTAGATTAGGGATTATTTTTTAATGGGCAGCAAAAGAGCTGAGTGCCCTTTAAAGGGCAATGCCCATACAAATTCCCCTTTAGGGGCAATGGGGATCTTAGGTGTTTTTAGGGGCTGATTTATTAAAGTGCAGACAGACATGATACGATGTAGCGTATCATGTCCGCCGCAAATTGATAAATGCCGACAGCATACACTGTCAGCATTTATCATTGCACAAGCAGTTCTTGTGCAATTGCGCCCACTGCAGATTGGCCGCTAGCAGCAGGTGTCAATCAGCCTGATTGTATAGGATCGGGCGGATTAATGTACGCAGTCTCAGAGCAGGCAGACAAGAACCTGAAGGCTCATGCGGAAAGAGGGACATCAAGCTTCATTCGGATCTTGATAATTCAGCCCCATAGACTTAGGTTTTTTATCTTGGGGGGCTGTGTGGGTGGGGGGGGGTTACTTTTAGGGGGTAATTAGTCGTTTATTAATTTAAAGGAGCTGATCGCTTTAGGGCAATGTCCTACAAAAGGCCCTTTTAAGGGCTATTGGTAGTTTAGTGCTAGTGGGTTTTTTTTAAAAAAATTAGGTCTTTTTTAATTTAATGGGCAGCAAAACACCTGTAACATCTGTGAATGCATCTACATTGCAGGACCAGGCGTTATCCACAAATCTAGGCCCCAGCTTCATTTTGGCATCACAAGAATAACAGTCTATGCATTGTAGGGTGCGAGTCACCACTACTACAACCAGCATTAGAGCCATATCAATTTGGACCTTCTGAAGCCCCAAATCAAGGCCCTGGCTCAACAGAGGCCTACCCGACAAATTCATACAAGAATGCTGTAACACAAGGACTTACCATGCATATCCAATAAGGTACCTTTACCATACTTTACTAACACAAGGCTAAAATATAATGTTTACCTCATATGCAATTCCCTAAGTTTTATGTGTAGAGTCTATATGCTTTAACTTGAGCTAATCTGAAATCTTTCAAGCCCTGCCATCACATCTAACCTGAATATAACACGCCTATATCTACAATACTACAACATTACCTTAAGGTCAGACTAATATACAGCTAAAGCTGCTCCAACATAATATACTCTTTCATAACACACCCACTGAGGGTCATATATACAGAACCGTCTTTAACACAGGGCAAAAGGGGCAGCTGCCCAGGGCCCAGTTGCTGTTGAGGGGCCCAAGAGTCCTAAAAAAAAAATAAAAAAAAATGGTTCATACCAGACTGCTGATTTGACATGGGGAACATACATATTCATTCATAATACTGTCACAGTAAAAAGTACTCTGCTTATTTTTTTTAAACTGTGCCAGACCGTGCCGGTGTCATGTGATGTCATGCCAAGCTAGTGCCATGTGCTGTTTTAGATGTGCACTGTGCAGCACTGAATGCAAAGCCCTAACTCGGCATCCAGCCAATCCCCCTGCATCAGAAAAGGTCCTGCTGGGGTTACCACTGTTATCAGGTAACTGCTCTGGTTGTGGGGATTGTTTCTGGGTTGGGCTGACTGTAGGCGCATGCAGCAGAAAGCTGGAGCGGCAAGCACGTGAGGATTTGAGCATCTGTGCAGCTGCATACACTGCTCTCTTCAGTCTTGAGGCTGTGTGACTCATCTCACACTGTATCCATGCAGCCTTGGACAGACAGCATCCAGTCTGCTGGTCCTCTTAGCCCAGCTCTTTCTGCTGTGGCCCTAAGATCAACTAACTGAAGTTTGTTAGGGGAACAGTGTTTTGTAGAAAGGTGTCAGTGGGAAGAATAAGTGAGTGCACACACACCCCTCCCCATGCAGCATTGTCTAGTGCAAGGTGAGAGGGAACTTGTTCCTAGCAAAGAAGTGACATGTGCTGCTGTGGCTGATGTATAGTGTCATGCTGATACTTCACACATTAATGTAAGGTTTAGTTTTATAGTTTTTGTTTTCTCTCTGTCTCAGATTTTACAGCTTCCCATAGTAGTTCTGCTGTTCCAGTCAGTAAATTTATACTGCACCTCCATGCTTCCTCCTCAGTCTTTACCTTGCTTTGCTCCTGTTGGCTGCCCTAAATCTCTTTAACCAGCTAACCTCACACCAGAATCACATTCAAAAGAATATTAAATGAATCCACAGTGGAGGAATTTATATATTTATTTACTTATTAGTACTGCTTAGGTCCAGTTTCACATATTACAATTTATTTCATTTTTTAAATTATTAGCTCAGCAGTGGATAATCCGCTGCTGGGCTAATAATTTAAAAAAAAATTGATTTAGTTATTTTTGGGATGTTGGGGTGGAGAGCGAAATTGCATGGGGGGGGGCCCAAGAAAATTTTCGCCCAGGGTCCAGTCAATATTAAAGACGGCCCTGCATATATATCAATAAGCATCTTATCTTATAACTGCAGCATGGTGATCATCATTGAATTGAGGCCAACCAGCTATATATCCTGAGGAAACTGCCTTTTCTACAACCATGTAATCCCTGATAAAGTAATAATACATCAAGCGGAGATGTCGCCAAAGAAACAAACGAAACAAGATAGAACGCCTAGGAACCACCATAGCACTACCACCTCAATGAACAATTTTTTAAGCCTCTTGAGAAACTTACTCCACAAACAGAAAGTCAGGAACCAACAGAAGTTATTCCTCAGCGCCAATCAATAACAGAAACCCTTATCCCTGACACCATGCAAGTTTCACAAGCGTTCCTAGAATCATTGCCATCAAAGCAAGACTTTTCTAACCTAATTACACAGGTTAAATCCTGCATTAAAGAGAAGATCTCTGAACTCTGCAAAGAAATGCATGAAATAGGGGCTAGGGTGGAAAACCTTGAAGAGGAATCAGAATCCCATCAATCAGAAATAGCGAATTTACAACAGAATGTACAGGCTCAAAACAATGTAATCTCCCAGCTCCAAGACAAGCTGGATGATATTGAAAACAGAAGTCGGTGACAAATCATAAGAATCAGGGGAATTCCAAAAAACTTCACTACAGAAACTCTCCATTCATACCTACAAGACCTTTTCAAGTACCTAAAAGGCCCATCATACTCAGCATCAATAGCTTTGGACAAATACCATAGGGCCCTGAGACCCAGACCCAAAGAGGGATTGCCGCCATGCGACGTGATAACATTTTAGGACTTCCAACAAAAAGAGGATATCATAAAGCAAGCCAGGACATCATCACCTCTAAGTTTCCAGGGAGCAGCACTTTCTATATATGCTGACCTATCAATCAGAACACTACAAAGAAGAAGGGAATTTGCACCCCTCACCACACTACTAAGGAAAAACAACATATCATATAGATGGGGCTTCCCTTGCCACTTACAGCTCACATGGGAGGGCCAGAGGAAAATATTTTCAGACCCCAGAGACATTGAGGACTTCTGTAAAGAATTGAACTTTAATCCTCCAGACCGCAGATAACTTGGCAAACCACAGCATCTAAAAGACAGAAAAAAACACAAATTCTCATACAAGAAATGGGTGAGACCAATTATTTTTCTTTGTCTTTTATTTCTTCTTCCCAATCTAATGAGACTCTCATTTCTTATGGATTATAAACCAAACACACTGTTTGATTAATACCATTGTTGATATTTAGTTATATTTTAGCTATTGAGTCTAAATGACTAAAATTATGGCAGATTCTGGGGCTCCGTTAGCCCCCTTTTAAAAACCCAAAAGCTAACAGATTTGTTACTTCACTTACGTTAAAAGTTAATTACTATATCCCCTTTCCTGCTGTTGAAAGAAAGGATCACTTGTTAGTCCACCAATTTTGGAAAATGTTATGTTTAAAAATGTTTTGTTTATAATTGTTTTGTTCATAATGTTTTTATTCCATGTACTGCTCTTGATTAAGACAATTGGATACTGTTGTATCTATCTATACAAAACTCCAATAGGGATCTTTCTTACACCTATATGAACACAAACACCATGACTCCGCAGAATAGAGATCAGATACTCACCCTTATCACCATCAACGCTAAAGGCCTAAACTCAACTTTTAAAAAGTTGAAAGCATTTCATGACCTCAACCATAAAAATAGCAGCATCTTGTTCCTACAAGAAACCCACTTTAAACAGGGCAAAGAAACCAAGTATTTCTCATCCAACTATCCAAATCACTTTCACAGTAGTAACCCTAAAAAGAAAATAAATGGAGTGAGTATACTTTTTCATAAATCAACTCCATTTGAACTCCTTTATAATGAACAAGATAAAGAAGGTTGACATTTAGGTTTACATGGCCTTTTATATGGGAAACCAATAACATTAGTTAACTTCTATGCCCCAAATACAAATCAAGCATCCTTCTTCCAACAAACATCCAACTCTATACTCGTATTCAAAGGGACCTCTAATACTTGCAGGAGACTTTAACCTCCCACTGAATCCCACCATGGACAGCACCAACCCTCACTTAAAACTCCCGGGCAACACTCTACACACTATTTGGAACAGCCTATCATCACTATCTCTCCACGACACATGGAGACATCTCTATCCCAATAAACAAGATTACACATTTATTTCAAATCCAAACAAATCCTACACTAGAATTGATTATATAATGGCAGATAACCTTTCCCTACTAAACCTAAGATTCTCACGTTTTATCCCTATTAGCTGGTCAGATCATTCAGCTGTCAGCAGCTCATTCGCTTGGCTTTCGATACCAATACGTCCCTTCCTATGGAAGGTAGACAATACACTACTATCAGACCCTTTGATCAAAATAGACATAGACTGTGCACTCCAAAAGTATTTCTCAATCAACACCACAGAAGACACAACACCGATTATTACATGGAAAGCTCACAAATGTGTCATTAGAAGCATTCTGATAAAACAATAAAAAACAAACAAGCAAGACAAAAATATCTCACACTAACACAGGAAATAGCAAAACTTGACTATTCTAACAAAAGATACCCTGCAGACTTGGAAAAAGAAAAAATTAGACCAGGCCAGACTGCAACTTAACGATTTCCTAGATATTAATGCCCAAAACACTGCTTTCTTCCTACTCCAGAAATATCACATACAAGGAAATAAATTGGGTAGGCTACTAGCGAGAGCCCTAAAGTGCAAACTCACTTCATCATACATACACTCATTGACAAATAACAACTCAACTAAGACAACAAACTCCAAGTACTAAACCAAATTACATCAACATGGATTTCGTGGAAAAATTTGTTCGTAATCAGTATCCATAAACAGCAGTATAATAAGTGTTAAGATGGTGTAAACATTCCACACAGGAACCCCACAGTTGCGGGCAACACCAAACTATCTTGTAAATACGTGTAACATCCAGTAATAAAAACACAAAAGGACTCACCACACTTTTCGGAAGCCCACCATAAGAATGGAAATACCTATGTTTGCAGTCCAAAAATCACAATCTTGCAAGTAGCTTGAAATTTGCATCGCAATTCTCTGTGAGTGGTAGGCTTCACCGTGCCGCCTCTGTGACACACCTGTTTAGTGCAAGGTGTGAGACTGCTCCAAGCTCCGGCGCTGCTGGGGCTCTCCAAAAACCCGTAGGATTCAAATAGAATTATAAACAGCAATCAAACAGATCACAGTTCCGATGCAAGGAAAGGCAGGGAGAGATATCGGTAATTAAAATGATATATATTTATTATTGCTTACATTAAAAAATGTTTCACAAGGCACAGCAAACAAAAAAGACTTTCGGCTGACTCGTTTCCTGCCTTAGCGGCAGTTCATCAGAGCACAAGATTCAGTGTTAGCAGCAGGTGTTTAATCAGGTATGGGTCTGAACCTTGACCAATCATAGTAAACAGATCGGGTGTAAAAGTTAACCCTATCATTACCCAAATTGACTATCTAACTTCTGCGGCTAACACTGTATTAATCACACAAACAGTACAACTTAAAACTAAAGACTAAAAACATGTAAATCTATAACATACTATAGCTTTCTGGAAACAATGTAAAGTATAACGATAGAGAGAAAAATTATATATATATATATATATCTTTCTTTTTCTGATCTCTTATTTTAAAGATTTAGGTTATACTCTGCAGATGTAATACAGGTAGAACACAAGTCAGCTGATGCAACAGTGTAGCTATAAAAGTATACAAAGTCAAATACAACTTGATATAAGTAAGCAAATGCATCAGCCGTCTCCTATGTTCTAAACCCAACACAATCTATTAAAAAATATATATACACGATCGTATACTCAAAAGAATTGTTCACTATGGGACTTTTGTTGAAAAGGCAGTGTGAGATAGCTTACCACAAAATAAGGAATGTCAATATTTTTATATGTAAATACCTTAATACAACAATTAGTAGGCTCATCTTACAAGCATCTTCATATCTTATAATGTTTTATAATATCGAATTCTGTTAGATGAAGATTAACCTGTCGATAAAGCAGATTATATTGCAAAGAGTCACATCAGGGCACTAATTAGAGCTACTGAATATTTACCTATCAATATACAATTTAATATCACTAATTTTATTAATACCCATAGGGCTTCCAGTTTTGAGGGTATATATCCAAAAAACTTCTCGCTTGGCGAGGGCTTTGTATCTATCCCCACCTCTTATGCCTAATTTAACCTGTTCAATACCTTGAAACTTAAACACACTGAACTTATCATTATGAGAGAAAAAGTGTCTCGCAACAGGAGTTTTAGGCTCCTCAGCCTCTAGGGACAAAAGATGCTCACGTATTCTCTCTTTGAGACTCCTAGAGGTGAGTCCTACATATTGAAAATTGCATTGGGTGCAGGTAATAAGGTATATTACAAAATTTGAGCTACAGTTTAATCTCTCACGAATTTTGTATGTTATGCTAGTAGTGCTAGAGGAAAAAGTATCCCCGACTAATGCATAATCACAGCTCTTACAGGGTTTTACTCCACATTTGTAAAAACCTACCCTGCCAGGTAGCCAGCTTATCATTTTGCTATTACTGTTATTCTTAGAACTGAAATTTTTAGCAACCATATCACCTATTGTTTCTGATCTACTGGAAATGAAATTACAATTTTTGCTAACCAATTTTAAATCCTCATCCCTCTCCAATAGTGGTAACCTTCTCCTAATGATATTGCAGATATCATTATATTGTCTGCTATATTTGGTTATAAAATTGATGCCATGCTGATTATTTATTCTGTTCTTCCTATTTCTATTTTTATTATTGTCAGCAAGCAGACTCTTTCTATCCATATCTGCAATCCTAAAAGACATATCCCGAAGATTTTTATAGTCATAGCCTCTATCGACCAAACGTAACGTGAGGTCGTTAGCATGTCTCCAATAATCCTCCAGACTAGTACAATTGCGTCGTAACCTTATGTACTGACCTTTCGGTATACCTCTCTTCAAGTGATTAGGGTGTAAAGAGTCAGCCCGCAAGATGGTGTTCCCTGATACTTTCTTTCTAAAAACTTCAGTAGTTAAGGCGAGATCAGTATGACCTATAAGTACATCTAGATAAGGTATATTGTCTGAAGACGCACTGTAGGTGAAACCAAGGTTACTAGAATTGTTATTAAGAGATTCAACAAAATTAAATAACTCATTGTCAGTGCCTCCCCACACAATCAGAATGTCATCTATATATCTAGTATATAGTTTAATATGGTTACTGTAGACATTCCCCTCACCAAAGATTTTCCAGATCTCAAAATCTGCAAGGAAAAGATTTGCATACGAGGGGGCAAATTTTGCCCCCATCGCTGTACCTCTTAATTGTAAGAAAAACTCCCCATTGAAAACAAAATAGTTATGGTTAAGCAAAAATGATATCGCCTGCAAGATAAAATCCATCAATTTATTATCATATCCAGAGTATCTCTCTAGCATTCTTTTGATGGAACAGATGCCTAAATCATGAGGGATGCAAGAATACAACGATATCGCATCAATTGTTGCAAATTTGTAACCCTCTTTCCACTGAAAATCCTGTATTTGTCTTAGTAGGTGTTTAGTGTCTCTAAGGAAACCTGGTAGGGACTGTACTATGGGCTGTAGTTGAGCATCAACCCATTCTCCCAACCTCTCCCCCAAGGAGCCAATAGCTGAAATAATTGGTCTCCCTGGGGGATTAGTGAGAGACTTGTGTATCTTTGGCAAATATTTAAAAATCGGTATCCTCGGATACTCCACATAAATATATTCCACTACTTTGTCAGTAAGTATCGCATTTTCCAAAGCTAGATCTAATAAATGTCTCAATTCTCTTTGAAATTTAATTGTTGGATTAAATGTAAGCTTCCTATAGGTTAATGTGTCATCCAACTGTCTGTAAGCCTCACCAATATAATCTGCTATTGGAATATATTTATGTGGAGTATCCGAGGATACCGATTTTTAAATATTTGCCAAAGATACACAAGTCTCTCACTAATCCCCCAGGGAGACCAATTATTTCAGCTATTGGCTCCTTGGGGGAGAGGTTGGGAGAATGGGTTGATGCTCAACTACAGCCCATAGTACAGTCCCTACCAGGTTTCCTTAGAGACACTAAACACCTACTAAGACAAATACAGGATTTTCAGTGGAAAGAGGGTTACAAATTTGCAACAATTGATGCGATATCGTTGTATTCTTGCATCCCTCATGATTTAGGCATCTGTTCCATCAAAAGAATGCTAGAGAGATACTCTGGATATGATAATAAATTGATGGATTTTATCTTGCAGGCGATATCATTTTTGCTTAACCATAACTATTTTGTTTTCAATGGGGAGTTTTTCTTACAATTAAGAGGTACAGCGATGGGGGCAAAATTTGCCCCCTCGTATGCAAATCTTTTCCTTGCAGATTTTGAGATCTGGAAAATCTTTGGTGAGGGGAATGTCTACAGTAACCATATTAAACTATATACTAGATATATAGATGACATTCTGATTGTGTGGGGAGGCACTGACAATGAGTTATTTAATTTTGTTGAATCTCTTAATAACAATTCTAGTAACCTTGGTTTCACCTACAGTGCGTCTTCAGACAATATACCTTATCTAGATGTACTTATAGGTCATACTGATCTCGCCTTAACTACTGAAGTTTTTAGAAAGAAAGTATCAGGGAACACCATCTTGCGGGCTGACTCTTTACACCCTAATCACTTGAAGAGAGGTATACCGAAAGGTCAGTACATAAGGTTACGACGCAATTGTACTAGTCTGGAGGATTATTGGAGACATGCTAACGACCTCACGTTACGTTTGGTCGATAGAGGCTATGACTATAAAAATCTTCGGGATATGTCTTTTAGGATTGCAGATATGGATAGAAAGAGTCTGCTTGCTGACAATAATAAAAATAGAAATAGGAAGAACAGAATAAATAATCAGCATGGCATCAATTTTATAACCAAATATAGCAGACAATATAATGATATCTGCAATATCATTAGGAGAAGGTTACCACTATTGGAGAGGGATGAGGATTTAAAATTGGTTAGCAAAAATTGTAATTTCATTTCCAGTAGATCAGAAACAATAGGTGATATGGTTGCTAAAAATTTCAGTTCTAAGAATAACAGTAATAGCAAAATGATAAGCTGGCTACCTGGCAGGGTAGGTTTTTACAAATGTGGAGTAAAACCCTGTAAGAGCTGTGATTATGCATTAGTCGGGGATACTTTTTCCTCTAGCACTACTAGCATAACATACAAAATTTGTGAGAGATTAAACTGTAGCTCAAATTTTGTAATATACCTTATTACCTGCACCCAATGCAATTTTCAATATGTAGGACTCACCTCTAGGAGTCTCAAAGAGAGAATACGTGAGCATCTTTTGTCCCTAGAGGCTGAGGAGCCTAAAACTCCTGTTGCGAGACACTTTTTCTCTCATAATGATAAGTTCAGTGTGTTTAAGTTTCAAGGTATTGAACAGGTTAAATTAGGCATAAGAGGTGGGGATAGATACAAAGCCCTCGCCAAGCGAGAAGTTTTTTGGATATATACCCTCAAAACTGGAAGCCCTATGGGTATTAATAAAATTAGTGATATTAAATTGTATATTGATAGGTAAATATTCAGTAGCTCTAATTAGTGCCCTGATGTGACTCTTTGCAATATAATCTGCTTTATCGACAGGTTAATCTTCATCTAACAGAATTCGATATTATAAAACATTATAAGATATGAAGATGCTTGTAAGATGAGCCTACTAATTGTTGTATTAAGGTATTTACATATAAAAATATTGACATTCCTTATTTTGTGGTAAGCTATCTCACACTGCCTTTTCAACAAAAGTCCCATAGTGAACAATTCTTTTGAGTATACGATCGTGTATATATATTTTTTAATAGATTGTGTTGGGTTTAGAACATAGGAGAAGGCTGATGCATTTGCTTACTTATATCAAGTTGTATTTGACTTTGTATACTTTTATAGCTACACTGTTGCATCAGCTGACTTGTGTTCTACCTGTATTACATCTGCAGAGTATAACCTAAATCTTTAAAATAAGAGATCAGAAAAAGAAAGATATATATATATATATATATATATATAATTTTTCTCTCTATCGTTATACTTTACATTGTTTCCAGAAAGCTATAGTATGTTATAGATTTACATGTTTTTAGTCTTTAGTTTTAAGTTGTACTGTTTGTGTGATTAATACAGTGTTAGCCGCAGAAGTTAGATAGTCAATTTGGGTAATGATAGGGTTAACTTTTACACCCGATCTGTTTACTATGATTGGTCAAGGTTCAGACCCATACCTGATTAAACACCTGCTGCTAACACTGAATCTTGTGCTCTGATGAACTGCCGCTAAGGCAGGAAACGCGTCAGCCGAAAGTCTTTTTTGTTTGCTGTGCCTTGTGAAACATTTTTTAATGTAAGCAATAATAAATATATATCATTTTAATTACCGATATCTCTCCCTGCCTTTCCTTGCATCGGAACTGTGATCTGTTTGATTGCTGTTTATAATACTAAACCAAATTATACAACTTACTCCCTAACTGCATTATAGAACACTATAAAAAGAAATGCGACAAATACCTTAAACAGCTAAAACTTCCCCAGGTCCACCCCGAAAAGCTCCAATCTTTAAGCCAAGCTACCACTCACCAAGAACTGGAGTTAGCTATTAAGTCAATCAAACAAGCTAAATCCCAGGACCAGACGGTTTTAGTAATTTTTATTATAAACAATTCAAACAATATCTTTCACCGCACCTCTTAAAATTATTCAACTTCCTAGACCCAGATCACCCATTTCCCCCAAGCATGCAAGAAGCAAACATAACCGTCTTGCCTAAACCTGGCAAACTGACTGACATCCCCTCCAACTTTTGACCTATCTCCCTACTCAATATTGACCTAAAACTCTATCCAAAATACTAGCCAACCGACTTAACATATCCCTTCCACATCTGATACATAATGACCAAATGGGATTCATGCCACAAAGAGAAGCAAAGGACAATACGGTTAAAGCGATAGACCTACTACAATACACCTCCCAACATAAAATCCCAACACTTTTCATCTCAACAGACGCCAAAAAGGCATTCAACCGCTTAGACTGGACCTTCCTGACTTGTACCCTCCACAAATTCTGCTTACCCGGGGAATTCATATCCAAAATCTCTGCCCTCTACACCACCTCCTCTGCCAAGATCAAAGTAAATGGCCTCCTGTTAGAACCCTTCCCAAAACTAAATGGAACTAGGCAAGGATGTCCCCTCTGGCCCCATGTATTTGTTATAATAGAGAGAGAACCAATGGCACTACTTAATTTGTTCTCTCCATGGAAGTGCTTGCCACTATCCTACGCGCGTCCCAACTGGTTGAAGGCATCAAAATCAAAACATTCAAATATAAACTAGCATTATTTTCTGAAGACATTCTTATGACCCTTACAACACCTCTAAGCTCTCTCGCAGCAGCCCATTCCATCCTCACAACATATGGCACTATGTCCAATTTTTCAATAAACTTTGAAAAATCTGAACTCCTCCCAGTCCATATAGCAAAAGGGGACCTAGTACATACCTCTTCTCCTACCTACATACATTTTAGTGGAAGAAGGCAGGCTATTACCCAAACAATCTATTGTGCACCTAGGGGATGGAGTCTTTGCACAATGGTTTAGATATCTTCAACTCCAAACTACACAAAAACACAATTTAACCAATCAACAAACCCCGTTTGAAAAACGGTGTAGTTCTTCTTCACCTATCCATCACTGCATTTTACTGACCTACAAAAACCTACCGACCTATACTAAATCATGGGACAGAGACTTACCGTTTCTTTCTTCATCTCCATAAAAAAGTCAGCACACTCGGCTAAACTATTAGAGACTAATATCAAACTGCTAACCAGATGGTACCTTACACCGCAAAGACTTAAAGGGACATTATACACTCATTTTTTCTTTGCATAAATGTTTTGTAGATCATCTATTTATATAGCCCATAAAGTTTTTTTTTTAAATGTATAATTTTGCTTATTTTGAATATAGTTTTATATGAATACCGTCAGCTACCTTCTCCAGCTTGCTCCTGTTTGTGTAAAGGGTCTTTTCATATGCAAAAGAAGGGGGGGGGGTCTTATTTCCCATTTGCAGTGGGCTTTCCAGCTGCCTTTCCAACAGAGCTAAACTGACAGCTTATAAGTAAGTTTTTAAACCGTTTTATAGTGGATTTTTATATCAGTATCTGTGCATCTTATTCTTTATAGTAGTGTCTTTTACATGCAGTTATATGAAAATGAGTGTATACTGTCCCTTTAAATACATCTTCCCTGACTCCTCAAACTGTTCCACATTTGGTGGGCATGCCCCAAAAGTCAATCATTGTGGGCCTCTATCATACCATATATACAAAATACTCTGGAATCTCCTATAACCACATCCCCAACAACTTTCTTGTTCCATAGATACCCTAAACGCAAATAAAAATTACACACTAAACTGTTACAAATCATGATAAACATCACTCACCAACTTATCCCACGAATGTGGAAAAAAGAAATGATACCCACCCTATTGGATATATGAAACACAAACCAACTTCAAATTAGAAAGATATCACTACTTTCTATCAAACACATATGCAGACATAATGTTCCTATAGGACACAAGATTCACCTACAGGTAGATATCTTAACCTCCTACACATCACACTCCTTCACATATCATACCAAATAACAAGCTCCTCCACATTTACTATAACATTAAATATACTGACCGCATGAAGAGGAACCTCCACCCTGGTCCTGCTCCGCGGCCACCGGTCCTGCTTCACGGTCACCTCTGCTCCACGCCACCTTCTCTCCAGATGAAGATAGAAGATGTCCCCGCACTGGATGAAGTTGGAGCTGCCTGGAAGAAAACCTTCACCTCCGGAC
The DNA here is from genome assembly GCF_027579735.1 of Bombina bombina. Classification (NCBI taxonomy): domain Eukaryota; kingdom Metazoa; phylum Chordata; class Amphibia; order Anura; family Bombinatoridae; genus Bombina; species Bombina bombina. The sequence goes on along the minus strand of NC_069499.1, from coordinate 1,289,636,289 downwards.
TTCAGGAACTGTGAGTACTTATTTCGGGGTTAGTTTTAGGGTTAGGAGTTTTTTTTTGGGTGTTTTTTTTTTTTTAATTAGGGATTTTTTTATTTTTTTTTAATGGGCAGCAAATGAGCTGATTGCCCTTTTAAGGGCAATGCTCATACAAATTCCACTTTAGGGGCAATGGGTAGCTTAGGATTTTTAGACATAGGTTTTTTAATTTGGGGTTTGTGTGGGTGGGGTTTTTTTTTTTTTTTAATTAGGGATTTTTTTTTTTTTTTTTTTTAATGGGCTGCAAAAGAGCTGATTGCCCTTTTAAGGGCAATGCCCATACAAATTCCCCTTTAGGGGCAATGGGTATCTTAGGTTTTTTTTAGACTAAGGTTTTTTTTTATTTGGCGGGGGGGCTGATTGTGTGGGGTGTTTAACTGGGGTACCTTTTTTAGGTAAAAGAGCTATTTAACTTAGGGCAATGCCCAACAAAAAGCCCTTTTAAGCGCTATTGGTAGTTTAGTGTTAGATTAGTTTTTTTTTATTTTGGGGGACTTTTTTTATAGGGGTATTAGTTTAGGTTTAATTTTTTATTTTAGATAATTACGTTTATTTTTGTCTGTAATTTTAGATTTTTTTATTTTTTGGAATTTTAGTGTTTGTTTTTTTGTAATGTTAGATTTTTTAAATTTTTGTAATATTATTTTTTTTTAAATTTAATCTTAAATTTTGTAAAATAATTGAGTTAATTTATGGGGTTTTAGGTTAGGAGGCTTAGTGATTAGATAGATTTTTTTACGTTGTGGGGGGTTGGAAGTTTAGGGGTTAATATTGTAATTAGGTAGTTGGCGTTGTGGAGGTTTTTTGCGGTTTAGGGGTTAATAGTGTATTTATGTAGTTTGTGTTGTTGGGGTTTGATGGTTTAAGGGTTAATATTTTAATTTGCAGATTAGGAGTTAAATACTTTATTATTGTAATGTGGGGGTTGGCGTCTTTGAGGTACATTTTGTGTTAGGTGTTTGTTAATATTACTTTGTGCGGACGGTTAGGTTTTTTTTGTTAATACTTTGTGCGGGTGATTAGGTTCGTAGGTAAATGCTTCGTTTGGCTGTGCACGCAGCCTACATTCTTTTGGCTGCACATGCAACTGACGATGGCGACAGACGTGTTACAAACGCGATTATAGTATAGATATATATAAATATATATATATAAATATACATATATTTATATTATAATGCATTGGTGTAAATGGGAGATGAAAATATATACATTTATTGGTGTCAGTGGGCTGGTGGCCTATGGCCCGGCTGTTGAGAAACCAGGCTCTAGAAGGTTTATCATATCAAGCTAGATATGCCTTCCTTATAGGGACCCCAGCCCCCTTGTGGGGCTGTGACAGGAAGTAATGGACTTTGCACAAAAAAGTAAAAAAAAAAGAATAGAAAGAAATAGAAATAAAAAAGTAAAACACATTTTGAAATGATGAATAATGCAGATTGCAATGAGTTCTATTAAGTATAAGTCACTGCTTAGTGTTTTTTTTATTAAAACATTGAAATAGACACTTCTATATGCCTTTAAGTGCATCTAGCTCAAAACGAATACATAACAATTAGTATATAATCTTTTAAATCCTAAGTGAAATGTATGCTTTGAAATATATTTTTTGGATTACATTTTTGCATAAATTTCCAATGTCATAGTTTATAGCATAAATATGGGATCTGAATGGTGGGCAGGAGTGGGAAAATGGCCACCAATAGAAATTGGCTCTTTATATCAATGTATACACATCTACTATTTTAAAAGGAAGGTCAGCTAATGTGTATACAAACAACTTTCTAGCATTGTACATGCTTCCAGTGATATATATATATATATATATATATATATATACAGGTGGCCCTCGGTTTACAATGGTTCAATTTGCACCGTTTCAGAATAACAACCTTTTTTTCAGTCATGTGACTGCTATTATAAAGCATTGAGAAGCAGTGCATTGATTAAAAAATCCAGTAGGTGGAGCTGTCCGCTTGTGTTGCAGCAAAGATATGCAAGCCAAGCAAGCTGAAATTAATCCGTTTAACCAGACCTGAGCTATCAAGCAGATTTCAAAGGAACAAGATCTTTCTGTCTATAAATCAGTCTAGATTGGAATGCATAGAAAGAACTGTTTTCAGAAAAATGCAAGTAAAGTCTGTGTTGTGCGATTATTTTATTAGGTTTATAATGCTGTTTAGCAAATGTATTTGTTCATTTAACTTAGTTTAATTATATATTCTGTGTTGTGTGATTATTTTATTAGGTGTATAATGCTGTTTAGCATGTAAAGTCTTCATTTCAAAGCTTTAAAAATAATGTATTAGGTGTTACTTATGACAATTTTGAGAGGGGTTTGAACCTAACTCCCTCACTTCCCATTGACTTACATTATAAACTGGGTTTTAATTTACAACGGTTTCGATTTTACAACCATTCCTTCTGGAACCTAACCCTGCGTAAACTGAGGTCTACCTGTATATATATATATATATATATATACATATATAGATAGATAGATACACAGACAGACAGACAGACAGACAGACAGACAGACAGATAGATAGATAGATAGATAGATAGATAGATAGATAGATAGAGGATAGAAGACAGCACTCACTGGTCTTGAAAATAGAAAGAAACGCTTTAATTAAGTGACGTTTCGGGGACAGCTCCCCTTCATCATGAAGGGGAGCTCTCCCCGAAACGTCACTTAAAGGGACACTAAACTAAAAAAAATTCTTTCATGATTCAAGTAGAGAATACAATTTTAAACAACATTCCAATTTACTTCTATTATCTAATTTGCTTCATTCTGTGGACAGCCTTTGTTGAAGAAATAGCAATGCACATGGTGAGACAATCACACGAGGCATCTATGTGCAGCAACCAATCAGCAGCTACTGAGCCTATCTAGATATGCTTTTCAGCAAAGTATATCTTTGAGAATGAAGCAAGTTAAATAATAGAAGTAAATTAGAAAGTTGTTTAAAATGACATGCTCTTTCTAAATCATGAAAGAAAAAAAATTGGGTTTCATGTCCCTTTAATTAAAGCATTTTTTTGCTATTTTCAAGACCAGTGAGTGCTGTCTTCTATCCTCTATATCCTAAATTGCATTCAGCACCCTGGCATTAGGAAACCTGTTTGTGAGAGTGCACATTTCTCTACATATATATATATATATATATATATATATATATATATATATATATATATATATATATATATATATATATATATATTTATTTATATTTATGTGGATATGTGAATGTATAAGAATGTACTAAATTACATTTCTGGAATAAAGCACAATAAACTATAAAACCTAAGTTATACTTTATCCGTCAATCTAATTTTAAACACAGTATTATCAAAGAATATATTTTCATGAATCCTTTTTGTGAATATGGAGATGTTAAAATTAAAAATTAAAATTATAAGTCACCTCTAATGACTCCAAAAATAAGTGCTTTAAGGTGTCAGAAAATTTTCAAATGAAGTCTATTTCCAAGCAACCACTAACCATTACTAAAATCACAGTTTCATAAAATTAGGTTTCAATTAGTATTTAATTTTTGATTAATAGTCGGCCAACAGATATTACAGATTTGTCTCCTGTCATAATAATTGTTCAGCCATCTGCAGCAGTATGAATGTGAATGATACACTGATGACAATGACATGAAATGAGTAATTAGACCACCCTATGTCTCTGCGGATGCATGTTCCTGTAAATGAACAGGTGTTGCTAGGCAACCATTTAAGAGAACTGCTTTCCAGTTATTGCTTAGTGTGCATGCATTAAACCTGATGAGCAGTGCATGGGGAAATATATCTCTCTAGATTTAATTACGGGTTGATAAAAAAGGAATAAGCTAGATACATATAACATTAAAGTTCTGTAAAACTAAACAAAATAATTGAAGATTGCTTCAATTAGTGCTAATATATTTGTTACTGAAGATTGCTGTGTTAGTTGGAATATTAGGCTTGTGCCCATGACAACCTTCTTCACTAAAGCATCTAAAGATCAAGAGGTTTTCTGTGGTTTCCGAGCTATAAGCCCTAAGATCCAAGGTTTAGTGCTTCATATAATAATGCATGAGACCAATAGTTTCCCCATTCATGTTGAGTTTTGTATCCTCTTAGTTTTTGATGTGTGGTGATTAAATATGTTACTTGTATTTCTACTTTCTATTTACAAAAATACAGTTGCAGTGTTGAGAAAAATAAATAAACATCAATTGTAATTGTATTGTTCTTTATGCAAAAAGATAAAACAGATACACCACTGTACAAAGGCCTATGCTTTGAAAATGATTTAAAGGACCAGTCAACAGAGTAGATTTGCATAATCAACAAATGCAAGATGACAAGACAATGCAATAGCAGTTTGTCTGAACTTCAAATGAGTAGTGGATTTTTTTCTGACAATTTTAAAAGTTATGTCTTTTTCCATTCCCCCTGTACCATGTGACAGCCATCAGCCTATCACAAATGCATACACGTACCATGTGACAGCAATCAGCCATTCACAAATGCATACACGCGTATTCTTGCACATGCTCAGTAGGAGCTGGTGACTCAAAAAGTTTAAATATAAAAAGACTGTGCACATTTTGTTAATGGAAGTAAATTGGAAAGTTGCATGCACTATCTCAATAATGAAAGGTCAATTTTGATTGAGTGTCCCTTTAACTTGTTTTATGTTTTTCTTGTGGTAATTATAAAGGCCAGCATATATATTTACAATTGTGGATTATATTTAGAAAAGTGACCCTTTATGTATTTTTATTTTATGGATTAGCCAACTTTCAATGGACAGTATAGTAAATACTGTATTAGCAATGAGCAATAATGAATTGCAACAGACATCTATAAGAAATACATTTAGACTAGTCCAACGTCTGCCTGTGCCATGCTTTTAATGCTTTTTATGCCATGAGGATTTTACACCAAGAAGATTAAAGTTTAAGCTTTTGCTCGAAATGCTGATTGTGTCTCTTTCTGGTTAATTTTCTCTATTTATCAAAGTCTGGCGGACCTGATCCGACAGTGCGGATCAGGTCCGCCAGACCTCGCTGAATACGGAGAGCAATACGCTCTTTACGTATTCAGCATTGCACCAGCAGCTCACAGCAGCTGACCACGGGCCGTCGAGCTCCTTTTGGAGCTTAATAGATAGGCCTCATATTGTTTATTTACTGAATAAAATCACATTCAAATGTTCTGTACATAGCATAATATGTTCTATGTATTTTTAAATAGATATTCATATATATATCATCATTAGATTCAATTTATATTTACTTTAACAATTCATGTTTTTTCCTATTAAGCTAGAAGATAAAATAGCATCACTGGAAGAGGCTTTTGTTAACTGATTCTGTGTTATTCCTCATTATATTTCAGTTTGTTTGTCAGGGAAAGACCATACAGCAAGGGTTATAGGACACAGGTAGGTGTCACAGGCAGGGCTGGCGCTTGTATATAGGCAACTAAGGCAACCGCCTTAGGGCGCCTCAGCAGTGGGGCGCAATTTAGAGCAGCCTGATTGTTTAAAATTTTTACTTTTTATGTCCCTTTATATTGCATTAATTTCTAATGCAAATGAGTAATAGGGCACGCACGCAGCGCAGCGCATGGCACTGACACCCCCCCACAAGGTCCCAAACAAGTCCAACCAATACCGCCCGGCACACACACCAACCGACCCACCCACGCATGCAGGGCTCAAGTGTGTGTTTACAGGTGCGCACGCACTAGTTGTTTCAGGAGGCTGCACACCAGGCCGGACCCGTCTGACTGTGACTGTACTAAGGAGGTATGTACATAACATTTATTAAAAACGAGACATTGGGAGTCGGGACCCATGCATGATTAACTTAATAGTGGCGTGCCCATTATGCTTTTGCAATAGTAGCAAGGGTGTGTGGGACAAGAGCAGACCACCAGCAGATCGCCTCTGTTTTATGCAATTACACATGATGCCTTCGCTTCACAGGTGCTATTTCTCAAAGAAAATCCAGGGCACAGAAGAAACCAGCAATACATAACTTAAATGGCCCTTCTTTTCTCCCAAATAAAAAAGAAGTTAAAAAGTGAGACTATTATAGTTCGGTTGGCGCTATTTATTAACGGTACTGATTTTTCTTCAGATGGATGCCTTGCCTTGTTTTGCTTGCATTGCTGGTGATCACCACATAATATATATTATTTTTTAACTTATTTGACGCAGGTGTTGTCAGCTTTATTGTATGCATGTTAGAAGCTGATTTAGAAATTGCCCTCAGAGGCTCAGAGAAACATTACTCTTAAAAGAACCAGCTCAAGTACTTATCATGTATATCTTTCACATGTATACACAAATCTATCATAACCATCATATTCTCTAAGGGGGGAAACATTTTTGCTCTTTCTAGCAATCTAAAACATAAAATGAAAAAAAATATTGGTGCCTTATTCATAAATGCATTTAGTTATTAACAGGGGAAGAAACTTTATTTACAATTAGATAAAGTAAAAATGATAATAAGATAAAAAAAACACAGTCTTATGAGCACTTCTTGTGTTTCTTTCTCCTCCCACAGCTCTTTGTTTTCATTATGTGTTTTTTTTGTACATACTATTTTTATAACTTGATGCATGAGGGGTTGCTTATGTCATGTGAATGAACTCATACATGGGCATGGCTAACATTTTTTATGTATTATGGCTAGTGTTCAAACTATTGCTTTGCTGGACAGGAGATTCTGCTAGTAGAAGCATACTTTTAGATCATAATCTGAATATAAGATGTGAATAATCAACACTAGGTATCCCAACACAGGAATCTAATTATTAGTGTGATGTGTCACCATGGTTACAAAAAGCACACACACACACACATATATATATATATATATACACACACACACTCACATATATGCAACACTACCACTGTCTGATGTGCTATGCAGCACAACTACTGTTTGATTTGCTATGCTGCGCTACCAAAGTTTGATTTGCTATGCTGCGCTACCACTGTTTGATTTGATTTGCTATGCTGCGCTACCACTGTTTGATTTGAATTTAGCCACCAATCAGCAAGCACTACCCAGGTGCTGAACCAAAAATGCGTCAGCTCCTAAGCTTGAATTCCTGCTTTTTAAATACAAATACCAAGAGAACGAAGAAAATGTGATAATAGAAGTTAATTAGAAAGATGCTTAAAAGGTTGTGCTCTATCTGAATCACAATAAAAAATAGGTTTCATATCCCTTAAACTAGAAATGGGATGTATGTAATCGGGGGGGGGGGGGGGGCGGCAAACTGTATCCTCGCCTGTGGATCATATTTTATTATAGTTTTTGTAATTAAACTCTGCCACAAATTAATGTGTAATACTATTAAATTACATTATTACATTATGTGGGATGGTGGAGTTTAATTTGACAATTTATATGATTTAAAATTTTCATTGAAATCTTTAACACTGGCATTAACATATATTGTTTGCCTTTGAATTTTCTAGGATTTTTAATCTAAAAATGAAATTTTTAAGTGGTGCATGTAGTGTTTTTTTGGTGTAGGTTTAGCTAATGTTTTTCCCAATACCTTTACATTGCAAACAAAAGCATTTTCAACACTTTATAACCCTCAAAAAATTCTCATAAAGTTTAATTATTTTTTTAAAACTCTTTATTGTATCAAAATGTTCATAATGCCCAGCTTTTTTCTATTTTTCTTTTGGGTCAGGCAAAACTAGCATCTCTATTTGTTTGTAAAATGATCTCAGTAATTGTTTTAAAACCTGTCAGATGCAGACACCAGTGAAATCAGAACCACTTCCTGCATGAAGCTTACTTATTAATACAGAACTAATCACATTGGAAAGCAATATTGGCTGCTTCCCTATGTAATGGAATCATAGTTTTTTCTACTGGGACAGAACCCAAAGAATGCTGTAATTATCCATAAATCTGTTCATGTTAACATTTTGTAACAAGCATTACACTGATGTTAGAGAAAAGGAAGATCTAAGCTGTTTACTTAGTATATTATGTTTGTAACAAATTAATATTGTGACTTAAATCAGCTACTGTTTTTCTCTCTTTAGTCTTTTTTTTAACAAATTGTTTTAAATTGATTTTGAACAATAAATACATGCTAGACATAAAGATGTATTCATAGCCAAGATTAGCCTTAGAATCAGTAGCGGACCTAGTCAACAGTGGGCCCTTGGTGCAAGATTTATTTGTGGCCCCCAAAAGTAACTTAGTAAAAAGCAAAAGTAACAAAATACCTTCTGCTATGTTTAATGATTTTGAGTATAGATAGATGGACCTGCTACTTGCACTAATAAAAGGCTTCCCTGCATTAAGATTGTAAACATTTTGCATACACCTATGTAAAGACTGGCTGTTCTGGGCCCCATCCAGCTCTTGGGCCCTGGTGCCACTGCATCTGCTGCACGAATGGTAGTTCTGCCCCTGCTTAGAATAATAAGCAGATGCATTTTTTCCCAGATTATATTAGTTGTTTAAATATTGGAGAAATAAGTGTAAAGGTGTAGTTCCTATAAAGTACTTTAATTTCTGTAATGTAATGAGTGCCACCATGTTTGAACTTAAATTTTCCCTACTCTATCTCTTCTTTAGAGGACAATAAGGGACAGATATAAATCAGGCATTAAAACATGAAATATCTCTCTCTCTCTCTCTCTCTCTCTTTTATATATATATATATATATATATATATATATATATAAATATATATATATATATATATATATATATATATATATATATATATATATATATAGTGTATATATATATATATATATATGTGTGTATTTTTTTGTATTAAAAGGTAAGTTGTTTAACCCCTTTTGTTTCAGTGACGTACATTTTCAGTGGGGCTTGTATTTTTTTTTTTTTTAATTTTCAAAGCTTTATTTCGTCCTTAAAGAAAAACATTACAATAAATGCAAAACTCAGAGATTCCTTGATAGGATACATGTCGATAAAATAAACATAACCCCAATTGGGTACGATAACAGAAAATAACAAGATTTTTTCCCATCAACATATTTTTCTCTCTGTATCAGATAAATTTGCTAATTGAGCTCTGAATTAAACATAAGAAAATTTCAATATAAATTAAATAAAATGAAATTAAATAAAATTAAAAACAAATAAAATCATAATAAAGTTAACATTAATGCAACCGATGCAGAGTAACTTTCAGTCAAAGAAGGCTGTTATTTACAGCTACTCTATAATGAATCTCGTCATGCATTCTAAATGTTCCTCAATGGAGGGTATGGGATAAGTAAAGGATGGATATGCTTTGTAAATTATACACTTCATGGTTATCCCATCATTATAGATGGGTTGCCTCGGCCACCAGATTAACTGTCTCAGTCCTGTCGTATGGGTTATCAGGGTCTGTAGGGGTATTGTGTAAGGAGTCCTCCCATAAAAACTTCATGTTATGTGCAAAAGGGAGTCTTTGTCTCTTTAGGTAACCATATTCTACCAGTTCTAAGAGTTCAGTTACTTTTTCCGTCCATGTCTGGCTTGTCAGGGGCTTCTGTGTTTTCCAATTTAAGGCTATTAAATATTTGGCTCCATTAAGGCCTATCTGTAGTAACTGTCTTTGAATTTTGCAGGAGACAGCTTATAAATTATTTAATAGGGCCATAGTAGGTGTCAATCTAAAGTCACTTGCCAGTATTTTTCGAAAGTGGGTTTCAATATGTGCCCATAGTTGCCTTAATTGTGTGCAATCCCACCACATATGTTTAAAACTCCCTCTAGTTTTGCACCCCCTCCAGCAGAGAGCACTGTCTGACGGGTAAATAGAATGTATACATGTGGGGGTTAGGTACCAATGTGTTAGAACCTTGTAGTTTAATTCAAGTATTTTAGGGGAGGTAGATGACTTTTGTGTGTTGCGGAACATGGATTCCTACTCCTTAACTGAGTAGGTTACATTCATCTCCTCTTGCCATTTTGTCGTGTATGATGGGAGATCAGTAAGCTGTGTTTCCTGTAACAGGGAGCGCATCTTTGATAGTGAGTGAGGAAGAGGTGTACCAGTCAAGCACAATTTTTCGAAGGAGGTGAGGGGCCTAAGGAGGTCCGCTTTATAGGGTGATGTAGAGATTAGATGTGACAACTGCATATATTTTAGCCATGAGGCATATATTCCACCCGCCACTTCCGTTAATTGACCACTCTCCAACAACCCACCCTCCTTAGTAAATCTGGTTAATGGTGTAGTATATGGCCATTCTGTAACCCCTTGGTAATTATCATCCAGGCCACCTGTCAACTCTGCGTTATTTGGAATTGGGAACAGAGGAGATCTGGGGCCTGTAATATGTCTGTTACATATAATTAAGCTGTCCCAGGACTCAAAGAAGTGTCTATGTACCTGAAGTCTTGTACAAAGTGTGGGCCTCAAGTTTTTGGGAACCCATCACAGCGCACCCACTGAAGTGGTTTTTAAAATGTGGGAGTCTATAGCTATCCAAGCTTTATGTTCTCCAGAGCAATGCCAGTCTAATATCCTCTGTAAAACTAAGGCATCTAGATACGTCCTGATGAGAGGGAGCCCCAATCCCCCCATTCCGTTGGGCCTGTGCATTATGTTATTATTAATCCTCGGCTTGCTATTACCCCAAATAAATGCATTTATATGTTTTTGTAGCTGATTTGACAACCAATTTGGTAAAGATATAGGGTGGGCCTAAATTATATATAGGATTCTGGGTAATGTTGTCATTTTTATACATTGCGTGCGACCCCACCAAGAAATAGGTTTATTTGTCCAAGCACTTAGATCTTTTTGGACATTATGCAAAAGGGAAACAAAGTTAGCCTGGAAAAGTTCTCTAGGTTTAGGTGATAAATATATTCCTAGATATTTTATGTGTTGTTGTTGAAGCTGTAATGGGCATACCTGTGATAAAGACGCAAACTCCTCAGTGGGCATGGATATATTAAGTATTTCCGACTTGGTCGGGTTTACAAGGAAGTTAGAATGGTCACCAAACCTCCTCAGCTCCACCATTATTGCTCTAATTGATTAGTGTGGGTCTCTGATACTGAAAAGGACATCATCTGCATAAAACGCTATTTTAAAGGTATTCGCACCCACTTCTATGCCCTTAATCTGTTGATTTTTCATGACATGCGCTGCTAGGACCTCCATGGTAAGGACAAACAGCAAAGGGGACAGAGGGCATCCCTGTCTCATGCCATTGCTAATTTTAAAGGGGCAGGAAAGGAGACCATTTACTTTTGCCTGTGCTGTGGGACATGAATAAAGACCGAATATTCTGTGGATCATTTTTGGGCCCATACCAATTGCTTCTAGTGTCTCTTGTAAGAATTGCCAGTTGATCCAATCAAAGGCCTTCTCAGCGTCTGTTGCTACAAAGACCGTGGGGATTTTGTAATGTGTCGCGTAGGCCATTAGTGTCAATGCCCTAATGGTGTTGTCCCTAGCTTCACGGCGAGGGACAAACCCTACTTGATCGACGTGTATGATAACTGGGAGGATTTTGTTCAGTCGTTTAGCGAGTATCTTACCTAATATTTTCAAGTCAGAGTTTAACAATGAAATGGGCCTATAACTTTTGGGATCTGTTGGTGTCTTGTTGGGCTTCAAGATGACAGAGATGTGAGCTAGTTGTGCTTCTGGTAGCAATTCTTGATCTTCATCTAGGGCTTGAAACATCCTAAGCAGATGAGGGGCTAACACAGACTTATATTTTTTATAGTAGGAGTTAGTGAGACCATCAGGTCCAGGGCTCTTCTCAGAGGGAAGGGTCCCTATGGCAAGTAAGACCTCCTGTAAAGTAATAGGGGTCTCTAATTCCTTGATTACTGAAAGTGGAATCTTATTGAGGTCTGCTTCTTTTATATATTCTATTATGTCTGCTCTTGCGTTTTGTTGGGGTCATTGCAGAAGATTATATAGTTTGTTATAATAGGAAACAAAGTGATTTGCTATCTCTACACTATCTAGTAACTGACGTTCATCTGGGGTGATTAGTTTACCAATCTGGGTTTTTGCTGTATGTGATCTTAAAGCCCTAGCTAACCGTGGGCCAATTTTGTTGCCTTCATAAAAGAAGGTCTTTTTCAGTGCAAGCGCTCTATGCTGAGCTTCTTTAGTAAGTAGAGTGTTTAATTCCAGTCTGAGTCTTGTGACATGGGAAAATAGAGTATGGTCCTTTGGTGATTGTTTATGTTTTAGTTCAGCTTTATTCAACTGTGAGGTCAAGGTTGACATACTGTAGCTAGATTGAAGTTTTTTGTCCAGTGGGCCTTAAGCTTTATACATTTCCCTCTGAATACTGCTTTGTGGGGGGCTTGTATTTTTGATAGTGCGGTCTTGCCACCAGCGACGAGACCAGGCCATTTCAGGAGGCCTGCAGGAGGGAGGTCATAAGAGCGTTATCTTGCTGTTACCGACGAGACGCACTATTATGGACTGACAAACCCTTAACAACTAGCGACGAACAGGGTACGTTGTAGTAGTTAAGTGGTTAAAATTATTTTAGAAAGTGAGTGTTTGTGCACAACACGCCTTTTTATTTGTGAATTTTATTTGGTCTTGAGAAAGATGATTGTTTGCTTACATGCGTTGAGCTTATTTTATCTGTGAGCTGTTTTTATCGTTTTATTACATGTATGTTCTGATTCATTGTGGAATAAAAGCTTTAATATCTGTACTTTCTATCTCTAAAGGTCATACTACTGAAGTCTGGTGGATTATTTTGTGTCTGGAAGTTGAACAATCCCCATGGTGACCTGCACCACTAGCCGAGGAGAGACTGGGACAGGCAGTAACAACACCTTGCCATTTTATTGTACCTTGTGTACATTGTTGTACACTATTTGTGCGCAACTCATGTCAAGGTACAGATTGGTCCCTGGCTGATTGGAATAACAACCACAGTATTGGTAGATCATATCACACCCCACAAGCAAAAATATTTTTTCCCCAACAAAAAAACATCTATTTTAAGCAACAAAACCAAACAACACAATGCATTTTAAAATACCTTCTTTTCAGTGTAACAAATAAAAAAATAATGAATGTCCCTTTGAAAAGATGGGTCCACAAATTTGAACATAACTTTTTTTAAACTTACACTAGCAATTAATTCCCAAGGAGGAGTGATCAACATCAAACAAAAAAACAAGGAACATGACTTTTGCACTTAGCTGGCAGAAGATTATTTTTTAATGAATATTTAAATAAGTGCAGAGTTGAGAGAAGAAGTGATATTTCAGAGAAACAGTTGATTAAAGAAAAGATCACACGACTGAGGCTGGGAGAGCAGAGGTTATTTAAGATGGCTGTGAACAGTACATGACAGGTATGAAAAAGAAGTTCAGACAGAATGAATAGTATAAAGGAGCTAGATGTGGGAAAGTAATGCTACTTAGAGTGGTTACTACTATGGTGTCACAAGTTGAGATCATTATATTAGTGATGTTACCTCTTATTCTGATAGGAATTGTATTACATGGCTTCTAAACAGGAAAAGCAGTAAGCTGCTAAATATGCCTTAAAGGGAGATGATACCTAAATGTTGAAGCATTTGAAAGTGATGCAGCATAGCTGTAAAATGCTTACTAACATCTCTATGTAAAAAAGGAAGATATTTACCTCAAAATGCCCTAAGTATTCACACCCCACTGTAATCACTATACTTGTCCCAGGTCTTGCAAGGGAGTGTGCATCTGGAATGTGCAGGCAGTCATGTTATTTTCCTATTCAGTTTAAGGAAGTTTACTATGGAATCTCACAAGAGTTCAGTAAAATGTCATCAGAACACAGCATAGCAATGCATTATTTCAGCACTGCTGATGGGCTATTTTATTCCCAACTTCCAGATGGACAGCAGCTGAAGTATAACTGTTCACAGAGCACTTGTTCTGGTGAGCTGAAGAAATTGTGAGGTAAAATATCTTCCCTTTTTACATAGAGATGCTCAGGTGATATTTTCATGTTAGCTTTTTACAGTTATACTGCATCACTTCCAAGTGATTTAGCCTATAAATTATGTCCCTTTAAAGGGATAGTAAAGTCCAAATTAAACTTTTGTGATTCAGATAGCACGTGTAATTTTAAACAACTTTCTAATTTACTTTAATCATCACATTTGCTTTGTTCTCTTGGTATTCTTAGTTGGAAGCTAAACATAGGTAGGATCATATGCTAATTTCTAAGCCCTTGAAGGCCACCTCTGCATTTGACAGTTTTTCACAGCTAGAGGGCGTGAGTTCACATGTTTCATATAGATAACACTGTGCTCATGCACGTGAAGTTATTTAAGAGTCAGCACTAATTGCCTGAAATGCAAGTCTGTCTAAAGATCTGAGATAAGGGGGCAATCATCAGAAGCTTAGATATGTAATTACAGAGGTAAAAAGTATATTTCTATAACAATGTTGGTTATGCAAATCTGGGGAATGGTAAATAAAGGGATTATCTATCTTTTTAAACAATAACATTTTTGGTGTTTACTATCCCTTTAAAGAAAAATGTAGGCAAGTTAAAGGAACATTAAATACCTCTTTATTCTATGTAATAATTGTGTTTCCTCCCTAAAGAAGACAAAAAACTAAATCTGTAATATTGTTTTTCCTAATGGAGCAAATTACCTAAACCAGATAATGATTTTCAGCAGACATGTGCGTTTTGTTTTGCCCGAATTTGGTCAATTCGGAGATTCAAATGCATCCGAATTTCGGAATCGGCATCATAACTAAAATCCCGAAAAATTCAGAAAATGAATAAGTCAGTTTCCGAATTTTCGGATCCATTATTTATTCATATTCGGAATTTGTCATTGCTCTAATCTAAACCGCAGTTCCCGACATCGCCGACTCTAACTAAACCTATTAACCCCTAAACCGCTGTTCCCAAACATCGCCAAAACTAACTAAATCTATTAACCCCTAAACCACAGTTCCTCGACATCGCCGACACAAACTGAACCTATTAACCCCTAAACCGCAGTTCCCAAACATCGCCAGCACAAACTAAACCTATTAACCCCTAAACCGCAGTTCCCAAACATCGCCGACACAAACTAAACCTATTAACCCCTAAACCGCAGTTCCCCGACATCACCGACACTAACTAAACCAATTAACCCCTAAACCGCAGTTCTCAAACATCGACAACACTTACTAAACCTATTAACCCCTAAACCGCAGTTCCCAAACATCGCCAACCCTAACTAAACCTATTAACCCCTAAACCGCCATACACTCACATCGCCAACACTAGCTAAACCTATTAACCCCTAAACCGCAGGCCTCCACATTGCAACAACCTAAATTAAACTATATTAACCCCTAAACCTAACACCCCCTAACTTTAACATAATTAAAATACACCTAAATTAAAGTAACAATTATTAACTAATGACCTATTTAGAAATAAATACAAACTTACCTGTGAAATAAAAATAAAACCTAAGCTAGCTACAATATAACTATTTACTAACTACCTAGTTAAAATAAATACAAACTTACCTGTGAAATAAAAATAAAACCTAAGCTAGCTACAATATAACTATTTACTAACTACCTAGTTAAAATAAATACAAACTTACCTGTGAAATAAAAATAAAACCTAAGCTTACACTAAAACCTAACAATACAAAAATAAAAAACCTAACATTACAAAAAAATTAAAACTACAATTACAAAAAATAATTAACAAATGAATTTATCCAAAATAATAAAAAATATTCCTATTCTAATACCCTGTTTTAAAAAACCCCCACCCAAAATAAAAAAAAATAGTCTATAATAAACTACCAAGGGCCCTTAAAGGGCCTTTTGTAGGGCATTGCCTTAAAGTTAACAGCTCTTTTGCAAATAAATAAAATTAAACACCCGCTAACATTACAACCCCCCACCCCCCCAACCTACAAAATAAAAAAAAAAACCTAACTAAAAAAAAAAAATAATCTACCCATTGCCCTGAAAAGGGCATTTGTATGGGCATTCGGCACTTTTTTGGCCCATTAAAAGCCCTAATCTAAAAAAAAAAACACCCCGAAAAAACCTAATACTAACCCCAAAATCGGTACTCACAGTTGCTGAAGTCCGGCGAAACATCTTCATCCCAGCAGCGAAGCATCTTCATCCAGACGGCTCCATCTTCATCCATCGCGGGACCTGCATCTTCTTTATCCCTGCGGAGGCGGAGCGGTCAATGCCCGGAGGTCCAGGCGGAAGTCTATCGGTCCGATCTGGAGGTCCTCTTCATGCGATCGTCCGGCGCACACTGAGGATTCAATGCAAGGTACCCATTTTATATTGGGGTACCGTATCATTCCTCGTGGCTGAAAATTTTAAATCAGCCAATAGGAATTAGATAAATCCTATTGGCTGTTTAATTAGTGTTGGCGATGTTTGGGAATGGCGGTTTAGGGGTTAATAGGTTTATTTAGTGTTTAGTTAGTGTTGGCGATATGTGTGGGGGTGCGGTTTAGGGGTTAATAGGTTTAGGTAGTGTTGGTGATGTGGGTGGCGGCGGTTTTAGATATTAGTTGTTTGTTTGTTTTTTAATTTTAGTGTTTCTTATTTTTTGTAATTGTAGTTTTAATTTTATTTGAAAAGTTAGGTTTTTTATTTTTGTAATGATAGTTTTTTTTATTTTTGTAATGTTAGGTTTTATAAGTGTAAGCTTAGGTTTTATTTATTTTTCACAGGTAAGTTTGTATTTATTTTAACTAGGTAGTTAGTAAATAGTTATATTGTAGCTAGCTTAGGTTTTATTTTTATTTCACAGGTAAGTTTGTATTTATTTTTAAATAGGTAGTTAGTTAATAATTGTAACTTTAATTTAGTTTTTTTTTAATTATGTTAAAGTTAGGGGGTGTTAGGTTTAGGGGTTAATATAGTTTAATTTAGGTTGTTGCGATGTAGGGGGCGGCAGTTTAGGGGTTAATAGGTTTAGTTAGTATCAGTGATGTTGAGGAACTGCGGTTTAGGTGTTAATAGGTTTAGTTAGGGTTGGCGATGTTTGGGAACGTAGGTTTAGGGGTTAATAGGTTTAGTTAGTGTCGGTGATGTTTGGGAACTGCGGTTTAGGGGTTAATAGGTTTAGTTAGTATTGGCGATGTTTGGGAACGGCAGTTTAGGGGTTAATAGGTTTATTTAGTGTTTAGTTAGTGTCGGCGATGTGGGGAGTTCGGTTTAGGGGTTAATAGGTTTAGATTGTGTTGGCGATGTGGGGGGACGGCAGTTTAGGGGTTAATAGCTTTATTTAGTGTCGGTTATGTGGGTGGTGGCGGTGGCGGCGGAGGTTTAGATAATTTTGTTTCAGTTATGTTAAATTAAATCATTTTTTCGGATCCATTCTTTATTCATATGCATTATTCTATTTTAAACTTTAGAATAGAATAATGCATATTTATATAGAATGGATCCGAAAAAAACAAATGGATCCGAAAAAAACGATTTAACTTAACATAACTAATTTGCCGAAACAATTTTTTTTTTTAAACTTAACTAAATTAATTTGCCAAACTGAAATTATTTATTTAACTAATGAAAACGAAATGAAACAAAACTCATGTTTTAGCGTTGCACATGTCTAATTTTTAGCATTTGCCGGATATAAAATTTGCTTTTCTTTCATGTAATTGGCAAGAGTCTATGAGGTAGTAACGTATGGGATATACAATCCTACCAGGAGGGGCAAAGTTTCCCAAACCTCAAAATGCCTATAAATACACCCCTCACCACACCCACAATTCAGTTTTACAAACTTTGCCTCCTACGGAGGTGGTGAAGTAAGTTTGTGCTTGATTTTCTTCGTTGATATGCGCTTCTCAGCATTTTTAAGCCCGATTCCTCTCAGAGTACAGGGTTTGTCAGAGGGATGTGAAGGGAGTATCACCTATTGATTCTATGGTTTTCCTCACGGGAAATCTTTTCAAAGGTTCTCTGTTATCGGTCGTAGAGATTAATCTCCTACCTCCCTTTTCAGATTGACTATATACACTCATATTCCATAACCTCTATTAATACTGTTTCAGTACTGGTTTGGCTATCTGCTATATGTGGATGGGTGTCTTTCGGTAAGTATGTTTTCATTACTTAAGACACTCTCAGCTATGGTTTGGCACTTTATGCATTAATATAAAGTTTTAAATATATGTATTGTACTTATATTTGCCATGAGTTAGGTTTATGTTATTTCCTTTTTGCAGACTATCAGTTTCAAAATTGGGAAACATATTTAGAAAGTTATTTTTTTCTTACCTGGGGTATAGTCTTTTCATCAAATTGACTGCTTTTTCATTAATTTTCGCAGCAAAATTAGGCTCGCGAGGCAAAATGCTGATATTTATTGCGTCATTCTTGGCGAGTGAATTTTTTTGGTGTGAAGGTAAGTTCGGTGATGCAATTTGTCATTTCCGGCATCTTAGTTGACGCCAGGTTTCCTTGCCATGACTTGAGTTACGTCATTTCCGGATGTTGTTAGCGCAAAAAATTCCATTTTGCATTGCGTGTCATACTTGGCGCAAAATTATTTAATTATTTAAACGCTACTTCCTATTAGCCTCTTGCCTCTTTTTATGCTCAGAGGGCTATGCTGTTTGCATTTTTTCCCTTTCCTGAAACTGCCATATAAGATAATTCATAATTTTGCTTTATATGTTGTTTTTTTTCTCTTACATTTGCAAGATGTCTCAATCTGATCCTGTCTCAGAAACCACTGTTGGAACCCTGCTGCCTGATCCTGATAACAGTTCTACCAAAGCTAAGTGTATCTGTTGTAAGTTAGTAGAGATTATATCTCCAGCTGTAGTATGTAACAGTTCTCATGATAAGCTTTTACATGCAGAGAATGTATCCAACAGTACTAGTACAATGCCTGTTGTTCCTTCAACATCTAATGTACATGATATCCCTGTGAATATAAAAGATTTTATTGCTGATACAATACAGAAAGCTTTTTCTGCTATTCCGCCTTCTAATAAACGTTAAAAGTCTTAAAACTTCTCATAAAGTTGATGAAAATTCAAATGACCAACAACATACTGAATTATCCTCCTCCTCTGATGATCTATCTGGTTCAGAAGATCCTACCTCAGATATTGACACTGACAAATCTACTTATCTCTTTAAGATAAAGTATATTTGTTCCTTGTTAAAAGAGGTGTTGATTACTTTGGATATTGAGGAAACTAGTCCTCTTGATACTAAAACTAGTAAACTGTTACATTCTGTTTATAAGCCTCCTGTGGTTACTCCAGAGGTTTTTCCAGTTCTTGATGCTATTTCTGATATGATTTCAAAGGAATGGAATAGGCCTGGTACTTATTTTATTCCTTCTTCTAGGTTTAAAAAGTTGTATCCTTTGCAGCAGTTAGGTTAGAGTTTTGGGAAAAAATCCCCAAAGTTGATGGTGCTATTTCTACTTTTGCCAAACATACTACTATTCCTATGGAAGATAGTACTTCTGTTAAAGAGAAAACCATTCATTTGTTTTCAGACAGACAATATCACAACTGTGGCATATGTCAATCATCAGGGTGGGACTCACAGTCCCCTAGCTATGAAAGAAGTATCTCAGATACTTTCTTGGGTGGAATCCAGCTCTTGTCTAATTTCTGCAGTACATATCCCAGGTGTAGACAATTGGGAAGCGGATTATCTCAGCCGTCAGACTTTACATCTGGGGGAGTGGTCTCTTGATCCAGATGTGTTTTTTCAGATTGTTCAGATGTGGGGTCTTCCAGAAATAGATCTGATGGCTTCCCATCTAAAGAAAAAACTTCCCAGGTACCTGTCCAGGTCCAGGGATCTTCAGGTGGAGTCGGTGGATGCGTTAGCAGTTCCTTGGTTTTACCAACCTGCTTATATCTTCCTGCCTTTAGTTCTTCTTCCAAGAGTGATCTCCAAGATCATCATGGAACAATCGTTTGTGTTTCTGGTAGCACCAGCATGGCCTCACAGGTTCTGGTATGTGGATCTTGTCCGGATGTCCAGTTGCCAACCTTGGCCACTTCCTTTAAGACCAGACCTTCTGTCTCAAGGACCGTTTTTCCATCAGGATCTCAAATTATTGAATTTAAAGGTATGGAAATTGAACGCTTAGTGCTTAGTCATAGAAGTTTCTCTGACTCAGTGATTGATACTATGTTACAGGCTCGTAAATCTGTTTCTAGGAAGATTTATTATCGAGTTTGGAAGACTTATATTTCATGGTGTTCTTCTCATAAATTCTCCTGGCATTCTTTTAGAATTCCTAGAATTT
Organism: Bombina bombina; assembly: GCF_027579735.1. Lineage (NCBI taxonomy): Eukaryota > Metazoa > Chordata > Amphibia > Anura > Bombinatoridae > Bombina > Bombina bombina. The sequence continues at coordinate 1,289,615,973 of NC_069499.1, read as the reverse complement.
TACAGTTTCTTCAGGATGTTTTGGATAAAGGTTTGTCTGCCAGTTCCTAGAAGGGACAAATCTCTGCTCTTTCTGTTTTATTTCACAGAAAGATTGCTAAGCTTCCTAATATTCCCTGTTTTGTGCAGGCTTTGGTCCGTATCAAGTCTGTCATTAAATCAATCTCTCCTCCTTGGAGTCTTAATTTGGTTTTGAAAGCTTTACAGGCTTCTCCTTTTGAGCCTATGCATTCTTTGGATATTAAACTACTTTCTTGGAAAGTGTTGTTCCTTTTGGCTATCTCTTCTGCTAGAAGAGTTTTCGAATGATCTGCTCTTTCTTGTGAGTCTCCTTTTCTGATTTTCCATCAGGATAAGGCAGTTTTGCGGACTTCATTTAAATTTTTACCTAAAGTTGTGAATTCTAACAACATGAATAGGGAAAGTGTTGTTCCCTCTTTGTGTCCTAATTCTAAGAATTCTTTGGAGAGATCCTTCCATTCTCTGGATGTTGAAAGAGCTTTGAAATATTATGTTGAAGCTACTAAAGATTTCAGGAAGACTTATAGTCTATTTGTTGTCTTTTCTGGTCCTTGGAAAGGTCAGAAAGCTTCTGCCATTTCTTTGGCATCCTGGTTAAAGCTTTTGATTCATCAGGCTTATTTGGAGTCAGTTCAGGCCCCACCTCAGAGAATCACAGCTCAGTCTACTAGATCAGTTTCCACTTTGTGGGCTTTTAAGAATGAAGCTTCAGTTGATAAGATTTGCAAAGCAGCAACTTGATCTTCTTTGCATACATTTACTAAATTCTACCTTTTTAATGTAT